>NW_027327124.1:0-300000 GCF_047675955.1 Chlorocebus sabaeus
ATAGACCTCTGTGGGCTTCCAAATATCACTCTGCCAATTCCACAAGAACAGCCTTAGCGAAAGGCTTCTTGAAGGGAAAGATGTAACTCTGTGAGATGAATTAACAGAACACAGAGCAGTTTCTGAGAAAGCTTTCTTTTCTGTTTTGAACGGAAGAAATTTCCTTTTTCACCATAGACCTCTATGGGCTTCAAAATATCCCTTTGCTAATTGCACAAGAACAGCCTTAGCGAAAGGCTTCTTGAAGGAAAAAGATGTAACTCTGTGAGATGAATTAACAGAACACAGGAGCAGTTTCTCAGAAATCTTTTTTCCAGTTTTGAACGGAAGATATTTCCTTTTTCACCATAGCCCTCTATGGGCCTCCGAATATCACTTTTCCAATTCCACAAGAACAGCCTTAGCGAAAGGATTCTTGAAGGGAAAGATGTAACCCTGTGAGATGAATTAACAGAACACAGAGCAGTTTCTCAGAAAGCTTCTTTCCACTTTTGAACGGAAGTTATTTCCTTTTTCACCATAGCCCTCTATGGGCTTCCAAATATCACTTTGCCCATTCCACAAGAACAGCCTTAGTAAAAGGCTTCCTGAAGGGAAAGATGTAACTTTGTGAGATGAATTAACAGAAAACCGAGCAGTTTCTCAGAAAGCTTCTTTCCAGTTTTGAACGGAAGATATTTCCTTTTTCACCATAGCCCTCTAAGGGCTTCCAAATATCACTTTGCCAATTCCACAAGAACAGCCTTAGGGAAAGGATTCTTGAAGGGAAACATGAAACACTGTGAGATGAATTAACAGAACACAGAGCAGTTTCTCAGAAAGCTTCTTTCCAGTTTTGAACGGAAGATATTTCCTTTTTCACCATAGCCCTCCATGGCCTTTCTAATATCCCTTTTCCAATGCCACAAGAACAGCATTAGCGAAATGCTTCTTGAAGGGAAAGATGTAACTCTGTGAGATGAATTAACGGAACACAGAGCCGTTTCTCAGAAAGCATCTTTCCAGGTTTGAACGGAAGATATTTCCTTTTTCACCGTAGACCTCTATGGGCTTCCATATATCCCTTTGCCAATTCCACAAGAACAGCCTTAGCGAAAGGCTTCTTGAAGGGAAAGATGAAACTCTGTGAGATGAATTAACAGAACACAGAGCAGTTTCTCAGAAAGCTTCTTTCCAGTTTTGAACGGAAGTTATTTCCTTTTTCACCATAGCCCTCCATGGCCTTTCAAATATCCCTTTTCCAATGCCACAAGAACAGCCTTAGCGAAAAGCTTCTTGAAGGGAAAGATGTAACTCTGTGTGATGAATTAACAGAACACAGGGCAGTTTCTCATAAAGCTTCTTTCCAGTTTTGAACGGAAGATATTTCCTTTTTCAACATAGACCTCTGTGGGCTTCCAAATATCACTCTGCCAATTCCACAAGAACAGCCTTAGCGAAAGGCTTCTTGAAGGGAATGATGTAACTCTGTGAGATGAAATAACAGAACAAAGAGCAGTTTCTAAGAAAGGTTCTTTTCTGTTTTGAACGGAAGATATTTCCTTTTTCACCATAGCCCTCTATGGGCTTCAAAATATCCCTTTGCCAATTCCACAAGAACAGCCTTAGCGAAAGGCTTCTTGAAGGGAAAGATGTAACTCTGTGAGATGAATTAACAGAACACAGAGCAGTTTCTCAAAAGTCTTTTTTTCCAGTTTTGAACGGAAGATATTTCCTTTTTCAACATAGACCTCTGTGGGCTTCCAAATATCACTCTGCCAATTCCACAAGAACAGCCTTAGCGAAAGGCTTCTTGAAGGGAAAGATGTAACTCTGTGAGATGAATTAACAGAACACAGAGCAGTTTCTCAGAAAGCTTCTTTCCCGTTTTGAACGGAAGATATTTCCCTTTTTACACCGTAGCCCTCTATGGGCTTCCAAATATCCCTTTGCCAATTCCACAAGAACAGCCTTAGCGAAAGGCTTCTTGAAGGGAAAGATGTAACTATGTTAGATGAATTAACAGAACACAGAGCAGTTTCTCAGAAAGCTTCTTTCCCGTTTGAACGGAAGATATTTCCTTTTTCACCATAGCCCTCTATGGGCTTCCAAATATCCCTTTTCCAAATGCACAAGAACAGCCTTAGCGAAAGGCTTCTTGAAGGGAAAGATGTAACTCTGTGAGATGAATTAACAGAACACAGAGCAGTTTCTCATAAAGCTTCTTTTCAGTTTTGAACGGAAGATATTTCCTTTTTCAACATAGAGCTCTGTGGGCTTCCAAATATCACTCTGCCATTTCCACAAGAACAGCCTTAGCGAAAGGCTTCTTGAATGGAAAGATGTAACACTGAGAGATGAATTAACAGAACACAGAGCAGTTTCTGAGAAAGCTTCTTTTCTGTTTTGAACGGAAGAAATTTCCTTTTTCACCATAGACCTCTATGGGCTACAAAAATATCCCTTTGCCAATTGCACAAGAACAGCCTTAGCGAAAGGCTTCTTGAAGGGAAAGATGTAACTCTGTGAGATGAATTAACAGAACACAGAGCAGTTTTCTCAGAAATCTTTTTTCCAGTTTTGAACGGAAGATATTTCCTTTTTCACCATAGCCCTCTATGGGCCTCCGAATATCACTTTTCCAATTCCACAAGAACAGCCTTAGCGAAAGGATTCTTGAAGGGAAAGATGTAACCCTGTGAGATGAATTAACAGAACACAGAGCAGTTTCTCAGAAAGCTTCTTTCCAGTTTTGAACGGAAGTTATTTCCTTTTTCACCATAGCCCTCTATGGGCTTCCAAATATCACTTTGCCCATTCCACAAGAACAGCCTTAGTAAAAAGGCTTCCTGAAGGGAAAGATGTAACTTTGTGAGATGAATTAAACAGAAAACCGAGCAGTTTCTCAGAAAGATCCTTCCAGTATTGAACGGAAGATATTTCCCTTTTCACCGTAGACCTCTATGGGCTTAAAAATATCTCTTTGCGAATTCCAAAAGAACAGCCTTAGCCAAAGGCTTCATGAAGGGAAAGATGTAACTCTGTGAGATGAATTAACAGAACACAGAGCAGTTTCTCAGAAAGCTTCTTTCCAGTTTTGAACGGAAGATATTCCTTTTTCACCATTGCCCTCTATGGGCTTCCAAATATTCCTTCTCCAATTCCACAAGTACAGCCTTAGCGAAAGGCTTCTTGAAGGGAAACATGTAATTCTGTGAGATGAATTAACAGAACACAGAGCAGTTTCTCAGAAAGCTTCTTTCCGGTTTTGAACGGAAGATATTTCCTTTTTCACCATAGCCTAGTATGGGCTTCCAAGTACCCCTTTGCCAATTCCACCAGAACAGCCTTAGCGAAAGGCTTCTTGAAGGGAAAAGATGTAACTCTGTGAGATGAATTAACAGAACACAGAGCAGTTTCTCAGAAAGCTTCTTTCCAGTTCTGAACGGAAGATATTTTCCTTTTTCACCATAGCCCTCTATGGGCTTCCAAATATCACTTTGCCAATTCCACAAGAACAGCCTTAGCGAAAGGCTTCTTGAAGGGAAAGATGTAACTCTGTGAGATGAATTAACAGAAAAACAGAGGCGGTTTCTCAGAAAGCTTCTTTCCAGTTTTGAACGGAAGATATTTCCTTTTTCAACATAGCCCTCTATGAGCTTCCAAATATCATTTTGCCAATTCCACAAGAACAGCCTTAGCGAAAGGCTTCTAGGAAGGGAAAGATGTAACACTGTGAGATGAATTAACAGAACACAGAGAAGTTTCTCATAAAGCTTCTTTCCAGTTTTGAACGGAAGATATTTCCTTTTTCAACATAGACCTCTGTGGGCTTCCAAATATCACTCTGCCAATTCCACAAGAACAGCCTTAGCGAAAGGCTTCTTGAAGGGAATGATGTAACTCTGTGAGATGAATTAACAGAACAAAGAGCAGTTTCTAAGAAAGGTTCTTTTCTGTTTTGAACGAAAGATATTTCCTTTTTCATCATAGCCCTCTATGGGCTTCAAAATATCCCTTTGCCAATTCCACAAGAACAGCCTTAGCGAAAGGCTTCTTGAAGGGAAAGATGTAACTCTTTGAGATGAATTAACAGAACACAGAGCAGTTTCTCAAAAGTCTTTTTTTCCAGTTTTGAACGGAAGATATTTCCTTTTTCACGATAGCCCTCTATGGGCCTCCAAATGTCACTTTTCCATTTCCACAAGAACAGCCTTAGCGAAAGGCTTCTTGAAGGGAAAGATGTAACTCTGTGAGATGAATTAACAGAACACAGAGCAGTTTCTCAGAAAGCTTTTTTTCCAGTTTTGAACAGAAGATATATCCTTTTTCACCACAGCCCTCTGTGGGCTTCCAAATATCCCTTTGCCAATTCCACAAGAACAGCCTTAGCGAAAGGCTTCTTGAAGGGAAAGATGTAACTATGTTAGATGAATTAACAGAACACAGAGCAGTTTCTCAGAAAGCTTCTTTCCCGTTTTGAACGGAAGATATTTTCTTTTTCACCATAGCCCTCTATGGGCTTCCAAATATCCCTTTTCCAAATGCACAAGAACAGCCTTAGCGAAAGGCTTCTTGAAGGAAAAGATGTAACTCTGTGAGATGAATTAACAGAACACAGAGCAGTTTCTCAGAAATCTTTTTTCCATTTTTGAACGGAAGATATTTCCTTTTTCACCATAGCCCTCTATGGGCCTCCGAATATCACTTTTCCAATTCCACAAGAACAGCCTTAGCGAAAGGATTCTTGAAGGGAAAGATGTAACCCTGTGAGATGAATTAACAGAACACAGAGCAGTTTCTCAGAAAGCTTCTTTCGCGTTTTGAACGTAAGATATTTCCTTTTTCACCATAGCCCACTATGGGCTTCCAAATATTCCTTTGCCAATTCCACAAGAACAACCTTAGCGAAAGGCATCTTGAAGGGAAAGATGTAACTCTGTGAGATGAATTAACAGAACACAGAGCAGTTTCTCAGAAAGCTTCTTTCCAGTTTTGAACGGAAGATATTTCCTTTTTCACCATAGCCCTCCATGGCCTTTCAAATATCCCTTTTCCAATGCCACAAGAACAGCCTTAGCGAAAAGCTTCTTGAAGGGAAAGATGTAACTCTGTGTGATGAATTAACAGAACACAGAGCAGTTTCTCATAAAGCTTCTTTCCAGTTTTGAACGGAAGATATTTCCTTTTTCAACATAGACCTCTGTGGGCTTCCAAATATCACTCTGCCAATTCCACAAGAACAGCCTTAGCGAAAGGCTTCTTGAAGGGAAAGATGTAACTCTGTGAGATGAATTAACAGAACACAGAGCAGTTTCTCAGAAAGCTTCTTTCCCGTTTTGAACGGAAGATATTTCCTTTTTCACCATAGCCCTCTATGGGCTTCCAAATATCCCTTTGCCAATTCCACAAGAACAGCCTTAGCGAAAGGCTTCTTGAAGGGAAAGTTGTAACTCTGTGAGATGAATTAACAGAACACAGAGCAGTTTCTCAGAAAGCTTCTTTCCAGTTATGAACGGAAGATATTTCCTGTTTCAACATGGCCCTCTATGAGCTTCCAAATATCATTTTGCCAATTCCACAAGAACAGCCTTAGCGAAAGGCTTCTAGAAGGGAAAGATGTAACACTGTGAGATGAACTAACAGAACACAGAGCAGTTTCTCAGAGCTTCTTTCGCGTTTTGAACGGAAGATATTTCCTTTTTCACCATAGCCCTCTATGGGATTCCAAATATTCCTTTGCCAATTCCACAAGAACAACCTTAGCGAAAGGTATCTTGAAGGGAAAGATGTAACTCTGTGAGATGAATTAATAGAACACAGAGCCGTTTCTCAGAAAGTTTCTTTCCAGTTTTTAACGGAAGATATTTCCTATTTCATTATAGCCCTCTCTGGACTTCAAAATATCACTTTGCCAATTCCACAAGAACAGCCTTAGCGAAAGGCTTCTTGAGGAAAAGACGTAAATCTGTGAGATGAATTAACAGAACACAGAGCCGTTTCTCAGAAAGTTTCTTTCCCGTTTTGAACGGAAGATATTTCCCTTATCACCATAGCCCTCTATGGGCTTCCAAATATCCCTTTGCCAATTCCACAAGAACAGCCTTAGCGAACGGCTTCTTGAAGGGCAAGATGTAACTCTGTGAAATGAATTAACAGAATACAGAGCAGTTTCTCAGAAAGCTTCTTTCCAGTTTTGAAAGGAAGATATTTCCTTTTTCACCATAGCCGTCTATGGGCTTCCAAATATCCCTTTGCCAATTCCACAAGAACAGCCTTAACCAAAAGCTTCTTGAAGGGAAAGATGTAACTCTGTGAGATGAGTTAACAGAACACAGAGCAGTTTCTCAGAAAGATCCTTTCCAATTTTGAACGGAAGATATTTCCTTTTTCACCATAGCCCTCTATGGGCTTCCAAATATCCCTTTGCCAATTCCACAAGAACAGCCTTAGCGAAAGACTTCTTGAAGGGAAAGATGTAACTCTGTGTGATGAATTAACAGAACACAGAGCAGTTTTTCAAAAAGCTTCTATCCAGTTTTGAACGGAAGATATTTCCTTTTTCACCATAGCCCTCTATGGGCTTCCAAATATCACTTTGCCATATCCACAAGAACAGCATTAGCGAAAGGCTTCTTGAAGGGAAAGATGTAACTCTGTGAGATGAATTAACAGAACACAGAGCAGTTTCTCACAAAGTTTCTTTCCGGTTTTGAACGGAAGATATTTCCTTTTTCACCGTAGCCCTCAATGGGCTTAAAAATATCCCTTTGCCAATTCCACAAAAACAGCCTTAGAGAAAGGCTTCTTGAAGGGAAAGATGTAACTCTGTGAGAGGAATTAACAGAACACAGAGCAGTTTCTCAGAAAGTTTCTTTCCAGTTTTGAACGGAAGATATTTCCTTTTTCACCATAGCCCTCTATGGGCTTCCAAATATCACTCTGCCAATTCCACAAGAACAGCCTTAGAGAAAGGCTTCTTGAAGGGAAAGATGTAACTCTGTGAGATGAATTAACAGAACACGGAGCAGTTTCTCAGAAAGTTTCTTTCCAGTTTTGAACGGAAGATATTTCCTTTTTCACCGTAGCCCTCTATGGGTTTCCAAATATCACTTTGCCAATTCCTCAAGAAGCCTTAGCGAAAGGCTTCTTGAAGGGAAAGATGTAACTCTGGGAGATAAATTAACAGAACACAGAGCTGTTTCTCTGAAAGCTCTTTCCATTTTTGAACGGAAGATATTTCCTTTTTCACCATAGCCCTCTATGGACTTCCAAATATCCCTTTGCCAATTCCACAAGAACAGCCTTAGATAAAGACTTCTTGAAGGGAAAGATGTAACTCTATGAGATGAATTAACAAAACACAGAGCAGTTTCTCAGAAATCTTCTTTCCAGTTTTGAAGGGAAGATATTTCCTTTTTCACCATAGCCCTCTATGGGCTTTCAAATATCCCTTTGCCAATTCCACAAGTACAGCCTTAGCGAAAGGCTTCTTGAAGGGAAACATGTAACTCTGTGAGATGACATAACAGAATACAGAGCAGTTTCTCAGAAAGCTTCTTTCCAGTTTTGAACGGAAGATATTTCCTTTTTCACCGTAACCCTCTATGGGCTTCAAATACCACTTTGCCAATTCCACAAGAACTGCCTTAGCGAAAGGCTTCTTGAAGGGAAAGATGTAACTCTGTGAGATGAATTAACAGAACACAGAGCAGTTTCTCTGAAAGCTTCTTTCCAGTTTTTAACGGAAGATATTTCCTATTTCATTTTAGCCCTCTCTGGACTTCAAAATATCACTTTGCCAATTCCACAGAAACAGCCTAGCGAAAGGCTTCATGAAGGGAAAGATGTAACTCTGTGAGATGAATTAACAGAACACAGAGCCGTTTCTCAGAAAGTTTCTTTCCAGTTTTGAACGGAAGATATTTCCTTTTTCACCATAGCCCTCTATGGACGTCCAAATATCCCTTTGAAAATTCCACAAAAACAGCCTTAGCGAAAGGCTTCTTGAAGGGACAGATGTAACTCTGTGAGATGAGTTAACAGAACACAGAGCAGTTTTTCAGAAAGATCCTTCCAGTATTGAACGGAAGAGATTTCCCTTTTCACCGTAGACCTCTATGGGCTTCCAAATATCCCTTTGCGAATTCCAAAAGAACAGCCTTAGCCAAAGGCTTCATGAAGGGAAATATGTAACACTGTGAGATGAATTAACAAAACACAGAGCAGTTTCTCAGAAAGCTTCTTTCCAGTTTTGAACGGAAGATATTCCTTTTTCACCATGGCCCTCTATGGGCTTCCAAATATTCCTTCGCCAATTCCACAAGTACAGCCTTAGCGAAAGGCTTCTTGAAGGGAAACATGTAATTCTGTGAGATGAATTAAGAGAACACAGAGCAGTTTCTCAGAAAGCTTCTTTCCGGTTTTGAACGGAAGATATTTCCTTTTTCACCATAGCCTACTATGGGCTTCAAAATATCCCTTTGCCAATTCCACCTGAACAGCCTTAGCGAAAGGCTTCTTGAAGGGAAAGATGTAACTCTGTGAGATGAATTAACAGAACACAGAGCAGTTTCTCTGAAAGCCTCTTTCCAGTTTTGAACAGAATATATTTCCTTTTTCACCATAGCCATCTATGGGCTTCCAAATATCCCTTTGCCAGTTCCACAAGAACAGGCTAATCGAAAGTTTTCCTTAAGGGAAAGATGTAACTCTGTGAGATGAATTAACAGACACGGATCAGTTTCTCAGAAAGCTTCTTTTCAGTTTTGAACGGAAGATATTTCCTTTTTCACCATAGCCCTCTATGGGCTTCGAAATATCCCCTTGCCAATTCCACAAGAACAACCTTAGCGAAAGGCTTCTTGAAGGGAAAGATGTAACTCTGTGAGATGAATTAACAGTACACAGAGCAGTTTCTCAGAAAGCTTCTTTCCAATTTTGAACGTAAGATATTTCCTTTTTCACCATTACCCTCTAAGGCTTCCATATATCACTTTGCCAATTCCACAAGAACAGCCTTAGCGAAAGGCTTCTTGAAGGGAAAGATGTAACTCTGTGAGATGAATTAACAGAACACAGAGCCGTTTCTCAGAAAGTTTCTTTCCAGTTTTGAACGGAAGATATTTCCTTTTTCACCATAGCTCTCTAGGGGCTTCCAAATATACCTTTGCCAATTCCACAAAAACAGCCTTAGCGAAAGGCTTCTTGAAGGGAAAGATGTAACTCTGTGAGATGAATTAACAGAACACAGAGCAGTTTCTCAGAAAGCTTCTTTCCAGTTTTGAACGAAGATATTTCCTTTTTCACCATAGCCCTCTGCGGGCTTCTAAATATCACTTTGCCAATTGCACAAGAACAGAATTAGCGAAAGGCTTCTTGAAGGGAAAGATGTAACTCTGTGAGATGAATTAACAGAACTCAGAGGAGTTTCTCAGAAAGGCTCTTTCCAGTTTTGAACGGAAGGTATTTCCTTTTTCACCATAGCCCTCTCTGGGCTTCCCAATATCCCTTTGCCAATTCCACAAGAACAGCCTTAGCGAAAGGCTTCTTGAAGGGAAAGATGTAACTCTGTGAGATGAATTAACAGAACACAGAGCAGTTTCTCAGAAAGCTTTTTTCCAGTTTTGAACAGAAGATATTTCCTTTTTCACCATAGCCCTCTGTGGGCTTCCAAATATCCCTTTGCCAATTCCACAAGAACATCCTTAGCGAAAGGCTTCTTGAAGGGAAAGATGTAACTCTGTGAGATGAACTAACAAAACACAGAGCAGTTTCTCAGAAAGCTTCTTTCGCGTTTTGAACGTAAGATATTTCCTTTTTCACCATAGCCCACTATGGGCTTCCAAATATTCCTTTGCCAATTCCACAAGAACAACCTTAGCGAAAGGCATCTTGAAGGGAAAGATGTAACTCTGTGAGATGAATTAACAGAACACAGAGCAGTTTCTCAGAAAGCTTCTTTCCAGTTTTGAACGGAAGATATTTCCTTTTTCACCATAGCCCTCCATGGCCTTTCAAATATCCCTTTTCCAATGCCACAAGAACAGCCTTAGCGAAAAGCTTCTTGAAGGGAAAGATGTAACTCTGTGTGATGAATTAACAGAACACAGAGCAGTTTCTCATAAAGCTTCTTTAGAGTTTTGAACGGAAGATACTTCCTTTTTCAACATAGACCTCTGTGGGCTTCCAAATATCACTCTGCCAATTCCACAAGAACAGCCTTAGTGAAAGGCTTCTTGAAGGGAAAGATGTAACTCTGTGAGATGAATTAACAGAACACAGAGCAGTTTCTCAGAAAGCTTCTTTCCCGTTTTGAACGGAAGATATTTCCTTTTTCACCATAGCCCTCTATGGGCTTCCAAATATCCCTTTGCCAATTCCACAAGAACAGCCTTAGCGAAAGGCTTCTTGAAGGGAAAGTTGTAACTCTGTGAGATGAATTAACAGAACACAGAGCAGTTTCTCAGAAAGCTTCTTTCCAGTTATGAACGGAAGATATTTCCTGTTTCAACATGGCCCTCTATGAGCTTCCAAATATCATTTTGCCAATTCCACAAGAACAGCCTTAGCGAAAGGCTTCTAGAAGGGAAAGATGTAACACTGTGAGATGAACTAACAGAACACAGAGCAGTTTCTCAGAGCTTCTTTCGCGTTTTGAACGGAAGATATTTCCTTTTTCACCATAGCCCTCTAAGGGATTCCAAATATTCCTTTGCCAATTCCACAAGAACAACCTTAGCGAAAGGTATCTTGAAGGGAAAGATGTAACTCTGTGAGATGAATTAATAGAACACAGAGCCGTTTCTCAGAAAGCTTCTTTCCAGTTTTAAACGGTAGATATTTCCTTTTTCAACATAGACCTCTGTGGGCTTCAAAATATCACTCTGCCAATTCCACAAGAACAGCCTTAGCGAAAAGCTTCTTGAAGGGAAAGATGTAACTCTGTGAGATGAATTAACAGAACACAGAGCAGTTTCTCATAAAGCTTCTTTCCAGTTTTGAACGGAAGATATTTCCTTTATCAACATCGACCTCTGTGGGCTTCCAAATTTCACTCTGCGAATTCCACAAGAACAGCCTTAGCGAAAGGCTTCTTGAAGGGAAAGATGTAACTCTGTGAGATGAATTAAGAGAACACAGAGCAGTTTCTGAGAAAGCTTCTTTTCTGTTTTGAACGGAAGATATTTCTTTTTTCACCATAGCCCTCTATGGGCTTCAAAATATCCCTTTGCCAATTCCACAAGAACATCCTTAGCGAAAGGCTTCTTGAAGGGAAAGATGTAACTCTGTGTGATGAATTAACAGAACACAGAGCAGTTTCTCAGAAGTCTTTTTTCCAGTTTTGAACGGAAGATATTTCCTTTTTTACGATAGCCCTCTATGGGCCTCCAAATGTCACTTTTCCAATTCCACAAGAACAGCCTTAGCGAAAGACTTCTTGATGGGAAAGATGTAACTCTGTGAGATGAATTAACAGAACACAGAGCAGTTTCTCAGAAAGCTTTTTTCCAGTTTTGAACCGAAGATATTACCTTTTTCACCATAGCCCTCTGTGGGCTTCCAAATATCCCTTTGCCAATTCCACAAGAACAGCCTTAGCGAAAGGCTTCTTGAAGGGAAAGATGTAACTCTGAGAGATGAATTAACAGAACACAGAGCCGTTTCTCAGAAAGCTTCTTTCCCGTTTTGAACGGAAGATATTTCCTTTTTCACCATATCCCGCTATGGGCTTCGAAATATCCCTTTTCCAATTACACAAGAACATCCTTAGCGAAAGGCTTCTTGAAGGGAAACATGTAACTCTGTGAGATGAATTAACAGAACACAGAGCAGTTTCTCAGAAAGCTTCTTTCCAGTTCTGAACGGAAGATATTTCCTTTTTCACCATAGCCCTCTATGGGCTTCCAAATATCACTTTGCCAATTCCACAAGAACAGCCTTAGCGAAAGGCTTCTTGAAGGGAAAGATGTAACTCTGTGAGATGAATTGACAGAAAACAGAGCGGTTTCTCAGAAAGCTTCTTTCCAGTTTTGAACGGAAGATATTTCCTTTTTCAACATAGCCCTCTATGAGCTTCCAAATATCATTTTGCCAATTCCACAAGAACAGCCTTAGCGAAAGGCTTCTAGAAGGGAAAGATGTAACACTGTGAGATGAATTAACAGAACACAGAGAAGTTTCTCATAAAGCTTCTTTCCAGTTTTGAATGGAAGATATTTCCTTTTTCAACATAGACCTCTGTGGGCTTCCAAATATCACTCTGCCAATTCCACAAGAACAGCCTTAGCGAAAGGCTTCTTGAAGGGAATGATGTAACTCTGTGAGATGAATTAACAGAACAAAGAGCAGTTTCTAAGAAAGGTTCTTTTCTGTTTTGAACGGAAGATATTTCCTTTTTCACCATAGCCCTCTATGGGCTTCAAAATATCCCTTTGCCAATTCCACAAGAACAGCCTTAGCGAAAGGCTTCTTGAAGGGAAAGATGTAACACTTTGAGATGAATTAACAGAACACAGAGCAGTTTCTCAAAAGTCTTTTTTTCCAGTTTTGAACGGAAGATATTTCCTTTTTCACGATAGCCCTCTATGGGCCTCCAAATGTCACTTTTCCAATTCCACAAGAACAGCCTTAGCGAAAGGCTTCTTGAAGGGAAAGATGTAACTCTGTGAGATGAATTAACAGAACACAGAGCAGTTTCTCAGAAAGCTTTTTTCCAGTTTTGAACAGAAGATATATCCTTTTTCACCACAGCCCTCTGTGGGCTTCCAAATATCCCTTTGCCAATTCCACAAGAACAGCCTTAGCGAAAGGCTTCTTGAAGGGAAAGATGTAACTATGTTAGATGAATTAACAGAACACAGAGCAGTTTCTCAGAAAGCTTCTTTCCCGTTTTGAACGGAAGATATTTTCTTTTTCACCATACCCCTCTATGGGCTTCCAAATATCCCTTTTCCAAATGCACAAGAACAGCCTTAGCGAAAGGCTTCCTGAAGGAAAAGATGTAACTCTGTGAGATGAATTAACAGAACACAGAGCAGTTTCTCAGAAATCTTTTTTCCAGTTTTGAACGGAAGATATTTCCTTTTTCACCATAGCCCTCTATGGGCCTCCGAATATCACTTTTCCAATTCCACAAGAACAGCCTTAGCGAAAGGATTCTTGAAGGGAAAGATGTAACCCTGTGAGATGAATTAACAGAACACAGAGCAGTTTCTCAGAAAGCTTCTTTCCAGTTTTGAACGGAAGTTATTTCCTTTTTCACCATAGCCCTCTATGGGCTTCCAAATATCACTTTGCCCATTCCACAAGAACAGCCTTAGTAAAAGGCTTCCTGAAGGGAAAGATGTAACTTTGTGAGATGAATTAACAGAAAACCGAGCAGTTTCTCAGAAAGCTTCTTTCCAGTTTTAAACGGAAGATATTTCCTTTTTCACCATAGCCCTCTAAGGGCTTCCAAATATCACTTTGCCAATTCCACAAGAACAGCCTTAGCGAAAGGATTCTTGAAGGGAAACATGAAACACTGTGAGATGAATTAACAGAACACAGGGCAGTTTCTCAGAAAGCTTCTTTCCAGTTTTGAACGGAAGATATTTCCCTTTTCACCATAGCCCTCCATGGCCTTTCAACTATACCTTTTCCAATGCCACAAGAACAGCATTAGCGAAATGCTTCTTGAAGGGAAAGATGTAACTCTGTGAGATGAATTAACGGAACACAGAGCCGTTTCTCAGAAAGCATCTTTCCAGGTTTGAACGGAAGATATTTCCTTTTTCACCGTAGACCTCTATGGGCTTCCATATATCCCTTTGCCAATTCCACAAGAACAGCCTTAGCGAAAGGCTTCTTGAAGGGAAAGATGAAACTCTGTGAGATGAATTAACAGAACACAGAGCAGTTTCTCAGAAAGCTTCTTTCCAGTTTTGAACGGAAGTTATTTCCTTTTTCACCATAGCCCTCCATGGCCTTTCAAATATCCCTTTTCCAATGCCACAAGAACAGCCTTAGCGAAAAGCTTCTTGAAGGGAAAGATGTAACTCTGTGTGATGAATTAACAGAACACAGAGCAGTTTCTCATAAAGCTTCTTTCCAGTATTGAACGGAAGATATTTCCTTTTTCAACATAGACCTCTGTGGGCTTCCAAATATCACTCTGCCAATTCCACAAGAACAGCCTTAGCGAAAGGCTTCTTGAAGGGAAAGATGTAACTCTGTGAGATGAATTAACAGAACACAGAGCAGTTTCTGAGAAAGCTTCTTTTCTGTTTTGAACGGAAGAAATTTCCTTTTTCACCATAGACCTCTATGGGCTTCAAAATATCCCTTTGCTAATTGCACAAGAACAGCCTTAGCGAAAGGCTTCTTGAAGGAAAAGATGTAACTCTGTGAGATGAATTAACAGAACACAGAGCAGTTTCTCAGAAATCTTTTTTCCAGTTTTGAACGGAAGATATTTCCTTTTTCACCATAGCCCTCTATGGGCCTCCGAATATCACTTTTCCAATTCCACAAGAACAGCCTTAGCGAAAGGATTCTTGAAGGGAAAGATGTAACCCTGTGAGATGAATTAACAGAACACAGAGCAGTTTCTCAGAAAGCTTCTTTCCACTTTTGAACGGAAGTTATTTCCTTTTTCACCATAGCCCTCTATGGGCTTCCAAATATCACTTTGCCCATTCCACAAGAACAGCCTTAGTAAAAGGCTTCCTGAAGGGAAAGATGTAACTTTGTGAGATGAATTAACAGAAAACCGAGCAGTTTCTCAGAAAGCTTCTTTCCAGTTTTGAACGGAAGATATTTCCTTTTTCACCATAGCCCTCTAAGGGCTTCCAAATATCACTTTGCCAATTCCACAAGAACAGCCTTAGGGAAAGGATTCTTGAAGGGAAACATGAAACACTGTGAGATGAATTAACAGAACACAGAGCAGTTTCTCAGAAAGCTTCTTTCCAGTTTTGAACGGAAGATATTTCCTTTTTCACCATAGCCCTCCATGGCCTTTCTAATATCCCTTTTCCAATGCCACAAGAACAGCATTAGCGAAATGCTTCTTGAAGGGAAAGATGTAACTCTGTGAGATGAATTAACGGAACACAGAGCCGTTTCTCAGAAAGCATCTTTCCAGGTTTGAACGGAAGATATTTCCTTTTTCACCGTAGACCTCTATGGGCTTCCATATATCCCTTTGCCAATTCCACAAGAACAGCCTTAGCGAAAGGCTTCTTGAAGGGAAAGATGAAACTCTGTGAGATGAATTAACAGAACACAGAGCAGTTTCTCAGAAAGCTTCTTTCCAGTTTTGAACGGAAGTTATTTCCTTTTTCACCATAGCCCTCCATGGCCTTTCAAATATCCCTTTTCCAATGCCACAAGAACAGCCTTAGCGAAAAGCTTCTTGAAGGGAAAGATGTAACTCTGTGTGATGAATTAACAGAACACAGGGCAGTTTCTCATAAAGCTTCTTTCCAGTTTTGAACGGAAGATATTTCCTTTTTCAACATAGACCTCTGTGGGCTTCCAAATATCACTCTGCCAATTCCACAAGAACAGCCTTAGCGAAAGGCTTCTTGAAGGGAATGATGTAACTCTGTGAGATGAAATAACAGAACAAAGAGCAGTTTCTAAGAAAGGTTCTTTTCTGTTTTGAACGGAAGATATTTCCTTTTTCACCATAGCCCTCTATGGGCTTCAAAATATCCCTTTGCCAATTCCACAAGAACAGCCTTAGCGAAAGGCTTCTTGAAGGGAAAGATGTAACTCTGTGAGATGAATTAACAGAACACAGAGCAGTTTCTCAAAAGTCTTTTTTTCCAGTTTTGAACGGAAGATATTTCCTTTTTCAACATAGACCTCTGTGGGCTTCCAAATATCACTCTGCCAATTCCACAAGAACAGCCTTAGCGAAAGGCTTCTTGAAGGGAAAGATGTAACTCTGTGAGATGAATTAACAGAACACAGAGCAGTTTCTCAGAAAGCTTCTTTCCCGTTTTGAACGGAAGATATTTCCTTTTTCACCGTAGCCCTCTATGGGCTTCCAAATATCCCTTTGCCAATTCCACAAGAACAGCCTTAGCGAAAGGCTTCTTGAAGGGAAAGATGTAACTATGTTAGATGAATTAACAGAACACAGAGCAGTTTCTCAGAAAGCTTCTTTCCCGTTTTGAACGGAAGATATTTCCTTTTTCACCATAGCCCTCTATGGGCTTCCAAATATCCCTTTTCCAAATGCACAAGAACAGCCTTAGCGAAAGGCTTCTTGAAGGGAAAGATGTAACTCTGTGAGATGAATTAACAGAACACAGAGCAGTTTCTCATAAAGCTTCTTTTCAGTTTTGAACGGAAGATATTTCCTTTTTCAACATAGACGTCTGTGGGCTTCCAAATATCACTCTGCCATTTCCACAAGAACAGCCTTAGCGAAAGGCTTCTTGAATGGAAAGATGTAACACTGAGAGATGAATTAACAGAACACAGAGCAGTTTCTGAGAAAGCTTCTTTTCTGTTTTGAACGGAAGAAATTTCCTTTTTCACCATAGACCTCTATGGGCTACAAAATATCCCTTTGCCAATTGCACAAGAACAGCCTTAGCGAAAGGCTTCTTGAAGGAAAAGATGTAACTCTGTGAGATGAATTAACAGAACACAGAGCAGTTTCTCAGAAATCTTTTTTCCAGTTTTGAACGGAAGATATTTCCTTTTTCACCATAGCCCTCTATGGGCCTCCGAATATCACTTTTCCAATTCCACAAGAACAGCCTTAGCGAAAGGATTCTTGAAGGGAAAGATGTAACCCTGTGAGATGAATTAACAGAACACAGAGCAGTTTCTCAGAAAGCTTCTTTCCAGTTTTGAACGGAAGTTATTTCCTTTTTCACCATAGCCCTCTATGGGCTTCCAAATATCACTTTGCCCATTCCACAAGAACAGCCTTAGTAAAAGGCTTCCTGAAGGGAAAGATGTAACTTTGTGAGATGAATTAACAGAAAACCGAGCAGTTTCTCAGAAAGATCCTTCCAGTATTGAACGGAAGATATTTCCCTTTTCACCGTAGACCTCTATGGGCTTAAAAATATCTCTTTGCGAATTCCAAAAGAACAGCCTTAGCCAAAGGCTTCATGAAGGGAAAGATGTAACTCTGTGAGATGAATTAACAGAACACAGAGCAGTTTCTCAGAAAGCTTCTTTCCAGTTTTGAACGGAAGATATTCCTTTTTCACCATTGCCCTCTATGGGCTTCCAAATATTCCTTCTCCAATTCCACAAGTACAGCCTTAGCGAAAGGCTTCTTGAAGGGAAACATGTAATTCTGTGAGATGAATTAACAGAACACAGAGCAGTTTCTCAGAAAGCTTCTTTCCGGTTTTGAACGGAAGATATTTCCTTTTTCACCATAGCCTAGTATGGGCTTCCAAGTACCCCTTTGCCAATTCACCAGAACAGCCTTAGCGAAAGGCTTCTTGAAGGGAAAGATGTAACTCTGTGAGATGAATTAACAGAACACAGAGCAGTTTCTCAGAAAGCTTCTTTCCAGTTTTGTACGGAAGTTATTTCCTTTTTCAACATAGACCTCTGTGGGCTTCCAAATATCACTCTGGCAATTCCACAAGAACAGCCTTAGCGAAAGGCTTCTTGAAGGGAAAGATGTAACTCTGTGAGATGAATTAACAGAACACAGAGCAGTTTCTCAGAAGTCTTTTTTCCAGTTTTGAACGGAAGATATTTCCTTTTTCACCATAGTCCTCTATGGGTTTCCAAATATCCCTTTACCAATTCTAGAAGAACAGCCTAAGCGAAAGGCTTCTTGAAGGGAAAGATGTAACTCTGTGTGATGAATTAACAGAACACAGAGCAGTTTCTCAGAAAGCTTCTTTCCAGTTTTGAACAGAAGATATTTCCTTTTTCACCATAGCCCTCTATGGACGTCCAAATATCCCTTTGAAAATTCCACAAGAACAGCCTTAGCGAAAGGCTTCTTGACGGGACAGATGTAATTCTGTGAGATGAGTTAACAGAACACAGAGCAGTTTTTCAGAAACATCCTTCCAGTATTGAACGGAAGATATTTCTCTTTTCACCGTAGACCTCTATGGGCTTCCAAATATCCCTTTGCCAATTCCACAAGAACAGCCTTAGCCAAAGGCTTCATGAAGGGAAAGATGTAACTCTGTGAGATGAATTAACAGAACAGAGAGCAGTTTCTCATAAAGCTTCTTTCCAGTTTTGAACGGAAGATATTTCCTTTATCAACATCGACCTCTGTGGGCTTCCAAATTTCACTCTGCCAATTCCACAAGAACAGCCTTAGCGAAAGGCTTCTTGAAGGGAAAGATGTAACTCTGTGAGATGAATTAACAGAACACAGAGCAGTTTCTCAGAAAGCTTTTTTCCAGTTTTGAACAGAAGATATATCCTTTTTCACCACAGCCCTCTGTGGGCTTCCAAATATCCCTTTGCCAATTCCACAAGAACAGCCTTAGCGAAAGGCTTCTTGAAGGGAAAGATATAACTATGTTAGATGAATTAACAGAACACAGAGCAGTTTCTCATAAAGCTTCTTTTCAGTTTTGAACGGAAGATATTTCCTTTTTCAACATAGACGTCTGTGGGCTTCCAAATATCACTCTGCCATTTCCACAAGAACAGCCTTAGCGAAAGGCTTCTTGAATGGAAAGATGTAACACTGAGAGATGAATTAACAGAACACAGAGCAGTTTCTGAGAAAGCTTCTTTTCTGTTTTGAACGGAAGAAATTTCCTTTTTCACCATAGACCTCTATGGGCTACAAAATATCCCTTTGCCAATTGCACAAGAACAGCCTTAGCGAAAGGCTTCTTGAAGGAAAAGATGTAACTCTGTGAGATGAATTAACAGAACACAGAGCAGTTTCTCAGAAATCTTTTTTCCAGTTTTGAACGGAAGATATTTCCTTTTTCACCATAGCCCTCTATGGGCCTCCGAATATCACTTTTCCAATTCCACAAGAACAGCCTTAGCGAAAGGATTCTTGAAGGGAAAGATGTAACCCTGTGAGATGAATTAACAGAACACAGAGCAGTTTCTCAGAAAGCTTCTTTCCAGTTTTGAACGGAAGTTATTTCCTTTTTCACCATAGCCCTCTATGGGCTTCCAAATATCACTTTGCCCATTCCACAAGAACAGCCTTAGTAAAAGGCTTCCTGAAGGGAAAGATGTAACTTTGTGAGATGAATTAACAGAAAACCGAGCAGTTTCTCAGAAAGATCCTTCCAGTATTGAACGGAAGATATTTCCCTTTTCACCGTAGACCTCTATGGGCTTAAAAATATCTCTTTGCGAATTCCAAAAGAACAGCCTTAGCCAAAGGCTTCATGAAGGGAAAGATGTAACTCTGTGAGATGAATTAACAGAACACAGAGCAGTTTCTCAGAAAGCTTCTTTCCAGTTTTGAACGGAAGATATTCCTTTTTCACCATTGCCCTCTATGGGCTTCCAAATATTCCTTCTCCAATTCCACAAGTACAGCCTTAGCGAAAGGCTTCTTGAAGGGAAACATGTAATTCTGTGAGATGAATTAACAGAACACAGAGCAGTTTCTCAGAAAGCTTCTTTCCGGTTTTGAACGGAAGATATTTCCTTTTTCACCATAGCCTAGTATGGGCTTCCAAGTACCCCTTTGCCAATTCCACCAGAACAGCCTTAGCGAAAGGCTTCTTGAAGGGAAAGATGTAACTCTGTGAGATGAATTAACAGAACACAGAGCAGTTTCTCAGAAAGCTTCTTTCCAGTTTTGTACGGAAGTTATTTCCTTTTTCAACATAGACCTCTGTGGGCTTCCAAATATCACTCTGGCAATTCCACAAGAACAGCCTTAGCGAAAGGCTTCTTGAAGGGAAAGATGTAACTCTGTGAGATGAATTAACAGAACACAGAGCAGTTTCTCAGAAGTCTTTTTTCCAGTTTTGAACGGAAGATATTTCCTTTTTCACCATAGTCCTCTATGGGTTTCCAAATATCCCTTTACCAATTCTAGAAGAACAGCCTAAGCGAAAGGCTTCTTGAAGGGAAAGATGTAACTCTGTGTGATGAATTAACAGAACACAGAGCAGTTTCTCAGAAAGCTTCTTTCCAGTTTTGAACAGAAGATATTTCCTTTTTCACCATAGCCCTCTATGGACGTCCAAATATCCCTTTGAAAATTCCACAAGAACAGCCTTAGCGAAAGGCTTCTTGACGGGACAGATGTAATTCTGTGAGATGAGTTAACAGAACACAGAGCAGTTTTTCAGAAACATCCTTCCAGTATTGAACGGAAGATATTTCTCTTTTCACCGTAGACCTCTATGGGCTTCCAAATATCCCTTTGCCAATTCCACAAGAACAGCCTTAGCCAAAGGCTTCATGAAGGGAAAGATGTAACTCTGTGAGATGAATTAACAGAACAGAGAGCAGTTTCTCATAAAGCTTCTTTCCAGTTTTGAACGGAAGATATTTCCTTTATCAACATCGACCTCTGTGGGCTTCCAAATTTCACTCTGCCAATTCCACAAGAACAGCCTTAGCGAAAGGCTTCTTGAAGGGAAAGATGTAACTCTGTGAGATGAATTAACAGAACACAGAGCAGTTTCTCAGAAAGCTTTTTTCCAGTTTTGAACAGAAGATATATCCTTTTTCACCACAGCCCTCTGTGGGCTTCCAAATATCCCTTTGCCAATTCCACAAGAACAGCCTTAGCGAAAGGCTTCTTGAAGGGAAAGATGTAACTATGTTAGATGAATTAACAGAACACAGAGCAGTTTCTCAGAAAGCTTCTTTCCCGTTTTGAACGGAAGATATTTTCTTTTTCACCATAGCCCTCTATGGGCTTCCAAATATCCCTTTTCCAAATGCACAATAACAGCCTTAGCGAAAGGCTTCTTGAAGGAAAAGATGTAACTCTGTGAGATGAATTAACAGAACACAGAGCAGTTTCTCAGAAATCATTTTTCCAGTTTTGAACGGAAGATATTTCCTTTTTCACCATAGCCCTCTATGGGCCTCCGAATATCACTTTTCCAATTCCACAAGAACAGCCTTAGCGAAAGGATTCTTGAAGGGAAAGATGTAACACTGTGAGATGAATTAACAGAACACAGAGCAGTTTCTCAGAAAGCTTCTTTCCAGTTTTGAACGGAAGTTATTTCCTTTTTCACCATAGCCCTCTATGGGCTTCCAAATATCACTTTGCCCATTCCACAAGAACAGCCTTAGTAAAAGGCTTCCTGAAGGGAAAGATGTAGCTTTGTGAGATGAATTAACAGAAAACCGAGCAGTTTCTCAGAAAGCTTCTTTCCAGTTTTAAACGGAAGATATTTCCTTTTTCACCATAGCCCTCTAAGGGCTTCCAAATATCACTTTGCCAATTCCACAAGAACAGCCTTAGCGAAAGGATTCTTGAAGGGAAACATGAAACACTGTGAGATGAATTAACAGAACACAGGGCAGTTTCTCAGAAAGCTTCTTTCCAGTTTTGAACGGAAGATATTTCCCTTTTCACCATAGCCCTCCATGGCCTTTCAAATATCCCTTTTCCAATGCCACAAGAACAGCATTAGCGAAATGCTTCTTGAAGGGAAAGATGTAACTCTGTGAGATGAATTAACGGAACACAGAGCCGTTTCTCAGAAAGCATCTTTGCAGGTTTGAACGGAAGATATTTCCTTTTTCACCGTAGACCTCTATGGGCTTCCATATATCCCTTTGCCAATTCCACAAGAACAGCCTTAGCGAAAGGCTTCTTGAAGGGAAAGATGAAACTCTGTGAGATGAATTAACAGAACACAGAGCAGTTTCTCAGAAAGCTTCTTTCCAGTTTTGAACGGAAGTTATTTCCTTTTTCACCATAGCCCTCCATGGCCTTTCAAATATCCCTTTTCCAATGCCACAAGAACAGCCTTAGCGAAAAGCTTCTTGAAGGGAAAGATGTAACTCTGTGTGATGAATTAACAGAACACAGAGCAGATTCTCATAAAGCTTCTTTCCAGTTTTGAACGGAAGATATTTCCTTTTTCATCATATCCCGCTAAGGGCTTCGAAATATCCCCTTTCCAATTACAGAAGAACATCCTTAGCGAAAGGCTTCTTGAAGGGAAAGATGTAACTCTGTGAGATGAATTAACAGAACACAGACCAGTTTCTCAGAAAGCTTCTTTCCAGTTTTGAACGGAAGATATTTCCTTTTTCACCATAGCCCTCTATGGGCTTCCAAATATCCCTTTGCCAATTACACAAGAACAGCCTTAGCGAAAGGCTTCTTGAAGGGAATGATGTAACTCTGTGAGATGAATTAACAGAACACAGAGCAGTTTTTCAGAAAGCTGCTTTCCAGTTTTGAACGGAAGATATTTCCTTTTTCACCATAGCTCTCTATGGGCTTCCAAATATCCCTTTACCAATTCCAGAAGAACAGCCTAAGCGAAAGGCTTCTTGAAGGGAAAGATGTAACTCTGTGAGATGAATTAACAAAACACAGAGCAGTTTCTCAGAAAGCTTCTTTCCAGTTTTGAACAGAAGATATTTCCTTTTTCACCATAGCCCTCTATGGACGTCCAAATATCCCTTTGAATATTCCACAAAAACAGCCTTAGCGAAAGGCTTCTTGAAGGGACAGATGTAACTCTGTGAGATGAGTTAACAGAACACAGAGCAGTTTTTCAGAAAGATCCTTCCAGTATTGAACGGAAGATATTTCCCTTTTCACCGTAGACCTCTATGGGCTTCCAAATATCCCTTTGCCAATTCCACAAGAACAGCCTTAGCCAAAGGCTTCTTGAAGGGAAAGATGTATCTCTGTGAGATGAATTAACAGAACACCGAGCAGTTTCTCAGAAAGCTTCTTTCCAGTTTTGAACGGAAGATATTTCCGTTTTCACCATAGCCCTCTATGGGCTTCCAAATATCCCTTTGCCAATTCCACAAGAACAGCCTTAGGGAAAGGCTTCTTGAAGGGAAAGATGTAACTCTGTGAGATGAATTAACAGAACACAGAGCAGTTTCTCAGAAAGCTTCTTTCCAGTTTTGAACGGAAGATATTTCCTTTTTCAACATAGCACTCTATGAGCTTCCAAATATCATTTTACCAATTCGACAAGAACAGCCTTAGCGAAAGGCTTCTAGAAGGAAAAGATGTAACACTGTGAGATGAATTAACAGAACACAGAGCAGTTTCTCAGAAAGCTTCTTTCCCGTTTTGAACGGAAGTTATTTCCTTTTTCACCATAGCCCTCTATGGGCTTCCAAATATCACTTTGCCCATTCCACAAGAACAGCCTTAGTGAAAGGCTTCCTGAAGGGAAAGATGTAACTCTGTGAGATGAATTAACAGAAAACCGAGCAGTTTCTCAGAAAGCTTCTTTCCAGTTTTGAACGGAAGATATTTCCTTTTTCACCATAGCCCTCCATGGCCTTTCAAATATCCCTTTTCCAATGCCACAAGAACAGCCTTAGCGAAATGCTTCTTGAAGGGAAAGATGTAACTCTGTGAGATGAATTAACGAAACACAGAGCCGTTTCTCAGAAAGCATCTTTCCAGGTTTGAACGGAAGATATTTCCTTTTTCACCGTAGACCTCTATGGGCTTCCAAATATCCCTTTGCCAATTCCACAAGAACAGCCTTAGCGAAAGGCTTCTTGAAGGGAAAGATGAAACTCTGTGAGATGAATTAACAGAACACAGAGCAGTTTCTCAGAAAGCTTCTTTCCAGTTTTGAACGGAAGATATTTCCTTTTTCACCATAGCCCTCCATGGCCTTTCAAATATCCCTTTTCCAATGCCACAAGAACATCCTTAGCAAAAGGCTTCTTGAAGGGAAAGATGTAACTCTGTGAGATGAATTAACAGAACACAGAGCAGTTTCTCAGAAAGCTTCTTTCCAGTTTTGAAAGGAAGATATTTCCTTTTTCACCATAGCCCTCTATGCGCTTACAAATATCACGTTGCCAATTCCACACGAACAGCCTTAGCGAAAGGCTTCTTGAAGGGAAAGATGTAACTCTGTGAGATGAATTAACGGAACACAGAGCCGTTTCTCAGAAAGCATCTTTCCAGGTTTGAACGGAAGATATTTCCTTCTTCACCGTAGACCTCTATGGGCTTCCAAATATCCGTTTGCCAATTCCACAAGAACAGCCTTAGCGAAAGGCTTCTTGAAGGGAAAGATGTAACTCTGTGAGATGAATTAACAGAACACAGAGCAGTATCTCAGAAAGCTTCTTTCCCGTTTTGAACGGAAGATATTTCCTTTTTCACCATAGCCCTCTAAGGGCTTCCAAATATTCCTTTGCCAATTCCACAAGAACAACCTTAGCGAAAGGCTTCTTGAAGGGAACGATGTAACTCTTTGAGATGAATTAACAGAACACAGAGCCGTTTCTCAGAAAGCTTCTTTCCAGTTTTGAACGGAAGATATTTCCTTTTTCAACATAGACCTCTGTGGGCTTCCAAATATCACTCTGCCAATTCCACAAGAACAGCCTTAGCGAAAGGCTTCTAGAAGGGAAAGATGTAACACTGTGAGATGAACTAACAGAACACAGAGCAGTTTCTCAGAAAGCTTCTTTCCAGTTTTGAAAGGAAGATATTTCCTTTTTCACCATAGCCCTCTATGCGCTTACAAATATCACTTTGCCAATTCCACACGAACAGCCTTAGCGAAATGCTTCTTGAAGAGAAAGATGTAACTCTGTGAGATGAATTAACGGACCACAGAGCCGTTTCTCAGATAGCATCCTTCCAGGTTTGAACGGAAGATATTTCCTTTTTCACCGTAGACCTCTATGGGCTTCCAAATATCCCTTTGCCAATACCACCAGAACAGCCTTAGCGAAAGGCTTCTTGAAGGGAAAGATGTATCTCTGTGAGATGAATTAACAGAACACAGAGCAGTTTCTGAGAAAGCTTCTTTCGCGTTTTGAACGGAAGATATTTCCTTTTTCTCCATAGCCCACTATGGGCTTCCAAATATTCCTTTGCCAATTCCACAAGAACAACCTTAGCGAAAGGCATCTTGAAGGGAAAGATGTAACTCTGTGAGATGAATTAACAGAACACAGAGCCGTTTCTCAGAAAGCTTCTTTCCAGTTTTAAACGGAAGATATTTCCTTTTTCAACATAGACCTCTGTGGGCTTCCAAATATCACTCTGCCAATTCCACAAGAACAGCCTTAGCGAAAAGCTTCTTGAAGGGAAAGATGTAACTCTGTGAGATGAATTAACAGAACACAGAGCAGTTTCTCAGAAAGCTTCTTTCCAGTTTTGAAAGGAAGATATTTCATTTTTTCACCATAGCCCTCTATGCGCTTACAAATATCACTTTGCCAATTCCACACGAACAGCCTTAGCGAAATGCTTATTGAAGGGAAAGATGTAACTCTGTGAGATGAATTAACGAAACACAGAGCCGTTTCTCAGGAAGCATCTTTCCAGGTTTGAACGGAAGGTATTTCCTTTTTCACCGTAGACCTCTATGGGCTTCCAAATATCCCTTTGCCAATTCCACAAGAACAGCCTTAGCGAAAGGCTTCTTGAAGGGAAAGATGAAACTCTGTAAGATGAATTAACAGAACACAGAGCAGTTTCTCAGAAAGCTTCTTTCCAGTTTTGAACGGAAGATATTTCCTTTTTCACCATAGCCCTCCATGGCCTTTCAAATATCCCTTTTCCAATGCCACAAGAACAGCCTTAGCGAAAGGCTTCTTGAAGGGAAAGATGTAACTCTGTGAGATGAATTAACAGAACACAGAGCAGTTTCTCAGAAAGCTTCTTTCCCGTTTTGAACAGAAGATATTTCCTTTTTCACCGTTGCCCTCTATGGGCTTCGAAATATTCCTTTGCCAATTCCACAAGAACAACCTTAGCGAAAGGCTTCTTAAAGGGAAAGATGTAACTCTGGGAGATGAATTAACAGAACACAGAGCCGTTTCTCAGAAAGCTTCTTTCCAGTTTTGAACGGAAGATATTTCCTTTTTCAATATAGACCTCTGTGGGCTTCCAAATATCACTCTGCCAATTCCACAAGAACAGCCTTAGCGAAAAGCTTCTTGAAGGGAAAGATGTAACTCTCTGTCATGAATTAACAGAACACAGAGCAGTTTCTCATAAAGCTTCTTTCCAGTTTTAAACGGAAGATATTTCCTTTTTCAACATAGACCTCTGTGGGCTTCCAAATATCACTCTGCCAATTCCACAAGAACAGCCTTAGCGAAAGGCTTCTTGAAGGGAAAGATGTAACACTGTGAGATGAATTAACAGAACACAGAGCAGTTTCTCAGAAAGCTTCTTTCCAGTTTTGAACGGAAGATATTTCCCTTTTCACCGTAGACCTCTATGGGCTTCCAAATATCCCTTTGCCAATTCCACAAGAACAGCCTTAGCCAAAGGCTTCTTGAAGGGAAAGATGTATCTCTGTGAGATGAATTAACAGAACACTGAGCAGTTTCTCAGAAAGCTTCTTTCCAGTTTTGAACGGAAGTTATTTCCTTTTTCAACATAGCCCTCTATGGGCTTCCAAATATCACTTTGCCCATTCCACAAGAACAGCCTTAGTGAAAGGCTTCCTGAAGGGAAAGATGTAACTCTGTGAGATGAATTAACAGAACACAGAGCCGTTTCTCAGAAAGCATATTTCCAGGTTTGAACGGAAGATATTTCCTTTTTCACCGTAGACCTCTATGGGCTTCCATATACCCCTTTGCCAATTCCACAAGAACAGCCTTAGTGAAAGGCTTCTTGAAGGGAAAGATGAAACTCTGTGAGATGAATTAACAGAACACAGAGCAGTTTCTCAGAAAGCTTCTTTCCAGTTTTGAACGGAAGATATTTCCTTTTTCACCATAGCCCTCCATGGCCTTTCAAATATCCCTTTTCCAATGCCACAAGAACAGCCTTAGCGAAAGGCTTCTTGAAGGGAAAGATGTAACTCTGTGAGATGAATTAACAGAACACAGAGCAGTTTCTCAGAAAGCATCTTTCCAGGTTTGAACGGAAGATATTTCCTTCTTCACCGTAGACCTCTATGGACTTCCAAATATCCCTTTGCCAATTCCACAAGAACAGCCTTAGCGAAAGGCTTCTTGAAGGGAAAGATGTAACTCTGTGAGATGAATTAACAGAACACAGAGCAGTTTCTCAGAAAGCTTCTTTCCAGTTTTGAACGGAAGATATTTCCTTTTTCACCATAGCCCTCTATGCGCTTACAAATATCACGTTGCCAATTCCACACGAACAGCCTTAGCGAAAGGCTTCTTGAAGGGAAAGATGTAACTCTGTGAGATGAATTAACGGAACACAGAGCCGTTTCTCAGAAAGCATCTTTCCGGGTTTGAACGGAAGATATTTCCTTCTTCACCGTAGACCTCTATGGGCTTCCAAATATCCGTTTGCCAATTCCACAAGAACAGCCTTAGCGAAAGGCTTCTTGAAGGGAAAGATGTAACTCTGTGAGATGAATTAACAGAACACAGAGCAGTATCTCAGAAAGCTTCTTTCCCGTTTTGAACGGAAGATATTTCCTTTTTCACCATAGCCCTCTATGGGCTTCCAAATATTCCTTTGCCAATTCCACAAGAACAACCTTAGCGAAAGGCTTCTTGAAGGGAAAGATGTAACTGTGTGAGATGAATTAACAGAACACAGAGCCGTTTCTCAGAAAGCTTCTTTCCAGTTTTGAACGGAAGATATTTCCTTTTTCAACATAGAACTCTGTGGGCTTCCAAATATCACTCTGCCAATTCCACAAGAACAGCCTTAGCGAAAAGCTTCTTGAAGGGAAAGATGTAACTCTGTGTGATGAATTAACAGAACACAGAGCAGTTTCTCATAAAGCTTCTTTCCAGTTTTGAACGGAAGATATTTCCTTTTTCAACATAGACCTCTGTGGGCTTCCAAATATCACTCTGCCAATTCCACAAGAACAGCCTTAGCGAAAGGCTTCTTGAAGGGAAAGATGTAACTCTGTGAGGTGAATTAACAGAACACAGAGCAGTTTCTCAGAAAGCTTCTTTCCCGTTTTGAACGGAAGATATTTCCTTTTTCACCATAGCCCTCTATGGGCTTCTAAATATCCCTTTTCCAATTCCACAAGAACAGCCTTAGCGAAAGGCTTCTTGAAGGGAATGATGTAATTCTGTGAGATGAATTAACAGAACACAGAGCCGTTTCTCAGAAAGCTTCTTTCCAGTTTTAAACGGAAGATATTTCCTTTTTCAACATAGACCTCTGTGGGCTTCCAAATATCACTCTGCCAATTCCACAAGAACAGCCTTAGCGAAAAGCTTCTTGAAGGGAAAGATGTAACTCTGTGAGATGAATTAACAGAACACAGAGCAGTTTCTCAGAAAGCTTCTTTCCAGTTTTGAACGGAAGATATTTCCTTTTTCACCATAGCCCTCTATGCGCTTACAAATATCACTTTGCCCATTCCACACGAACAGCCTTAGCGAAATGCTTCTTGAAGGGAAAGATGTAACTCTGTGAGATGAATTAACGGAACACAGAGCCGTTTCTCAGAAAGCATCTTTCCAGGTTTGAACGTAAGATATTTCCTTTTTCACCGTAGACCTCTATGGGCTTCCAAATATCCCTTTGCCAATTCCACAAGAACAGCCTTAGAGAAAGGCTTCTTGAAGGGAAAGATGAAACTCTGTGAGATGAATTAACAGAACACAGAGCAGTTTCTCAGAAAGCTTCTTTCCAGTTTTGAACGGAAGATATTTCCTTTTTCACCATAGCCCTCCATGGCCTTTCAAATACCCTTTTCCAATGCCACAAGAACAGCCTTAACGAAAGGCTTCTTGAAGGGAAAGATGTAACTCTATGAGATGAATTAACAGAACACAGAGCAGTTTCTCAGAAAGCTTCTTTCCCGTTTTGAACAGAAGATATTTCCTTTTTCACCATTGCCCTCTATGGGCTTCCAAATATTCCTTTGCCAATTCCACAAGAACAACCTTAGCGAAAGGCTTCTTAAAGGGAAAGATGTAACTCTGTGAGATGAATTAACAGAACACAGAGCCGTTTCTCATAAAGCTTCTTTCCAGTTTTGAACGGAAGATATTTCCTTTTTCAACATAGACCTCTGTGGGCTTCCAAATATCACTCTGCCAATTCCACAAGAACAGCCTTAGCGAAAAGCTTCTTGAAGGGAAAGATGTAACTCTGTGTGATGAATTAACAGAACACAGAGCAGTTTCTCATAAAGCTTCTTTCCAGTTTTGAACGGAAGATATTTCCTTTTTCAACATAGACCTCTGTGGGCTTCCAAATATCACTCTGCCAATTCCACAAGAACAGCCTTAGCGAAAGGCTTCTTGAAGGGAAAGATGTAACTCTGTGAGATGAATTAACAGAACACAGAGCAGTTTCTAAGAAAGCTTCTTTCCCGTTTTGAACGGAAGATATTTCCTTTTTCAACATAGCCCTCTATGGGCTTCCAAATATCCCTTTGCCAATTCCACAAGAACAGCCTTAGCGAAAGGCTTCTTGAAGGGAAAGATGTAACTCTGTGAGATGAATTAACAGAACACAGAGCAGTTTCTCAGAAAGCTTCTTTCCAGTTTTGAACGGAAGATATTTCCTTTTTCACCATAGCCCTGTATGAGCTTCCAAATATCATTTTGCCAATTCCACAAGAACAGCCTTAGCGAAAGGCTTCTAGAAGGGAAAGATGTAACACTGTGAGATGGACTAACAGAACACAGAGCAGTTTCTCAGAGCTTCTTTCGCGTTTTGAACGGAAGATATTTCCTTTTTCACCATAGCCCTCTATGGGATTCCAAATATTCCTTTGCCAATTCCACAAGAACAACCTTAGCGTAAGGCATCTTGAAGGGAAAGATGTAACTCTGTGAGATGAATTAACAGAACACAGAGCCGTTTCTCAGAAAGCTTCTTTCCAGTTTTAAACGGAAGATATTTCCTTTTTCAACATAGACCTCTGTGGGCTTCCAAATATCACTCTGCCAATTCCACAAGAACAGCCTTAGCGAAAATCTTCTTGAAGGGAAAGATGTAACTCTGTGAGATGAATTAACAGAACACAGAGCAGTTTCTCAGAAAGCTTCTTTCCAGTTTTGAACGGAAGATATTTCCTTTTTCACCATAGCCCTCTATGCGCTTACAAATATCACTTTGCCAATTCCACACGAACAGCCTTAGCGAAATGCTTCTTGAAGGGAAAGATGTAACTCTGTGAGATGAATTAACGGAACACAGAGCCGTTTCTCAGAAAGCATCTTTCCAGGTTTGAACGGAAGATATTTCCTTTTTCACCGTAGACCTCTATGGGCTTCCAAATATCCCTTTGCCAATTCCACAAGAACAGCCTTAGAGAAAGGCTTCTTGAAGGGAAAGATGAAACTCTGTGAGATGAATTAACAGAACACAGAGCAGTTTCTCAGAAAGCTTCTTTCCAGTTTTGAACGGAAGATATTTCCTTTTTCACCATAGCCCTCCATGGCCTTTCAAATACCCTTTTCCAATGCCACAAGAACAGCCTTAACGAAAGGCTTCTTGAAGGGAAAGATGTAACTCTGTGAGATGAATTAACAGAACACAGAGCAGTTTCTCAGAAAGCTTCTTTCCAGTTTTGAACAGAAGATATTTCCTTTTTCACCATTGCCCTCTATGGGCTTCCAAATATTCCTTTGCCAATTCCACAAGAACAACCTTAGCGAAAGGCTTCTTAAAGGGAAAGATGTAACTCTGTGAGATGAATTAACAGAACACAGAGCCGTTTCTCATAAAGCTTCTTTCCAGTTTTGAACGGAAGATATTTCCTTTTTCAACATAGACCTCTGTGGGCTTCCAAATATCACTCTGCCAATTCCACAAGAACAGCCTTAGCGAAAAGCTTCTTGAAGGGAAAGATGTAACTCTGTGTGATGAATTAACAGAACACAGAGCAGTTTCTCATAAAGCTTCTTTCCAGTTTTGAACGGAAGATATTTCCTTTTTCAACATAGACCTCTGTGGGCTTCCAAATATCACTCTGCCAATTCCACAAGAACAGCCTTAGCGAAAGGCTTCTTGAAGGGAAAGATGTAACTCTGTGAGATGAATTAACAGAACACAGAGCAGTTTCTCAGAAAGCTTCTTTCCCGTTTTGAACGGAAGATATTTCCTTTTTCAACATAGCCCTCTATGGGCTTCCAAATATCCCTTTGCCAATTCCACAAGAACAGCCTTAGCGAAAGGCTTCTTGAAGGGAAAGTTGTAACTCTGTGAGATGAATTAACAGAACACAGAGCCGTTTCTCAGAAGTCTTTTTTCCGGTTTTGAACGGAAGATATTTCCTTTATCACGATAGCCCTCTATGGGCCTCCAAATGTCACATTTCCAATTCCCCAAGAACAGCCTTAGCGAAAGACTTCTTGATGGGAAAGATGTAACTCTGTGAGATGAATTAACAGAACACAGAGCAGTTTCTCAGAAAGCTTTTTTCCAGTTTTGAACCGAAGATATTACCTTTTTCACCATAGCCCTCTGTGGGCTTCCAAATATCCCTTTGCCAATTCCAAAAGAACAGCCTTAGCGAAAGGCTTCTTTTAGGGAAAGATGTAACTCTGTGAGATGAATTAACAGAACACAGAGCCGTTTCTCAGAAAGCTTCTTTCCCGTTTTGAACGGAAGATATTTCCTTTTTCACCATATCCCGCTATGGGCTTCGAAATATCCCTTTTCCAATTACACAAGAACATCCTTAGCGAAAGGCTTCTTGAAGGGAAAGATGTAACTCTGTGAGATGAATTAACAGAACACAGAGCAGTTTCTCAGAAAGCTTCTTTCCAATTCTGAACGGAAGATATTTCCTTTTTCACCATAGCCCTCTATGGGCTTCCAAATATCCCTTCCCCAATTCCACAAGAACCGCCTTAGCGAAAGGCTTCTTGAAGGGAAAGATGTAACTCTGTGAGATGAATTAACAGAACACAGAGCAGTTTCTCAAAAGTCTTTTTTCCAGTTTTGAACGGAAGATATTTCCTTTTTCACGATAGCCCTCTGTGGGCTTCCAAATATCCCTTTGCCAATTCCACAAGAACAGCCTTAGCCAAAGGCTTCTTGAAGGGAAAGATGTAACTATGTGAGATGAATTAACAGAAAACTGAGCAGTTTCTCAGAAAGCTTCTTTCCAGTTTTGAACGGAAGATATTTCCTTTTTCAACATAGACCTCTGTGGGCTTCCAAATATCACTCTGCCAATTCCACAAGAACAGCCTTAGCGAAAGGCTTCTAGAAGGGAAAGATGTAACACTGTGAGATGAATTAACAGAACACAGAGCAGTTTCTCAGAAAGCTTCTTTCCAGTTTTGAACGGATGTTATTTCCTTTTTCACCATAGCCCTCTATGGGCTTCCAAATATCACTTTGCCCATTCCACAAGAACAGCCTTAGTAAAAGGCTTCCTGAAGGGAAAGATGTAACTTTGTGAGATGAATTAACAGAAAACCGAGCAGTTTCTCAGAAAGCTTCTTTCCAGTTTTGAACGGAAGATATTTCCTTTTTCACCATAGCCCTCCATGGCCTTTCAAATATCCCTTTTCCAATGCCACAAGAACAGCCTTAGCGAAATGCTTCTTGAAGGGAAAGATGTAACTCTGTGAGATGAATTAACGGAACACAGAGCCGTTTCTCAGAAAGCATCTTTCCAGGTTTGAACGGAAGATATTTCCTTTTTCACCGTAGACCTCTATGGGCTTCCATATATCCCTTTGCCAATTCCACAAGAACAGCCTTAGCGAAAGGCTTCTTGAAGGGAAAGATGAAACTCTGTGAGATGAATTAACAGAACACAGAGCAGTTTCTCAAAAAGCTTCTTTCCAGTTTTGAACGGAAGATATTTCCTTTTTCACCATAGCCCTCCATGGCCTTTCAAATATCCCTTTTCCAATGCCACAAGAACAGCCTTAGCGAAAGGCTTCTTGAAGGGAAAGATGTAACTCTGTGAAATGAATTAACAGAACACAGAGCAGTTTCTCAGAAAGCTTCTTTCGCGTTTTGAACGGAAGATATTTCCTTTTTCACGATAGCCCTCTATGGGCCTCCAAATGTCACTTTTCCAATTCCACAAGAACAGCCTTAGCGAAAGGCTTCTTGAAGGGAAAGATGTAACTCTGTGAGATGAATTAACAGAACACAGAGCAGTTTCTCAGAAAGCTTTTTTCCAGTTTTGAAAAGAAGATATTTCCTTTTTCACCATAGCCCTCTGTGGGCTTCCAAATATCCCTTTGCCAATTCCACAAGAACAGCCTTAGCGAAAGGCTTCTTGAAGGGAAAGATGTAACTCTGTGAGATGAATTAACAGAACACAGAGCAGTTTCTCAGAAAGCTTCTTTCCCGTTTTGAACGGAAGATATTTCCTTTTTCACCATAGCCCTCTATGGGCTTCCAAATATCCCTTTTCCAAATACACAAGAAGAGTTAGCGAAAGGCTTCTTGAAGGGAAAGATGTAACTCTGTGAGATGAATTAACAGAACACAGAGCAGTTTCTCAGAAAGCTTCTTTCCAGTTTTGAACGGAAGATATTTCCTTTTTCACCATAGCCCTCTATGGGCTTCCAAATATCCCTTTGCCAATTCCACAAGAACAGCCTTAGCGAAAGGCTTCTTGAAGGGAAAGATGTAACCCTGTGAGATGAATTAACAGAACACCGAGCAGTTTCTCAGAAAGCTTCTTTCCAGTTTTGAACGGAAGATATTTCCGTTTTCACCACAGCCCTCTATGGGCTTCCAAATATCCCTTTGCAAATTCCACAAGAACAGTCTTAGCGAAAGGCTTCTTGAAGGGAAAGATGTAACTTTGTGAGATGAATTAACAGAACACAGAGCAGTTTCTCAGAAAGCTTCTTTCCAGTTTTGAACGGAAGATATTTCCTTTTTCAGCATAGACCTCTGTGGGCTTCCAAATATCACTCTGCCAATTCCACAAGAACAGCCTTAGCGAAAAGCTTCTTGAAGGGAAAGATGTAACTCTGTGAGATGAATTAACAGAACACAGAGCAGTTTCTCAGAAAGCTTCTTTCCCGTTTTGAACGGAAGATATTTCCTTTTTCACCATAGCCCTCTATGGGCTTCTAAATATACATTTGCCAATTCCCCAAGATAAGCCTTAGCGAAAGGCTTCTTGAAGGGAAAGACGTAACTCTGTGAGATGAATTAACAGAACACAGAGCAGTTTCTCAGAAAGCTTCTTTCCAGTTTTGAACGGAAGATATTTCCTTTTTCACCATTGCCCTCCATGGCCTTTCAAATATCCCTTTTCCAATGCCACAAGAACAGCCTTAGCGAAAGGCTTCTTGAAGGGCAAGAAGTAACTCTGTGAGATGAATTAACAGAACACAGAGGAGTTTCTCAGAAAGCATCTTTCCAGGTTTGAACGGAAGATATTTCCTTCTTCACCGTAGACCTCTATGGGCTTCCAAATATCCCTTTGCCAATTCCACAAGAACAGCCTTAGCGAAAGGCTTCTTGAAGGGAAAGATGTAACTCTGTGAGATGAATTAACAGAACACAGAGCAGTTTCTCAGAAAGCTTCTTTCCCGTTTTGAACGGAAGATATTTCCTTTTTCACCATAGCCCTCTATGGGCTTCCAAATATTCCTTTGGCAATTCCACAAGAACAAACTTTGCGAAAGGCTTTTTGAAGGGAAAGATGTAACTCTGTGATATGAATTAACAGAACACAGAGCCGTTTCTCAGAAAGCTTCTTTCCAGTTTTGAACGGAAGATATTTCCTTTTTCAACATAGACCTCTGTGGGCTTCCAAATATCACTCTGCCAATTCCACAAGAACAGCCTTAGCGAAAAGCTTCTTGAAGGGAAAGATGTAACTCTGTGTGATGAATTAACAGAACACAGAGCAGTTTCTCATAAAGCTTCTTTCCAGTTTTGAACGGAAGATATTTCGTTTTTCAACATAGACATCTGTGGGCTTCCAAATATCACTCTGCCAATTCCACAAGAACAGCCTTAGCAAAAGGCTTCTTGAAGGGAAAGATGTAACTCTGTGAGATGAATTAACAGAACACAGAGCAGTTTCTCAGAAAGCTTCTTTCCCGTTTTGAACGGAAGATATTTCCTTTTTCACCATAGCCCTCTATGGGCTTCTAAATATCCCTTTGCCAATTCCACAAGAACAGCCTTAGCGAAAGGCTTCTTAAAGGGAAAGATGTAACTCTGTGAGATGAATTAACAGAACACAGAGCAGTTTCTCAGAAAGCTTCTTTCCAGTTTTGAACAGAAGATATTTCCTTTTTCAACATAGCCCTCTATGAGCTTCCAAATATCATTTTGCCAATTCCACAAGAACAGCCTTAGCGAAAGGCTTCTAGAAGGGAAAGATGTAACACTGTGAGATGAACTAACAGAACACAGAGCAGTTTCTCAGAAAGCTTCTTTCCAGTTTTGAAAGGAAGATATTTCCTTTTTCACCATAGCCCTCTATGCGCTTACAAATATCACTTTGCCAATTCCACACGAACAGCCTTAGCGAAATGCTTCTTGAAGGGAAAGATGTAACTCTGTGAGATGAATTAACAGAAAACCGAGCAGTTTCTCAGAAAGCTTCTTTCCAGTTTTGAACGGAAGATATTTCCTTTTTCACCATAGCCCTCTATGCGCTTACAAATATCACTTTGCCAATTCCACACGAACAGCCTTAGCGAAATGCTTCTTGAAGGGAAAGATGTAACTCTGTGAGATGAATTAACGGAACACAGAGCCGTTTCTCAGAAAGCATCTTTCCAGGTTTGAACGGAAGATATTTCCTTTTTCACCGTAGACCTCTATGGGCTTCCAAATATCCCTTTGCCAATTCCACAAGAACAGCCTTAGCGAAAGGTTTCTTAAAGGGAAAGATGTAACTCTGTGAGATGAATTAACAGAACACAGAGCCGTTTCTCAGAAAGCTTCTTTCCAGTTTTGAACGGAAGATATTTCCTTTTTCAACATAGACCTCTGTGGGCTTCCAAATATCACTCTGACAATTCCACAAGAACAGCCTTAGCGAAAGGCTTCTTGAAGGGAAAGATGTAACCCTGTGAGATGAATTAACAGAACACAGAGCAGTTTCTCAGAAAGCTTCTTTCCCGTTTTGAACGGAAGATATTTCCTTTTTCACCATATCCCGCTATGGGCTTCGAAATATCCCTTTTCCAATTACACAAGAACATCCTTAGCGAAAGGCTTCATGAAGGGAAAGATGTAACTCTGTGAGATGAATTAACAGAACACAGAGCAGTTTCTCAGAAAGCTTCTTTCCAGTTCTGAACGGAAGATATTTCCTTTTTCACCATAGACCTCTATGGGCTTCCAAATATCCCTTTGCCAATTCCACAAGAACAGCCTTAGCGAAAGGCTTCTTGAAGGGAAAGATGTAACTCTGTGAGATGAATTAACAGAAAACAGAGCAGTTTCTCAGAAAGCTTCTTTCCAGTTTTGAACGGAAGATATTTCCTTTTTCAACATAGCCCTCTATGAGCTTCCAAATATCATTTTGCCAATTCCACAAGAACAGCCTTAGCGAAAGGCTTCTAGAAGGGAAAGATGTAACACTGTGAGATGAATTAACAGAACACAGAGAAGTTTCTCATAAAGCTTCTTTCCAGTTTTGAACGGAAGATATTTCCTTTTTCAACATAGACCTCTGTTTGCTTCAAAATATCACTCTGCCAATTCCACAAGAACAGCCTTAGCGAAAGGCTTCTTGAAGGGAAAGATGTAACTCTGTGAGATGAATTAACAGAACACAGAGCAGTTTCTCAGAAAGCTTCTTTCCAGTTTTGAACGGAAGATATTTCCTTTTTCAACATAGCCCTCTATGAGCTTCCAAATATCATTTTGCCAATTCCACAAGAACAGCCTTAGCGAAAGGCTTCTAGAAGGGAAAGATGTAACACTGTGAGATGAACTAACAGAACACAGAGCAGTTTCTCAGAAAGCTTCTTTCCAGTTTTGAAAGGAAGATAGTTCCTTTTTCACCATAGCCCTCCATGGCCTTTCAAATATCCCTTTTCCAATGCCACAAGAATAGCCTTAGCGAAATGCTTCTTGAAGGGAAAGATGTAACTCTGTGAGATGAATTAACGAACACAGAGCCGTTTCTCAGAAAGCATCTTTCCAGGTTTGAACGGAAGATATTTCCTTTTTCACCGTAGACCTCTATGGGCTTCCATATATCACTTTGCCAATTCCACAAGAACACCCTTAGCGAAAGGCTTCTTGAAGGGAAAGATGAAACTCTGTGAGATGAATTAACAGAACACAGAGCAGTTTCTCAGAAAGCTTCTTTCCAGTTTTGAACGGAAGATATTTCCTTTTTCACCATAGCCCTCCATGGCCTTTCAAATATCCCTTTTCCAATGCCACAAGAACAGCCTTAGCGAAAGGCGTCTTGAAGGGAAAGATGTAACTCTGTGAGATGAATTAACAGAACACAGAGCAGTTTCTCAGAAAGCATCTTTCCAGGTTTGAACGGAAGATATTTCCTTCTTCACCGTAGACCTCTATGGGCTTCCAAATATCCCTTTACCAATTCCACAAGAACAGCCATAGCGAAAGGCTTCTTGAAGGGAAAGATGTAACTCTGTGAGATGAATTAACAGAACACAGAGCAGTTTCTCAGAAAGCTTCTTTCCCGTTTTGAACGGAAGATATTTCCTTTTTCACCATAGCCCTCTATGGGCTTCCAAATATTCCTTTGCCAATTCCACAAGAACAACCTTTGCGAAAGGCTTTTTGAAGGGAAAGATGTAACTCTGTGAGATGAATTAACAGAACACAGAGCCGTTTCTCAGAAAGCTTCTTTCCAGTTTTGAACGGAAGATATTTCCTTTTTCAACATAGACCTCTGTGGGCTTCCAAATATCACTCTGCCAATTCCACAAGAACAGCCTTAGCGAAAAGCTTCTTGAAGGGAAAGATGTAACTCTGTGTGATGAATTAACAGAACACAGAGCAGTTTCTCATAAAGCTTCTTTCCAGTTTTGAACGGAAGATATTTCGTTTTTCAACATAGACCTCTGTGGGCTTCCAAATATCACTCTGCCAATTCCACAAGAACAGCCTTAGCAAAAGGCTTCTTGAAGGGAAAGATGTAACTCTGTGAGATGAATTAACAGAACACAGAGCAGTTTCTCAGAAAGCTTCTTTCCCGTTTTGAACGGAAGATATTTCCTTTTTCACCATAGCCCTCTATGGGCTTCTAAATATCCCTTTGCCAATTCCACAAGAACAGCCTTAGCGAAAGGCTTCTTGAAGGGAAAGATGTAACTCTGTGAGATGAATTAACAGAACACAGAGCAGTTTCTCAGAAAGCTTCTTTCCAGTTTTGAACAGAAGATATTTCCTTTTTCAACATAGCCCTCTATGAGCTTCCAAATATCATTTTGCCAATTCCACAAGAACAGCCTTAGCGAAAGGCTTCTAGAAGGGAAAGATGTAACACTGTGAGATGAACTAACAGAACACAGAGCAGTTTCTCAGAAAGCTTCTTTCCAATTTTGAAAGGAAGATATTTCCTTTTTCACCATAGCCCTCTATGCGCTTACAAATATCACTTTGCCAATTCCACACGAACAGCCTTAGCGAAATGCTTCTTGAAGGGAAAGATGTAACTCTGTGAGATGAATTAACAGAAAACCGAGCAGTTTCTCAGAAAGCTTCTTTCCAGTTTTGAACGGAAGATATTTCCTTTTTCACCATAGACCTCCATGGCCTTTCAAATATCCCTTTTCCAATGCCACAAGAACAGCCTTAGCGAAATGCTTCTTGAAGGGAAAGATGTAACTCTGTGAGATGAATTAAAGGAACACAGAGCCGTTTCTCAGAAAGCATCTTTCCAGGTTTGAACGGAAGATATTTCCTTTTTCACCGTAGACCTCTATGGGCTTCCAAATATCCCTTTGCCAATTCCACAAGAACAGCCTTAGCGAAAGGCTTCTTGAAGGGAAAGATGAAACTCTGTGAGATGAATTAACAGAACACAGAGCAGTTTCTCAGAAAGCTTCTTTCCCGTTTTGAACGGAAGATATTTCCTTTTTCACCATAGCCCACTATTGGCTTCCAAATATTCCTTTGCCAATTCCACAAGAACAACCTTAGCGAAAGGCTTCTTGAAGGGAAAGATGTAACTGTGTGAGTTGAATTAACAGAACACAGAGCCGTTTCTCAGAAAGCTTCTTTCCAGTTTTGAACGGAAGATATTTCCTTTTTCAACATAGCCCTCTATGAGCTTCCAAATATCATTTTGCCAATTCCACAAGAACAGCCTTAGCGAAAGGCTTCTAGAAGGGAAAGATGTAACACTGTCAGATGAACTAACAGAACACAGAGCAGTTTCTCAGAAAGCTTCTTTCCAGTTTTGAGAGGAAGATATTTCCTATTTCACCATAGCCCACTATGGGCTTCCAAATATTCCTTTGCCAATTCCACAAGAACAACCTTAGCGAAAGGCATCTTGAAGGGAAAGATGTAACTCTGTGAGATGAATTAACAGAACACAGAGCCGTTTCTCAGAAAGCTTCTTTCCTGTTTTAAACGGAAGATATTTCCTTTTTCAACATAGACCTCTGTGGGCTTCCAAATATCACTCTGCCAATTCCACAAGAACAGCCTTAGCGAAAAGCTTCTTGAAGGGAAAGATGTAACTCTGTGAGATGAATTAACAGAACACAGAGCAGTTTCTCAGAAAGCTTCTTTCCAGTTTTGAAAGGAAGATATTTCCTTTTTCACCATAGCCCTCTATGGGCTTCAAAATATCCCTTTGCCAATTCCACGAGAACAGCCTTAGCGAAAGGCTTCTTGAAGGGAAAGATGTAACTCTGTGTGATGAATTAACAGAACACAGAGCAGTTTCTCAGAAGTCTTTTTTCCAGTTTTGAACGGAAGATATTTCCTTTTTCACGATAGCCCTCTATGGGCCTCCAAATGTCACTTTTCCAATTCCACAAGAACAGCCTTAGCGAAAGACTTCTTGATGGGAAAGATGTAACTCTGTGAGATGAATTAACAGAACACAGAGCAGTTTCTCAGAAAGCTTTTTTCCAGTTTTGAACCGAAGATATTTCCTTTTTCACCATAGCCCTCTGTGGGCTTCCAAATATCCCTTTGCCAATTCCACAAGAACAGCCTTAGCGAAAGGCTTCTTGAAGGGAAAGATGTAACTCTGTGAGATGAATTAACAGAACACAGAGAAGTTTCACAGAAAGCTTCTTTCCCGTTTTGAACGGAAGATATTTCCTTTTTCACCATATCCCGCTATGGGCTTCGAAATATCCCTTTTCCAATTACACAAGAACATCCTTAGCGAAAGGCTTCATGAAGGGAAAGATGTAACTCTGTGAGATGAATTAACAGAACACAGAGCAGTTTCTCAGAAAGCTTCTTTCCAGTTCTGAACGGAAGATATTTCCTTTTTCACCATAGCCCTCTATGGGCTTCCAAATATCCCTTTGCCAATTCCACAAGAACAGCCTTAGCGAAAGGCTTCTTGAAGGGAAAGATGTAACTCTGTGAGATGAATTAACAGAAAACAGAGCAGTTTCTCAGAAAGCTTCTTTCCAGTTTTGAACGGAAGATATTTCCTTTTTCAACATAGCCCTCTATGAGCTTCCAAATATCATTTTGCCAATTCCACAAGAACAGCCTTAGCGAAAGGCTTCTAGAAGGGAAAGATGTAACACTGTGAGATGAATTAACAGTACACAGAGAATTTTCTCATAAAGCTTCTTTCCAGTTTTGAACGGAAGATATTTCCTTTTTCAACATAGACCTCTGTGGGCTTCCAAATATCACTCTGCCAATTCCACAAGAACAGCCTTAGCGAAAGGCTTCTTGAAGGGAAAGATGTAACTCTGTGAGATGAATTAACAGAACAAAGAGCAGTTTCTAAGAAAGGTTCTTTTCTGTTTTGAACGGAAGATATTTCCTTTTTCACCATAGCCCTCTATGGGCTTCAAAATATCCCTTTTCCAATTCCACAAGAACAGCCTTAGCGAAAGGCTTCTGGAAGGTAAAGATGTAACTCTGTGTGATGAATTAACAGAACACTGAGCAGTTTCTCAGAAGTCTTTTTTCCAGTTTTGAACGGAAGATATTTCCTTTTTCACGATAGCCCTCTATGGGCCTCCAAATGTCACTTTTCCAATTCCACAAGAACAGCCTTAGCGAAAGACTTCTTGATGGGAAAGATGTAACTCTGTGAGATGAATTAACAGAACACAGAGCAGTTTCTCAGAAAGCTTTTTTCCAGTTTTGAACCGAAGATATTACCTTTTTCACCATAGCCCTCTGTGGGCTTCCAAATATCCCTTTGCCAATTCCACAAGAATAGCGTTAGCGAAAGGCTTCTTGAAGGGAAAGATGTAACTCTGTGAGATGAATTAACAGAACACAGAGCCGTTTCTCAGAAAGCTTCTTTCCCGTTTTGAACGGAAGATATTTCCTTTTCACCATATCCCGCTATGGGCTTCGAAATATCCCTTTTCCAATTACACAAGAACATCCTTAGCGAAAGGCTTCTTGAAGGGAAAGATGTAACTCTGTGAGATGAATTAACAGAACACAGAGCAGTTTCTCAGAAAGCTTCTTTCCAGTTTTGAACGGAAGATATTTCCTTTTTCAACATAGCCCTCTATGAGCTTCCAAATATCATTTTGCCAATTCCACAAGAACAGCCTTAGCGAAAGGCTTCTAGAAGGGAAAGATGTAACACTGTGAGATGAACTAACAGAACACAGAGCAGTTTCTCAGAAAGCTTCTTTCCAGTTTTGAAAGGAAGATATTTCCTTTTTCACCATAGCCCTCCATGGCCTTTCAAATATCCCTTTTCCAATGCCACAAGAACAGCCTTAGCGAAATGCTTCTTGAAGGGAAAGATGTAACTCTGTGAGATGAATTAACGAACACAGAGCCGTTTCTCAGAAAGCATCTTTCCAGGTTTGAACGGAAGATATTTCCTTTTTCACCGTAGACCTCTATGGGCTTCCATATATCCCTTTGCCAATTCCACAAGAACACCCTTAGCGAAAGGCTTCTTGAAGGGAAAGATGAAACTCTGTGAGATGAATTAACAGAACACAGAGCAGTTTCTCAGAAAGCATCTTTCCAGGTTTGAACGGAAGATATTTCCTTCTTCACCGTAGACCTCTATGGGCTTCCAAATATCCCTTTACCAATTCCACAAGAACAGCCTTAGCGAAAGGCTTCTTGAAGGGAAAGATGTAACTCTGTGAGATGAATTAACAGAACACAGAGCAGTTTCTCAGAAAGCTTCTTTCCCGTTTTGAACGGAAGATATTTCCTTTTTCACCATAGCCCTCTATGGGCTTCCAAATATTCCTTTGCCAATTCCACAAGAACAACCTTTGCGAAAGGCTTTTTGAAGGGAAAGATGTAACTCTGTGAGATGAATTAACAGAACACAGAGCCGTTTCTCATAAAGCTTCTTTCCAGTTTTGAACGGAAGATATTTCCTTTTTCAACATAGACCTCTGTGGGCTTCCAAATATCACTCTGCCAATTCCACAAGAACAGCCTTAGCGAAAAGCTTCTTGAAGGGAAAGATGTAACTCTGTGTGATGGATTAACAGAACACAGAGCAGTTTCTCATAAAGCTTCTTTCCAGTTTTGAACGGAAGATATTTCGTTTTTCAACATAGACGTCTGTGGGCTTCCAAATATCACTCTGCCAATTCCACAAGAACAGCCTTAGCAAAAGGCTTCTTGAAGGGAAAGATGTAACTCTGTGAGATGAATTAACAGAACACAGAGCAGTTTCTCAGAAAGCTTCTTTCCCGTTTTGAACGGAAGATATTTCCTTTTTCACCATAGCCCTCTATGGGCTTCTAAATATCCCTGTGCCAATTCCACAAGAACAGCCTTAGCGAAAGGCTTCTTGAAGGGAAAGATGTAACTCTGTGAGATGAATTAACAGAACAAAGAGCAGTTTCTAAGAAAGGTTCTTTTCTGTTTTGAACGGAAGATATTTCCTTTTTCACCATAGCCCTCTATGGGCTTCAAAATATCCCTTTTCCAATTCCACAAGAACAGCCTTAGCGAAAGGCTTCTTGAAGGTAAAGATGTAACTCTGTGTGATGAATTAACAGAACACTGAGCAGTTTCTCAGAAGTCTTTTTTCCAGTTTTGAACGGAAGATATTTCCTTTTTCACGATAGCCCTCTATGGGCCTCCAAATGTCACTTTTCCAATTCCACAAGAACAGCCTTAGCGAAAGACTTCTTGATGGGAAAGATGTAACTCTGTGAGATGAATTAACAGAACACAGAGCAGTTTCTCAGAAAGCTTTTTTCCAGTTTTGAACCGAAGATATTACCTTTTTCACCATAGCCCTCTGTGGGCTTCCAAATATCCCTTTGCCAATTCCACAAGAATAGCGTTAGCGAAAGGCTTCTTGAAGGGAAAGATGTAACTCTGTGAGATGAATTAACAGAACACAGAGCCGTTTCTCAGAAAGCTTCTTTCCCGTTTTGAACGGAAGATATTTCCTTTTCACCATATCCCGCTATGGGCTTCGAAATATCCCTTTTCCAATTACACAAGAACATCCTTAGCGAAAGGCTTCTTGAAGGGAAAGATGTAACTCTGTGAGATGAATTAACAGAACACAGAGCAGTTTCTCAGAAAGCTTCTTTCCCGTTTTGAACGGAAGATATTTCCTTTTTCACCATAGCCCTCTATGGGCTTCTAAATATCCCTTTTCCAATTCCACAAGAACAGCCTTAGCGAAAGGCTTCTTGAAGGGAAAGATGTAACTCTGTGAGATGAATTAACAGAACACAGAGCCGTTTCTCAGAAAGCTTCTTTCCAGTTTTGAACGGAAGATATTTCCTTTTTCAACATAGCCCTCTATGAGCTTCCAAATATCATTTTGCCAATTCCACAAGAACAGCCTTAGCGAAAGGCTTCTAGAAGGGAAAGATGTAACACTGTCAGATGAACTAACAGAACACAGAGCAGTTTCTCAGAAAGCTTCTTTCCAGTTTTGAGAGGAAGATATTTCCTATTTCACCATAGCCCACTATGGGCTTCCAAATATTCCTTTGCCAATTCCACAAGAACAACCTTAGCGAAAGGCATCTTGAAGGGAAAGATGTAACTCTGTGAGATGAATTAACAGAACACAGAGCCGTTTCTCAGAAAGCTTCTTTCCAGTTTTAAACGGAAGATATTTCCTTTTTCAACATAGACCTCTGTGGGCTTCCAAATATCACTCTGCCAATTCCACAAGAACAGCCTTAGCGAAAAGCTTCTTGAAGGGAAAGATGTAACTCTGTGAGATGAATTAACAGAACACAGAGCAGTTTCTCAGAAAGCTTCTTTCCAGTTTTGAAAGGAAGATATTTCCTTTTTCACCATAGCCCTCTATGGGCTTCAAAATATCCCTTTGCCAATTCCACGAGAACAGCCTTAGCGAAAGGCTTCTTGAAGGGAAAGATGTAACTCTGTGTGATGAATTAACAGAACACAGAGCAGTTTCTCAGAAGTCTTTTTTCCAGTTTTGAACGGAAGATATTTGCTTTTTCACGATAGCCCTCTATGGGCCTCCAAATGTCACTTTTCCAATTCCACAAGAACAGCCTTAGCGAAAGACTTCTTGATGGGAAAGATGTAACTCTGTGAGATGAATTAACAGAACACAGAGCAGTTTCTCAGAAAGCTTTTTTTCCAGTTTTGAACCGAAGATATTTCCTTTTTCACCATAGCCCTCTGTGGGCTTCCAAATATCCCTTTGCCAATTCCACAAGAACAGCCTTAGCGAAAGGCTTCTTGAAGGGAAAGATGTAACTCTGTGAGATGAATTAACAGAACACAGAGAAGTTTCTCAGAAAGCTTCTTTCCCGTTTTGAACGGAAGATATTTCCTTTTTCACCATATCCCGCTATGGGCTTCGAAATATCCCTTTTCCAATTACACAAGAACATCCTTAGCGAAAGGCTTCATGAAGGGAAAGATGTAACTCTGTGAGATGAATTAACAGAACACAGAGCAGTTTCTCAGAAAGCTTCTTTCCAGTTCTGAACGGAAGATATTTCCTTTTTCACCATAGCCCTCTATGGGCTTCCAAATATCCCTTTGCCAATTCCACAAGAACAGCCTTAGCGAAAGGCTTCTTGAAGGGAAAGATGTAACTCTGTGAGATGAATTAACAGAAAACAGAGCAGTTTCTCAGAAAGCTTCTTTCCAGTTTTGAACGGAAGATATTTCCTTTTTCAACATAGCCCTCTATGAGCTTCCAAATATCATTTTGCCAATTCCACAAGAACAGCCTTAGCGAAAGGCTTCTAGAAGGGAAAGATGTAACACTGTGAGATGAATTAACAGTACACAGAGAATTTTCTCATAAAGCTTCTTTCCAGTTTTGAACGGAAGATATTTCCTTTTTCAACATAGACCTCTGTGGGCTTCCAAATATCACTCTGCCAATTCCACAAGAACAGCCTTAGCGAAAGGCTTCTTGAAGGGAAAGATGTAACTCTGTGAGATGAATTAACAGAACAAAGAGCAGTTTCTAAGAAAGGTTCTTTTCTGTTTTGAACGGAAGATATTTCCTTTTTCACCATAGCCCTCTATGGGCTTCAAAATATCCCTTTTCCAATTCCACAAGAACAGCCTTAGCGAAAGGCTTCTGGAAGGTAAAGATGTAACTCTGTGTGATGAATTAACAGAACACTGAGCAGTTTCTCAGAAGTCTTTTTTCCAGTTTTGAACGGAAGATATTTCCTTTTTCACGATAGCCCTCTATGGGCCTCCAAATGTCACTTTTCCAATTCCACAAGAACAGCCTTAGCGAAAGACTTCTTGATGGGAAAGATGTAACTCTGTGAGATGAATTAACAGAACACAGAGCAGTTTCTCAGAAAGCTTTTTTCCAGTTTTGAACCGAAGATATTACCTTTTTCACCATAGCCCTCTGTGGGCTTCCAAATATCCCTTTGCCAATTCCACAAGAATAGCGTTAGCGAAAGGCTTCTTGAAGGGAAAGATGTAACTCTGTGAGATGAATTAACAGAACACAGAGCCGTTTCTCAGAAAGCTTCTTTCCCGTTTTGAACGGAAGATATTTCCTTTTCACCATATCCCGCTATGGGCTTCGAAATATCCCTTTTCCAATTACACAAGAACATCCTTAGCGAAAGGCTTCTTGAAGGGAAAGATGTAACTCTGTGAGATGAATTAACAGAACACAGAGCAGTTTCTCAGAAAGCTTCTTTCCAGTTTTGAACGGAAGATATTTCCTTTTTCAACATAGCCCTCTATGAGCTTCCAAATATCATTTTGCCAATTCCACAAGAACAGCCTTAGCGAAAGGCTTCTAGAAGGGAAAGATGTAACACTGTGAGATGAACTAACAGAACACAGAGCAGTTTCTCAGAAAGCTTCTTTCCAGTTTTGAAAGGAAGATATTTCCTTTTTCACCATAGCCCTCCATGGCCTTTCAAATATCCCTTTTCCAATGCCACAAGAACAGCCTTAGCGAAATGCTTCTTGAAGGGAAAGATGTAACTCTGTGAGATGAATTAACGAACACAGAGCCGTTTCTCAGAAAGCATCTTTCCAGGTTTGAACGGAAGATATTTCCTTTTTCACCGTAGACCTCTATGGGCTTCCATATATCCCTTTGCCAATTCCACAAGAACACCCTTAGCGAAAGGCTTCTTGAAGGGAAAGATGAAACTCTGTGAGATGAATTAACAGAACACAGAGCAGTTTCTCAGAAAGCATCTTTCCAGGTTTGAACGGAAGATATTTCCTTCTTCACCGTAGACCTCTATGGGCTTCCAAATATCCCTTTACCAATTCCACAAGAACAGCCTTAGCGAAAGGCTTCTTGAAGGGAAAGATGTAACTCTGTGAGATGAATTAACAGAACACAGAGCAGTTTCTCAGAAAGCTTCTTTCCCGTTTTGAACGGAAGATATTTCCTTTTTCACCATAGCCCTCTATGGGCTTCCAAATATTCCTTTGCCAATTCCACAAGAACAACCTTTGCGAAAGGCTTTTTGAAGGGAAAGATGTAACTCTGTGAGATGAATTAACAGAACACAGAGCCGTTTCTCATAAAGCTTCTTTCCAGTTTTGAACGGAAGATATTTCCTTTTTCAACATAGACCTCTGTGGGCTTCCAAATATCACTCTGCCAATTCCACAAGAACAGCCTTAGCGAAAAGCTTCTTGAAGGGAAAGATGTAACTCTGTGTGATGGATTAACAGAACACAGAGCAGTTTCTCATAAAGCTTCTTTCCAGTTTTGAACGGAAGATATTTCGTTTTTCAACATAGACCTCTGTGGGCTTCCAAATATCACTCTGCCAATTCCACAAGAACAGCCTTAGCAAAAGGCTTCTTGAAGGGAAAGATGTAACTCTGTGAGATGAATTAACAGAACACAGAGCAGTTTCTCAGAAAGCTTCTTTCCCGTTTTGAACGGAAGATATTTCCTTTTTCACCATAGCCCTCTATGGGCTTCTAAATATCCCTTTGCCAATTCCACAAGAACAGCCTTAGCGAAAGGCTTCTTGAAGGGAAAGATGTAACTCTGTGAGATGAATTAACAGAACAAAGAGCAGTTTCTAAGAAAGGTTCTTTTCTGTTTTGAACGGAAGATATTTCCTTTTTCACCATAGCCCTCTATGGGCTTCAAAATATCCCTTTTCCAATTCCACAAGAACAGCCTTAGCGAAAGGCTTCTTGAAGGTAAAGATGTAACTCTGTGTGATGAATTAACAGAACACTGAGCAGTTTCTCAGAAGTCTTTTTTCCAGTTTTGAACGGAAGATATTTCCTTTTTCACGATAGCCCTCTATGGGCCTCCAAATGTCACTTTTCCAATTCCACAAGAACAGCCTTAGCGAAAGACTTCTTGATGGGAAAGATGTAACTCTGTGAGATGAATTAACAGAACACAGAGCAGTTTCTCAGAAAGCTTTTTTCCAGTTTTGAACCGAAGATATTACCTTTTTCACCATAGCCCTCTGTGGGCTTCCAAATATCCCTTTGCCAATTCCACAAGAATAGCGTTAGCGAAAGGCTTCTTGAAGGGAAAGATGTAACTCTGTGAGATGAATTAACAGAACACAGAGCCGTTTCTCAGAAAGCTTCTTTCCCGTTTTGAACGGAAGATATTTCCTTTTCACCATATCCCGCTATGGGCTTCGAAATATCCCTTTTCCAATTACACAAGAACATCCTTAGCGAAAGGCTTCTTGAAGGGAAAGATGTAACTCTGTGAGATGAATTAACAGAACACAGAGCAGTTTCTCAGAAAGCTTCTTTCCAGTTTTGAACGGAAGATATTTCCTTTTTCAACATAGCCCTCTATGAGCTTCCAAATATCATTTTGCCAATTCCACAAGAACAGCCTTAGCGAAAGGCTTCTAGAAGGGAAAGATGTAACACTGTGAGATGAACTAACAGAACACAGAGCAGTTTCTCAGAAAGCTTCTTTCCAGTTTTGAAAGGAAGATATTTCCTTTTTCACCATAGCCCTCCATGGCTTTTCAAATATCCCTTTTCCAATGCCACAAGAACAGCCTTAGCGAAATGCTTCTTGAAGGGAAAGATGTAACTCTGTGAGATGAATTAACGAACACAGAGCCGTTTCTCAGAAAGCATCTTTCCAGGTTTGAACGGAAGATATTTCCTTTTTCACCGTAGACCTCTATGGGCTTCCATATATCCCTTTGCCAATTCCACAAGAACACCCTTAGCGAAAGGCTTCTTGAAGGGAAAGATGAAACTCTGTGAGATGAATTAACAGAACACAGAGCAGTTTCTCAGAAAGCATCTTTCCAGGTTTGAACGGAAGATATTTCCTTCTTCACCGTAGACCTCTATGGGCTTCCAAATATCCCTTTACCAATTCCACAAGAACAGCCTTAGCGAAAGGCTTCTTGAAGGGAAAGATGTAACTCTGTGAGATGAATTAACAGAACACAGAGCAGTTTCTCAGAAAGCTTCTTTCCCGTTTTGAACGGAAGATATTTCCTTTTTCACCATAGCCCTCTATGGGCTTCCAAATATTCCTTTGCCAATTCCACAAGAACAACCTTTGCGAAAGGCTTTTTGAAGGGAAAGATGTAACTCTGTGAGATGAATTAACAGAACACAGAGCCGTTTCTCATAAAGCTTCTTTCCAGTTTTGAACGGAAGATATTTCCTTTTTCAACATAGACCTCTGTGGGCTTCCAAATATCACTCTGCCAATTCCACAAGAACAGCCTTAGCGAAAAGCTTCTTGAAGGGAAAGATGTAACTCTGTGTGATGGATTAACAGAACACAGAGCAGTTTCTCATAAAGCTTCTTTCCAGTTTTGAACGGAAGATATTTCGTTTTTCAACATAGACCTCTGTGGGCTTCCAAATATCACTCTGCCAATTCCACAAGAACAGCCTTAGCAAAAGGCTTCTTGAAGGGAAAGATGTAACTCTGTGAGATGAATTAACAGAACACAGAGCAGTTTCTCAGAAAGCTTCTTTCCCGTTTTGAACGGAAGATATTTCCTTTTTCACCATAGCCCTCTATGGGCTTCTAAATATCCCTTTGCCAATTCCACAAGAACAGCCTTAGCGAAAGGCTTCTTGAAGGGAAAGATGTAACTCTGTGAGATGAATTAACAGAACACAGAGCAGTTTCTCAGAAAGCTTCTTTCCAGTTTTGAACAGAAGATATTTCCTTTTTCAACATAGCCCTCTATGAGCTTCCAAATATCATTTTGCCAATTCCACAAGAACAGCCTTAGCGAAAGGCTTCTAGAAGGGAAAGATGTAACACTGTGAGATGAACTAACAGAACACAGAGCAGTTTCTCAGAAAGCTTCTTTCCAGTTTTGAAAGGAAGATATTTCCTTTTTCACCATAGCCCTCTATGCGCTTACAAATATCACTTTGCCAATTCCACACGAACAGCCTTAGCGAAATGCTTCTTGAAGGGAAAGATGTAACTCTGTGAGATGAATTAACAGAAAACCGAGCAGTTTCTCAGAAAGCTTCTTTCCAGTTTTGAACGGAAGATATTTCCTTTTTCACCATAGACCTCCATGGCCTTTCAAATATCCCTTTTCCAATGCCACAAGAACAGCCTTAGCGAAATGCTTCTTGAAGGGAAAGATGTAACTCTGTGAGATGAATTAAAGGAACACAGAGCCGTTTCTCAGAAAGCATCTTTCCAGGTTTGAACGGAAGATATTTCCTTTTTCACCGTAGACCTCTATGGGCTTCCAAATATCCCTTTGCCAATTCCACAAGAACAGCCTTAGCGAAAGGCTTCTTGAAGGGAAAGATGAAACTCTGTGAGATGAATTAACAGAACACAGAGCAGTTTCTCAGAAAGCTTCTTTCCAGTTTTGAACGGAAGATATTTCCTTTTTCACCATAGCCCTCCATGGCCTTTCAAATATCCCTTTTCCAATGCCACAAGAACAGCCATAGCGAAAGGCTTCTTGAAGGGAAAGATGTAACTCTGTGAGATGAATTAAGAGAACACAGAGCAGTTTCTCAGAAAGCTTCTTTCCAGTTTTGAAAGGAAGATATTTCCTTTTTCACCATAGCCCTCTATGCGCTTACAAATATCACGTTGCCAATTCCACACGAACAGCCTTAGCGAAAGGCTTCTTGAAGGGAAAGATATAACTCTGTGAGATGAATTAACGGAACACAGAGCCGTTTCTCAGAAAGCATCTTTCCAGGTTTGAACGGAAGATATTTCCTTCTTCACCGTAGACCTCTATGGGCTTCCAAATATCACTTTGCCAATTCCACAAGAACAGCCTTAGCGAAAGGCTTCTTGAAGGGAAAGATGTAACTCTGTGAGATGAATTAACAGAACACAGAGCAGTATCTCAGAAAGCTTCTTTCCCGTTTTGAACGGAAGATATTTCCTTTTTCACCATAGCCCTCTATTGGCTTCCAAATATTCCTTTGCCAATTCCACAAGAACAACCTTAGCGAAAGGCTTCTTGAAGGGAAAGATGTAACTGTGTGAGTTGAATTAACAGAACACAGAGCCGTTTCTCAGAAAGCTTCTTTCCAGTTTTGAACGGAAGATATTTCCTTTTTCAACATAGACCTCTGTGGGCTTCCAAATATCACTCTGCCAATTCCACAAGAACAGCCTTAGCGAAAAGCTTCTTGAAGGGAAAAATGTAACTCTGTGTGATGAATTAACAGAACACAGAGCAGTTTCTCATAAAGCTTCTTTCCAGTTTTGAACGGAAGATATTTCCTTTTTCAACATAGACCTCTGTGAGCTTCCAAATATCACTCTGCCAATTCCACAAGAACAGCCTTAGCGAAAGGCTTCTTGAAGGGAAAGATGTAACTCTGTGAGATGAATTAACAGAACACAGAGCAGTTTCTCAGAAAGCTTCTTTCCCGTTTTGAACGGAAGATATTTCCTTTTTCACCATAGCCCTCTATGGGCTTCTAAATATCCCTTTTCCAATTCCACAAGAACAGCCTTAGCGAAAGGCTTCTTCAAGGGAAAGATGTAACTCTGGGAGATGAATTAACAGAACACAGAGCCGTTTCTCAGAAAGCTTCTTTCCAGTTTTGAACGGAAGATATTTCCTTTTTCAACATAGCCCTCTATGAGCTTCCAAATATCATTTTGCCAATTCCACAAGAACAGCCTTAGCGAAAGGCTTCTAGAAGGGAAAGATGTAACACTGTCAGATGAACTAACAGAACACAGAGCAGTTTCTCAGAAAGCTTCTTTCCAGTTTTGAAAGGAAGATATTTCCTTTTTCACCATAGCCCACTATGGGCTTCCAAATATTCCTTTGCCAATTCCACAAGAACAACCTTAGCGAAAGGCATCTTGAAGGGAAAGATGTAACTCTGTGAGATGAATTAACAGAACACAGAGCAGTTTCTCAGAAAGCTTCTTTCCAGTTCTGAACGAAAGATATTTTCATTTTCACCATAGCCCTCTATGGGCTTCCAAATATCCCTTTGCCAATTCCACAAGAACAGCCTTAGCGAAAGGCTTCTTGAAGGGAAAGATGTAACTCTGTGAGATGAATTAACAGAAAACAGAGCAGTTTCTCAGAAAGCTTCTTTCCAGTTTTGAACGGAAGATATTTCCTTTTTCAACATAGCCCTCTATGAGCTTCCAAATATCATTTTGCCAATTCCACAAGAACAGCCTTAGCGAAAGGCTTCTAGAAGGGAAAGATGTAACACTGTGAGATGAATTAACAGAACACAGAGAAGTTTCTCATAAAGCTTCTTTCCAGTTTTGAACGGAAGATATTTCCTTTTTCAACATAGACCTCTGTGGGCTTCCAAATATCACTCTGCCAATTCCACAAGAACAGCCTTAGCGAAAAGCTTCTTGAAGGGAAAGATGTAATTCTGTGTGATGGATTAACAGAACACAGAGCAGTTTCTCATAAAGCTTCTTTCCAGTTTTGAACGGAAGATATTTCGTTTTTCAACATAGACCTCTGTGGGCTTCCAAATATCACTCTGCCAATTCCACAAGAACAGCCTTAGCAAAAGGCTTCTTGAAGGGAAAGATGTAACTCTGTGAGATGAATTAACAGAACACAGAGCAGTTTCTCAGAAAGCTTCTTTCCCGTTTTGAACGGAAGATATTTCCTTTTTCACCATAGCCCTCTATGGGCTTCTAAATATCCCTTTGCCAATTCCACAAGAACAGCCTTAGCGAAAGGCTTCTTGAAGGGAAAGATGTAACTCTGTGAGATGAATTAACAGAACAAAGAGCAGTTTCTAAGAAAGGTTCTTTTCTGTTTTGAACGGAAGATATTTCCTTTTTCACCATAGCCCTCTATGGGCTTCAAAATATCCCTTTTCCAATTCCACAAGAACAGCCTTAGCGAAAGGCTTCTTGAAGGTAAAGATGTAACTCTGTGTGATGAATTAACAGAACACTGAGCAGTTTCTCAGAAGTCTTTTTTCCAGTTTTGAACGGAAGATATTTCCTTTTTCACGATAGCCCTCTATGGGCCTCCAAATGTCACTTTTCCAATTCCACAAGAACAGCCTTAGCGAAAGACTTCTTGATGGGAAAGATGTAACTCTGTGAGATGAATTAACAGAACACAGAGCAGTTTCTCAGAAAGCTTTTTTCCAGTTTTGAACCGAAGATATTACCTTTTTCACCATAGCCCTCTGTGGGCTTCCAAATATCCCTTTGCCAATTCCACAAGAATAGCGTTAGCGAAAGGCTTCTTGAAGGGAAAGATGTAACTCTGTGAGATGAATTAACAGAACACAGAGCCGTTTCTCAGAAAGCTTCTTTCCCGTTTTGAACGGAAGATATTTCCTTTTCACCATATCCCGCTATGGGCTTCGAAATATCCCTTTTCCAATTACACAAGAACATCCTTAGCGAAAGGCTTCTTGAAGGGAAAGATGTAACTCTGTGAGATGAATTAACAGAACACAGAGCAGTTTCTCAGAAAGCTTCTTTCCAGTTTTGAACGGAAGATATTTCCTTTTTCAACATAGCCCTCTATGAGCTTCCAAATATCATTTTGCCAATTCCACAAGAACAGCCTTAGCGAAAGGCTTCTAGAAGGGAAAGATGTAACACTGTGAGATGAACTAACAGAACACAGAGCAGTTTCTCAGAAAGCTTCTTTCCAGTTTTGAAAGGAAGATATTTCCTTTTTCACCATAGCCCTCCATGGCCTTTCAAATATCCCTTTTCCAATGCCACAAGAACAGCCTTAGCGAAATGCTTCTTGAAGGGAAAGATGTAACTCTGTGAGATGAATTAACGAACACAGAGCCGTTTCTCAGAAAGCATCTTTCCAGGTTTGAACGGAAGATATTTCCTTTTTCACCGTAGACCTCTATGGGCTTCCATATATCCCTTTGCCAATTCCACAAGAACACCCTTAGCGAAAGGCTTCTTGAAGGGAAAGATGAAACTCTGTGAGATGAATTAACAGAACACAGAGCAGTTTCTCAGAAAGCATCTTTCCAGGTTTGAACGGAAGATATTTCCTTCTTCACCGTAGACCTCTATGGGCTTCCAAATATCCCTTTACCAATTCCACAAGAACAGCCTTAGCGAAAGGCTTCTTGAAGGGAAAGATGTAACTCTGTGAGATGAATTAACAGAACACAGAGCAGTTTCTCAGAAAGCTTCTTTCCCGTTTTGAACGGAAGATATTTCCTTTTTCACCATAGCCCTCTATGGGCTTCCAAATATTCCTTTGCCAATTCCACAAGAACAACCTTTGCGAAAGGCTTTTTGAAGGGAAAGATGTAACTCTGTGAGATGAATTAACAGAACACAGAGCCGTTTCTCATAAAGCTTCTTTCCAGTTTTGAACGGAAGATATTTCCTTTTTCAACATAGACCTCTGTGGGCTTCCAAATATCACTCTGCCAATTCCACAAGAACAGCCTTAGCGAAAAGCTTCTTGAAGGGAAAGATGTAACTCTGTGTGATGGATTAACAGAACACAGAGCAGTTTCTCATAAAGCTTCTTTCCAGTTTTGAACGGAAGATATTTCGTTTTTCAACATAGACCTCTGTGGGCTTCCAAATATCACTCTGCCAATTCCACAAGAACAGCCTTAGCAAAAGGCTTCTTGAAGGGAAAGATGTAACTCTGTGAGATGAATTAACAGAACACAGAGCAGTTTCTCAGAAAGCTTCTTTCCCGTTTTGAACGGAAGATATTTCCTTTTTCACCATAGCCCTCTATGGGCTTCTAAATATCCCTTTGCCAATTCCACAAGAACAGCCTTAGCGAAAGGCTTCTTGAAGGGAAAGATGTAACTCTGTGAGATGAATTAACAGAACACAGAGCAGTTTCTCAGAAAGCTTCTTTCCAGTTTTGAACAGAAGATATTTCCTTTTTCAACATAGCCCTCTATGAGCTTCCAAATATCATTTTGCCAATTCCACAAGAACAGCCTTAGCGAAAGGCTTCTAGAAGGGAAAGATGTAACACTGTGAGATGAATTAACAGAACACAGAGCCGTTTCTCAGAAAGCATCTTTCCAGGTTTGAACGGAAGATATTTCCTTTTTCACCGTAGACCTCTATGGGCTTCCAAATATCCCTTTGCCAATTCCACAAGAACAGCCTTAGCGAAAGGCTTCTTGAAGGGAAAGATGAAACTCTGTGAGATGAATTAACAGAACACAGAGCAGTTTCTCAGAAAGCTTCTTTCCAGTTTTGAACGGAAGATATTTCCTTTTTCACCATAGCCCTCCATGGCCTTTCAAATATCCCTTTTCCAATGCCACAAGAACAGCCATAGCGAAAGGCTTCTTGAAGGGAAAGATGTAACTCTGTGAGATGAATTAAGAGAACACAGAGCAGTTTCTCAGAAAGCTTCTTTCCAGTTTTGAAAGGAAGATATTTCCTTTTTCACCATAGCCCTCTATGCGCTTACAAATATCACGTTGCCAATTCCACACGAACAGCCTTAGCGAAAGGCTTCTTGAAGGGAAAGATATAACTCTGTGAGATGAATTAACGGAACACAGAGCCGTTTCTCAGAAAGCATCTTTCCAGGTTTGAACGGAAGATATTTCCTTCTTCACCGTAGACCTCTATGGGCTTCCAAATATCACTTTGCCAATTCCACAAGAACAGCCTTAGCGAAAGGCTTCTTGAAGGGAAAGATGTAACTCTGTGAGATGAATTAACAGAACACAGAGCAGTATCTCAGAAAGCTTCTTTCCCGTTTTGAACGGAAGATATTTCCTTTTTCACCATAGCCCTCTATTGGCTTCCAAATATTCCTTTGCCAATTCCACAAGAACAACCTTAGCGAAAGGCTTCTTGAAGGGAAAGATGTAACTGTGTGAGTTGAATTAACAGAACACAGAGCCGTTTCTCAGAAAGCTTCTTTCCAGTTTTGAACGGAAGATATTTCCTTTTTCAACATAGACCTCTGTGGGCTTCCAAATATCACTCTGCCAATTCCACAAGAACAGCCTTAGCGAAAAGCTTCTTGAAGGGAAAAATGTAACTCTGTGTGATGAATTAACAGAACACAGAGCAGTTTCTCATAAAGCTTCTTTCCAGTTTTGAACGGAAGATATTTCCTTTTTCAACATAGACCTCTGTGAGCTTCCAAATATCACTCTGCCAATTCCACAAGAACAGCCTTAGCGAAAGGCTTCTTGAAGGGAAAGATGTAACTCTGTGAGATGAATTAACAGAACACAGAGCAGTTTCTCAGAAAGCTTCTTTCCCGTTTTGAACGGAAGATATTTCCTTTTTCACCATAGCCCTCTATGGGCTTCTAAATATCCCTTTTCCAATTCCACAAGAACAGCCTTAGCGAAAGGCTTCTTCAAGGGAAAGATGTAACTCTGGGAGATGAATTAACAGAACACAGAGCCGTTTCTCAGAAAGCTTCTTTCCAGTTTTGAACGGAAGATATTTCCTTTTTCAACATAGCCCTCTATGAGCTTCCAAATATCATTTTGCCAATTCCACAAGAACAGCCTTAGCGAAAGGCTTCTAGAAGGGAAAGATGTAACACTGTCAGATGAACTAACAGAACACAGAGCAGTTTCTCAGAAAGCTTCTTTCCAGTTTTGAAAGGAAGATATTTCCTTTTTCACCATAGCCCACTATGGGCTTCCAAATATTCCTTTGCCAATTCCACAAGAACAACCTTAGCGAAAGGCATCTTGAAGGGAAAGATGTAACTCTGTGAGATGAATTAACAGAACACAGAGCAGTTTCTCAGAAAGCTTCTTTCCAGTTCTGAACGAAAGATATTTTCATTTTCACCATAGCCCTCTATGGGCTTCCAAATATCCCTTTGCCAATTCCACAAGAACAGCCTTAGCGAAAGGCTTCTTGAAGGGAAAGATGTAACTCTGTGAGATGAATTAACAGAAAACAGAGCAGTTTCTCAGAAAGCTTCTTTCCAGTTTTGAACGGAAGATATTTCCTTTTTCAACATAGCCCTCTATGAGCTTCCAAATATCATTTTGCCAATTCCACAAGAACAGCCTTAGCGAAAGGCTTCTAGAAGGGAAAGATGTAACACTGTGAGATGAATTAACAGAACACAGAGAAGTTTCTCATAAAGCTTCTTTCCAGTTTTGAACGGAAGATATTTCCTTTTTCAACATAGACCTCTGTGGGCTTCCAAATATCACTCTGCCAATTCCACAAGAACAGCCTTAGCGAAAGGCTTCTTGAAGGGAAAGATGTAACTCTGTGAGATGAATTAACAGAACAAAGAGCAGTTTCTAAGAAAGGTTCTTTTCTGTTTTGAACGGAAGATATTTCCTTTTTCACCATAGCCCTCTATGGGCTTCAAAATATCCCTTTTCCAATTCCACAAGAACAGCCTTAGCGAAAGGCTTCTTGAAGGTAAAGATGTAACTCTGTGTGATGAATTAACAGAACACTGAGCAGTTTCTCAGAAGTCTTTTTTCCAGTTTTGAACGGAAGATATTTCCTTTTTCACGATAGCCCTCTATGGGCCTCCAAATGTCACTTTTCCAATTCCACAAGAACAGCCTTAGCGAAAGACTTCTTGATGGGAAAGATGTAACTCTGTGAGATGAATTAACAGAACACAGAGCAGTTTCTCAGAAAGCTTTTTTCCAGTTTTGAACCGAAGATATTACCTTTTTCACCATAGCCCTCTGTGGGCTTCCAAATATCCCTTTGCCAATTCCACAAGAACAGCCTTAGCGAAAGGCTTCTTGAAGGGAAAGATGTAACTCTGTGAGATGAATTAACAGAACACAGAGCCATTTCTCAGAAAGCTTCTTTCCCGTTTTGAACGGAAGATATTTCCTTTTCACCATATCCCGCTATGGGCTTCGAAATATCCCTTTTCCAATTACACAAGAACATCCTTAGCGAAAGGCTTCTTGAAGGGAAAGATGTAACTCTGTGAGATGAATTAACAGAACACACAGCAGTTTCTCAGAAAGCTTCTTTCCATTTCTGAACGGAAGATATTTCCTTTTTCACCATAGCCCTCTATGGGCTTCCAAATATCACTTTGCTAATTCCACAAGAACAGCCTTAGCGAAAGGCTTCTTGAAGGGAAAGATGTAACTCTGTGAGATGAATTAACAGAATACAGAGCAGTTTCTCAGAAAGCTTCTTTCCAGTTTTGAACGGAAGATATTTCCTTTTTCAACATAGACCTCTATGAGCTTCCAAATATCATTTTGCCAATTCCACAAGAACAGCCTTAGCGAAAGGCTTCTAAAAGGGAAAGATGTAACACTGTGAGATGAATTAACAGAACACAGAGAAGTTTCTCATAAAGCTTCTTTCCAGTTTTGAACGGAAGATATTTCCTTTTTCAACATAGACCTCTGTGGGCTTCCAAATATCACTCTGCCAATTCCACAAGAACAGCCTTAGCGAAAGGCTTCTTGAAGGGAAAGATGTAACTCTGTGAGATGAATTAACAGAACAAAGAGCAGTTTCTAAGAAAGGTTCTTTTCTGTTTTGAACGGAAGATATTTCCTTTTTCACCATAGCCCTCTATGGGCTTCAAAATATCCCTTTGCCAATTCCACAAGAACAGCCTTAGCGAAAGGCTTCTTGAAGGGAAAGATGTAACTCTGTGAGATGGATTAACAGAACACAGAGCAGTTTCTCAGAAATCTTTTTTCCAGTTTTGAACGGAAGATATTTCCTTTTTCACGGTAGCCCTCTATGGGCCTCCAAATGTCAGTTTTCCAATTCCACAAGAATAGCCTTAGTGAAAGGCTTCTTGAAGGGAAAGATGTAACTCTGTGAGATGAATTAACAGAACACAGAGCAGTTTCTCAGAAAGCTTTTTTCCAGTTTTGAACAGAAGATATTTCCTTTTTCACCATAGCCCTCTGTGGGCTTCCAAATATCCCTTTGCCAATTCCACAAGAACAGCCTTAGCGAAAGGCTTCTTGAAGGGAAAGATGTAACTCTGTGAGATGAATTAACAGAACACAGAGCAGTTTCTCAGAAAGCTTCTTTCCCGTTTTGAACGGAAGATATTTCCTTTTTCACCATAGCCCTCTATGGGCTTCCAAATATCCCTTTTCCAAATGCACAAGAACAGCCTTAGCGAAAGGCTTCTTGAAGGGAAAGATGTAACTCTGTGAGATGAATTAACAGAACACAGAGCAGTTTCTCATAAAGCTTCTTTTCAGTTTTGAACGGAAGATATTTCCTTTTTCACCATAGACCTCTGTGGGCTTCCAAATATCACTGTGCCATTTCCACAAGAACAGCCTTAGCGAAAGGCTTCTTGAATGGAAAGATGTAACTCTGTGAGATGAATTAACAGAACACAGAGCAGTTTCTGAGAAACCTTCTTTTCTGTTTTGAACGGAAGATATTTCCTTCTTCACCATAGACCTCTATGGGCTTCAAAATATCCCTTTGCCAATTGCACAAGAACAGCCTTAGCGAAAGGCTTCTTGAAGGAAAAGATGTAACACTGTGAGATGAATTAACAGAACACAGAGCAGTTTCTCAGAAATCTTTTTTCCAGTTTTGAACGGAAGATATTTCCTTTTTCACCATAGCCCTCTATGGGCCTCCGAATATCACTTTTCCAATTCCAGAAGAACAGCCTTAGCGAAAGGATTCTTGAAGGGAAAGATGTAACGCTGTGAGATGAATTAACAGAACATAGAGCAGTTTCTCAGAAAGCTTCTTTCCAGTTTTGAACGGAAGATATTTCCTTTTTCACCATAGCCCTCTATGGGCTTCCAAATATCCCTTTGCCAATTCCACAAGAACAGCCTTAGCGAAAGGCTTCTTGAAGGGAAAGTAGTAACTCTGTGAGATGAATTAACGGAACACAGAGCAGTTTCTCAGAAAGCTTCTTTCCAGTTTTGAACGGAAGATATTTCCTTTTTCAACATAGAACTCTATGAGCTTCCAAATATCATTTTGCCAATTCCACAAGAACAGCCTTAGCGAAAGGCTTCTAGAAGGGAAAGATGTAACACTGTGAGATGAATTAACAGAACACAGAGCAGTTTCTCAGAAAGCTTCTTTCCAGTATTGAACGGAAGTTATTTCCTTTTTCACGATAGCCCTCTATGGGCCTCCAAATGTCACTTTTCCAATTCCACAAGAACAGCCTTAGCGAAAGACTTCTTGATGGGAAAGATGTTACTCTGTGAGATGAATTAACAGAACACAGAGCAGTTTCTCAGAAAGCTTTTTTCCAGTTTTGAACCGAAGATATTACCTTTTTCACCATAGCCCTCTGTGGGCTTCCAAATATCCCTTTGCCAATTCCACAAGAACAGCCTTAGCGAAAGGCTTCCTGAAGGGAAAGATGTAACTCTGTGAGATGAATTAACAGAACACAGAGCCGTTTCTCAGAAAGCTTCTTTCCCGTTTTGAACGGAAGATATTTCCTTTTTCACCATATCCCGCTATGGGCTTCGAAATATCCCTTTTCCAATTACACAAGAACACCCTTAGCGAAAGGCTTCTTGAAGGGAAAGATGTAACTCTGTGAGATGAATTAACAGAACACAGGAAGTTTCTCATAAAGCTTCTTTCCAGTTCTGAACGGAAGATATTTCCTTTTTCACCATAGCCCTCTATGGGCTTCCAAATATCACTTTGCCAATTCCACAAGAACAGCCTTAGCGAAAGGCTTCTTGAAGGGAAAGATGTAACACTGTGAGATGAATTAACAGAACACAGAGAAGTTTCTCATAAAGCTTCTTTCCAATTTTGAACGGAAGATATTTCCTTTTTCAACATAGACCTCTGTGGGCTTCCAAATATCACCCTGCCAATTCCACAAGAACAGCCTTAGCGAAAGGCTTCTTGAAGGGAAAGATGTAACTCTGTGAGATGAATTAACAGAACAAAGAGCAGTTTCTCAGAAAGCTTCTTTCCAGTTTTGAACGGAAGATATTTCCTTTTTCAACATAGCCCTCTATGAGCTTCCAAATATCATTTTGCCAATTCCACAAGAACAGCCTTAGCGAAAGGCTTCTAGAAGGGAAAGATGTAACACTGTCAGATGAACTAACAGAACACAGAGCAGTTTCTCAGAAAGCTTCTTTCCAGTTTTGAAAGGAAGATATTTCCTTTTTCACCATAGCCCACTATGGGCTTCCAAATATTCCTTTGCCAATTCCACAAGAACAACCTTAGCGAAAGGCATCTTGAAGGGAAAGATGTAACTCTGTGAGATGAATTAACAGAACACAGAGCCGTTTCTCAGAAAGCTTCTTTCCAGTTTTAAACGCAAGATATTTCCTTTTTCAACATAGACCTCTGTGGGCTTCCAAATATCACTCTGCCAATTCCACAAGAACAGCCTTAGCGAAAAGCTTCTTGAAGGGAAAGATGTAACTCTGTGAGATGAATTAACAGAACACAGAGCAGTTTCTCAGAAAGCTTCTTTCCAGTTTTGAAAGGAAGATATTTCCTTTTTCACCATAGCCCTCTATGGGCTTCAAAATATCCCTTTGCCAATTCCACGAGAACAGCCTTAGCGAAAGGCTTCTTGAAGGGAAAGATGTAACTCTGTGTGATGAATTAACAGAACACAGAGCAGTTTCTCAGAAGTCTTTTTTCCAGTTTTGAACGGAAGATATTTCCTTTTTCACGATAGCCCTCTATGGGCCTCCAAATGTCACTTTTCCAATTCCACAAGAACAGCCTTAGTGAAAGACTTCTTGATGGGAAAGATGTAACTCTGTGAGATGAATTAACAGAACACAGAGCAGTTTCTCAGAAAGCTTTTTTCCAGTTTTGAACCGAAGATATTACCTTTTTCACCATAGCCCTCTGTGTGCTTCCAAATATTACTCTGCCAATTCCACAAGAACAGCCTTAGCGAAAGGCTTCTTGAAGGGAAAGATGTAACTCTGTGAGATGAATTAACAGAACACAGAGCCGTTTCTCAGAAAGCTTCTTTCCAGTTCTGAACGGAAGATATTTCCTTTTTCACCATAGCCCTCTATGGGCTTCCAAATATCCCTTTGCCAATTCCACAAGAACAGCCTTAGCGAAAGACTTCTTGATGGGAAAGATGTAACACTGTGAGATGAATTAACAGAACACAGAGAAGTTTCTCATAAAGCTTCTTTCCAGTTTTGAACGGAAGATATTTCCTTTTTCAACATAGACCTCTGTGGGCTTCCAAATATCACTCTGCCAATTCCACAAGAACAGCCTTAGCGAAAGGCTTCTTGAAGGGAAAGATGTAACTCTGTGAGATGAATTAACAGAACAAAGAGCAGTTTCTAAGAAAGGTTCTTTTCTGTTTTGAATGGAAGATATTTCCTTTTTCACCATAGCCCTCTATGGGCTTCAAAATATCCCTTTTCCAATTCCACAAGAACAGCCTTAGCGAAAGGCTTCTTGAAGGTAAAGATGTAACTCTGTGTGATGAATTAACAGAACACAGAGCAGTTTCTCAGAAGTCTTTTTTCCAGTTTTGAACGGAAGATATTTCCTTTTTCACGATAGCCCTCTATGGGCCTCCAAATGTCACTTTTCCAATTCCACAAGAACAGCCTTAGCGAAAGACTTCTTGATGGGAAAGATGTAAGTCTGTGAGATGAATTAACAGAACACAGAGCAGTTTCTCAGAAAGCTTTTTTCCAGTTTTGAACCGAAGATATTACCTTTTTCACCATAGCCCTCTGTGGGCTTCCAAATATCCCTTTGCCAATTCCACAAGAACAGCCTTAGCGAAAGGCTTCTTGAAGGGAAAGATGTAACTCTGTGAGATGAATTAACAGAACACAGAGCCGTTTCTCAGAAAGCTTCTTTCCCGTTTTGAACGGAAGATATTTCCTTTTCACCATATCCCGCTATGGGCTTCGAAATATCCCTTTTCCAATTACACAAGAACATCCTTAGCGAAAGGCTTCTTGAAGGGAAAGATGTAACTCTGTGAGATGAATTAACAGAACACAGAGCAGTTTCTCAGAAAGCTTCTTTCCCGTTTTGAACGGAAGATATTTCCTTTTTCACCATAGCCCTCTATGGGCTTCCAAATATCCCTTTTCCAAATGCACAAGAACAGCCTTAGCGAAAGGCTTCTTGAAGGGAAAGATGTAACTCTGTGAGATGAATTAACAGAACACAGAGCAGTTTCTCATAAAGCTTCTTTTCAGTTTTGAACGGAAGATATTTCCTTTTTCAGCATAGACCTCTGTGGGCTTCCAAATATCACTCTGCCATTTCCACAAGAACAGCCTTAGCGAAAGGCTTCTTGAATGCAAAGATGTAACTCTGTGAGATGAATTAACAGAACACAGAGCAGTTTCTGAGAAAGCTTCTTTTCTGTTTTGAACGGAAGATATTTCCTTTTTCACCGTACACCTCTATGGGCTTCAAAATATCCCTTTGCCAATTGCACAAGAACAGCCTTAGCGAAAGGCTTCTTGAAGGAAAAGATGTAACTCTGTGAGATGAATTAACAGAACACAGAGCAGTTTCTCAGAAATCTTTTTTCCAGTTTTGAACGGAAGATATTTCCTTTTTCACCATAGCCCTCTATGGGCCTCCGAATATCACTTTTCCAATTCCAGAAGAACAGCCTTAGCGAAAGGATTCTTGAAGGGAAAGATGTAACGCTGTGAGATGAATTAACAGAACACAGAGCAGTTTCTCAGAAAGCTTCTTTCCAGTTTTGAACGGAAGATATTTCCTTTTTCACCATAGCCCTCTATGGGCTTCCAAATATCCCTTTGCCAATTCCACAAGAACAGCCTTAGCGAAAGGCTTCTTGAAGGGAAAGATGTAACTCTATGAGATGAATTAACAGAACACCGAGCAGTTTCTCAGAAAGCTTCTTTCCAGTTTTGAACGGAAGATATTTCCGTTTTCACCACAGCCCTCTATGGGCTTCCAAATATCCCTTTGCAAATTCCACAAGAACAGCCTTAGCGAAAGGCTTCTTGAAGGGAAAGTAGTAACTCTGTGAGATGAATTAACAGAACACAGAGCAGTTTCTCAGAAAGCTTCTTTATAGTTTTGAACGGAAGATATTTCCTTTTTCAACATAGCACTCTATGAGCTTCCAAATATCATTTTGTCAATTCCACAAGAACAGCCTTAGCGAAAGGCTTCTAGAAGGTCAAGATGTGACACTGTGAGATGAATTAACAGAACACAGAGCAGTTTCTCAGAAAGCTTCTTTCCAGTTTTGAACGGAAGTTATTTCCTTTTTCACCATAGCCCTCTAAGGGCTTCCAAATATCACTTTGCCCATTCCACAAGAACAGCCTTAGTAAAAGGCTTCCTGAAGGGAAAGATGTAACTTTGTGAGATGAATTAACAGAAAACCGAGCAGTTTCTCAGAAAGCTTCTTTCCAGTTTTGAACGGAAGATATTTCCTTTTTCACCATAGCCATCTAAAGGCTTCCAAATATCACTTTGCCAATTCCACAAGAACAGCCTTAGCGAAAGGATTCTTGAATGGAAACATGAAACTCTGTGAGATGAATTAACAGAACACAGAGCAGTTTCTCAGAAAGCTTCTTTCCAGTTTTGAACGGAAGATATTTCCTTTTTCACCATAGCCCTCCATGGTCTTTCAAATATCCCTTTTCCAATGCCACAAGAACAGCCTTAGCGAAATGCTTCTTGAAGGGAAAGATGTAACTCTGTGAGATGAATTAACGGAACACAGAGCCGTTTCTCAGAAAGCATCTTTCCAGGTTTGAACGGAAGATATTTCCTTTTTCACCGTAGACCTCTATGGGCTTCCATATATCCCTTTGCCAATTCCACAAGAACAGCCTTAGCGAAAGGCTTCTTGAAAGGAAAGATGAATCTCTGTGAGATGAATTAACAGAACACAGAGCAGTTTCTCAGAAAGCTTCTTTCCAGTTTTGAACGGAAGATATTTCCTTTTTCACCATAGCCCTCCATGGCCTTTCAAATATCCCTTTTCCAATGCCACAAGAACTGCCTTAGCGAAAGGCTTCTTGAAGGGAAAGATGTAACTCTGTGAGATGAATTAACAGAACACAGAGCAGTTTCTCAGAAAGCATCTTTCCAGGTTTGAACGGAAGATATTTCCTTCTTCACCGTAGACCTCTATGGGCTTCCAAATATCCCTTTGCCAATTCCACAAGAACAGCCTTAGCGAAAGGCTTCTTGAAGGGAGAGATGTAACTCTGTGAGATGAATTATCAGAACACAGAGCAGTTTCTCAGAAAGCTTCTTTTGCGTTTTGAACGGAAGATATTTCCTTTTTCACCATAGCCCACTATGGGCTTCCAAATATTCCTTTGCCAATTCCACAAGAACAACCTTAGCGAAAGGCATCTTGAAGGGAAAGATGTAACTCTGTGAGATGAATTAACAGAACAAAGAGCCGTTTCTCAGAAAGCTTATTTCCAGTTTTAAACGGAAGATATTTCCTTTTTCAACATAGACCTCTGTGGGCTTCCAAATATCACTCTGCCAATTCCACAAGAACAGCCTTAGCGAAAAGCTTCTTGAAGGGAACGATGTAACTCTGTGAGATGAATTAACAGAACACAGAGCAGTTTCTCAGAAAGCTTCTTTCCAGTTCTGATCGGAAGATATTTCCTTTTTCACCATAGCCCTCTATGGGCTTCCAAATATCACTTTGCCAATTCCACAAGAACAGCCTTAGCGAAAGGCTTCTTGAAGGGAAAGATGTAACTCTGTGAGATAAATTAACAGAACACAGAGCAGTTTCTCAGAAAGCTTCTTTCCAGTTTTGAACGGAAGATATTTCCTTTTTCACCATAGCCCTCTATGGGCTTCCAAATATCCCTTTTCCAAATGCACAAGAACAGCCTTAGCGAAAGGCTTCTTGAAGGGAAAGATGTAACTCTGTGAGATGAATTAACAGAACACAGAGCAGTTTCTCATAAAGCTTCTTTTCAGTTTTGAACGGAAGATATTTCCTTTTTCACCATAGACTTCTGTGGGCTTCCAAATATCACTCTGCCATTTCCACAAGAACAGCCTTAGCGAAAGGCTTCTTGAATGGAAAGATGTAACTCTGTGAGATGAATTAACAGAACACAGAGCAGTTTCTGAGAAAGCTTCTTTTCTGTTTTGAACGGAAGATATTTCCTTTTTCACCATAGACCTCTATGGGCTTCAAAATATCCCTTTGCCAATTGCACAAGAACAGCCTTAGCGAAAGGCTTCTTGAAGGAAAAGATGTAACTCTGTGAGATGAATTAACAGAACACAGAGCAGTTTCTCAGAAATCTTTTTTCCAGTTTTGAACGGAAGATATTTCCTTTTTCACCATGGCCCTCTATGGGCCTCCGAATATCACTTTGCCAATTCCACACGAACAGCCTTAGCGAAATGCTTCTTGAAGGGAAAGATGTAACTCTGTGAGATGAATTAACGGACCACAGAGCCGTTTCTCATATAGCATCTTTCCAGGTTTGAACGGAAGATATTTCCTTTTTCACCGTAGACCTCTATGGGCTTCCAAATATCCCTTTGCCAATTCCACAAGAACAGCCTTAGCCAAAGGCTTCTAGAAGGGAAAGATGAAACTCTGTGAGATGAATTAACAGAACACAGAGCAGTTTCTCAGAAAGCTTCTTTCCAGTTTTGATCGGAAGATATTTCCTTTTTCACCATAGCCCTCCATGGCCTTTCAAATATCCCTTTTCCAATGCCACAAGAACAGCCTTAGCGAAAGGCTTCTTGAAGGGAAAGATGTAACTCTGTGAGATGAATTAACAGAACACAGAGCAGTTTCTCAGAAAGCTTCTTTCCAGTTTTGAAAGGAAGATATTTCCTTTTTCACCATAGCCCTCTATGCGATTACAAATATCACTTTGCCAATTCCACACGAACAGACTTAGCGAAATGCTTCTTGAAGAGAAAGATGTAACTCTGTGAGATGAATTAACGGACCACAGAGCCGTTTCTCAGACAGCATCTTTCCAGGTTTGAACGGAAGATATTTCCTTTTTCACCGTAGACCTCTATGGGCTTCCAAATATCCCTTTGCCAATTCCACCAGAACAGCCTTAGCGAAAGGCTTCTTGAAGGGAAAGATGTAACTCTGTGAGATGAATTAACAGAACAAAGAGCAGTTTCTCAGAAAGCTTCTTTCGCGTTTTGAACGGAAGATATTTCCTTTTTCACCATAGCCCACTATGGGCTTCCAAATATTCCTTTGCCAAATCCACAAGAACAACCTTAGCGAAAGACATCTTGAAGGGAAAGATGTAACTCTGTGAGATGAATTAACAGAACACAGAGCCGTTTCTCAGAAAGCTTCTTTCCAGTTTTAAACGGAAGATATTTCCTTTTTCAACATAGACATCTGTGGGCTTCCAAATATCACTCTGCCAATTCCACAAGAACAGCCTTAGCGAAAAGCTTCTTGAAGGGAAAGATGTAACTCTGTGATATGAATTAACAGAACACAGAGCAGTTTCTCAGAAAGCTTCTTTCCAGTTTTGAAATGAAGAGATTTCCTCTTTCACCATAGCCCTCTATGCGCTTACAAATATCACTTTGCCAATTCCACACGAACAGCCTTAGCGAAATGCTTCTTGAAGGGAAAGATGTAACTCTGTGAGATGAATTAACGGAACACAGTGCCGTTTCTCAGAAAGCATCTTTCCAGGTTTGAACGAGAGATATTTCCTTTTTCACCGTAGACCTCTATGGGCTTCCAAATATCCCTTTGCCAATTCCACAAGAACAGCCTTAGCGAAAGGCTTCTTGAAGGGAAAGATGAAACTCTGTGAGATGAATTAACAGAACACAGAGCAGTTTCTCAGAAAGCTTCTTTCCAGTTTTGAACGGAAGATATTTCCTTTATCAACATCGACCTCTGTGTGCTTCCAAATTTCACTCTGCCAATTGCAAAGGACAGCCTTAGCGAAAGGCTTGTTGAAGGGAAAGATGTAACTCTGTGAGATGAATTAACAGAACACAGAGCAGTTTCTGAGAAAGCTTATTTTCTGTTTTGAACGGAAGATATTTCTTTTTTCACCATAGCCCTCTATGGGCTTCAAAATATCCCTTTGCCAATTCCACAAGAACAGCCTTAGCGAAAGGCTTCTTGAAGGAAAAGATGTAACTCTGTGTGATGAATTAACAGACCACAGAGCAGTCTCTCAGAAGTCTTTTTTCCAGTTTTGAACGGAAGATATTTCCTTTTTCACGATAGCCCTCTATGGGCCTCCAAATGTCACTTTTCCAATTCCACAAGAACCGCCTTAGCGAAAGGCTTTTGAAGGGAAAGATGTAACTCTGTGAGATGAATTAACAGAACACAGAGCCGTTTCTCAGAAAGCTTCTTTCCCGTTTTGAACGGAAGATATTTCCTTTTTCACCATATCCCGCTATGGGCTTCGAAATATCCCTTTTCCAATTACACAAGAACATCCTTAGCGAAAGGCTTCTTGAAGGGAAAGATGTAACTCTGTGAGATGAATTAACAGAACACAGAGCAGTTTTTCAGAAAGCTTCTTTGCAGTTCTGAACGGAAGATATTTCCTTTTTCACCATAGCCCTGTATGGGCTTCCAAATATCACTTTGCCAATTCCACAAGAACAGCCTTAGCGAAAGGCTTCTTGAAGGGAAAGATGTAACTCTGTGAGATGAATTAACAGAAAACAGAGCAGTGTCTACGAAAGCTTCTTTCCAGTTTTGAACGGAAGATATTTCCTTTTTCAACATAACCCTCTATGAGCCTCAAATATCATTTTGCCAATTCCACAAGAACAGCCTTAGCGAAAGGTTTCTAGAAGGGAAAGATGTAACACTGTGAGATGAATTAACAGAACACAGAGAAGTTTCTCATAAAGCTTCTTTCCAGTTTTGAACGGAAGATATTTCCTTTTTCAACATAGACCTCTGTGGGCTTCCAAATATCACTCTGCCAATTCCACAAGAACAGCCTTAGCGAAAGGATTCTTGAAGGGAAAGATGTAACCCTGTGAGATGAATTAACAGAACACAGAGCAGTTTCTCAGAAAGCTTCTTTCCAGTTTTGAACGGAAGATATTTCCTTTTTCACCATAGCCCTCTATGGGCTTCCAAATATCCCTTTGCCAATTCCACAAGAACAGTCTCAGCGAAAGGCTTCTTGAACGGAAAGATGTAACTCTGTGAGATGAATTAACAGAACACCGAGCAGTTTCTCAGAAAGCTTCTTTCCAGTTTTGAACGGAAGATATTTCCGTTTTCACCACAGCCCTCTATGGGCTTCCAAATATCCCTTTGCAAATTCCACAAGAACAGCCTTAGCGAAAGGCTTCTTGAAGGGAAAGATGTAACTCTGTGAGATGAATTAACAGAACACAGGGCAGTTTCTCAGAAAGCTTCTTTCCAGTTTTGAACGGAAGATATTTCCTTTTTCAACATAGCACTCTATGAGCTTCCAAATATCCCTTTGCCAATTCCACAAGAACAGTCTCAGCGAAAGGCTTCTTGAATGGAAAGATGTAACACTGTGAGATGAATTAACAGAACACAGAGCAGTTTCTCAGAAAGCTTCTTTCCAGTTTTGAACGGAAGTTATTTCCTTTTTCACCGTAGCCCTCTATGGGCTTCCAAATATCACTTTGCCCAATCCACAAGAACAGCCTTAGTAAAAGGCTTCCTGAAGGGAAAGATGTAACTTTGTGAGATGAATTAACAGAAAACGAGCAGTTTCTCAGAAAGCTTCTTTCCAGTTTTGAACGGAAGATATTTCCTTTTTCACCATAGCCCTCTATGGGCTTCCAAATATCACTTTGCCCATTCCACAAGAACAGCCTTAGCGAAAGGATTCTTGAAGGGAAACATGAAACTCTGTGAGATGAATTAACAGAACACAGAGCAGTTTCTCAGAAAGCTTCTTTCCAGATTTGAACGGAAGATATTTCCTTTTTCACCATAGCCCTCCATGGCCTTTCAAATATCCCTTTTCCAATGCCACAAGAACAGCCTTAGCGAAAGGCTTCTTGAAGGGAAAGATGTAACTCTGTGAGATGAATTAACAGAACACAGAGCAGTTTCTCAGAAAGCATCTTTCCAGGTTTGAACGGAAGATATTTCCTTCTTCACCGTAGACCTCTATGGGCTTCCAAATATCCCTTTGCCAATTCCACAAGAACAGCCTTAGCGAAAGGCTTCTTGAAGGGAAAGATGTAACTCTGTGAGATGAATTAACAGAACACAGAGCAGTTTCTCAGAAAGCTTCTTTCCCGTTTTGAACGGAAGATATTTTCTTTTTCACCATAGCCCTCTATGGGCTTCCAAATATTCCTTTGCCAATTCCACAAGAACAACCTTAGCGAAAGGCTTTTTGAAGGGAAAGATGTAACTCTGTGAGATGAATTAACAGAACACAGAGCAGTTTCTCAGAAAGCTTCTTTCCAGTTTTGAACGGAAGATATTTCCTTTTTCAACATAGACCTCTATGGGCTTCCAAATATCACTCTGCCAATTCCACAACAACAGCCTTAGCGAAAAGCTTCTTGAAGGGAAAGATGTAACTCTGTGTGATGAATTAACAGAACACAGAGCAGTTTCTCATAAAGCTTCTTTCCAGTTTTGAACGGAAGATATTTCCTTTTTCAACATAGACCTCTGTGGGCTTCCAAATATCACTCTGCCAATTCCACAAGAACAGCCTTAGCGAAAGGCTTCTTGAAGGGAAAGATGTAACTCTGTGAGATGAATTAACAGAACACAGAGCAGTTTCTCAGAAAGCTTCTTTCCCGTTTTGAACGGAAGATATTTCCTTTTTCACCATAGCCCTCTATGGGCTTCTAAATATCCCTTTGCCAATTCCACAAGAACAGCCTTAGCGAAAGGCTTCTTGAAGGGAAAGATGTAACTCTGTGAGATGAATTAACAGAACACAGAGCAGTTTCTCAGAAAGCTTCTTTTCAGTTTTGAACGGAAGATACTTCCTTTTTCACCATAGACCTCTGTGGGCTTCCAAATATCACTCTGCCATTTCCACAAGAACAGCCTTAGCGAAAGGCTTCTTGAATGGAAAGATGTAACTATGTGAGATGAATTAACAGAACACAGAGCAGTTTCTGAGAAAGCTTCTTTTCTGTTTTGAACGGAAGATATTTCCTTTTTCACCATAGACCTCTATGGGCTTCAAAATATCCCTTTGCCAATTGCAGAAGAACAGCCTTAGCGAAAGGCTTCTTGAAGGAAAAGATGTAACTGTGTGAGATGAATTAACAGAACACAGAGCAGTTTCTCAGAAATCTTTTTTCCAGTTTTGAACGGAAGATACTTCCTTTTTCACCATAGCCCTCTATGGGCCTCCGAATATCACTTTTCCAATTCCACAAGAACAGCCTTAGCGAAAGGATTCTTGAAGGGAAAGATGTAACCCTGTGAGATGAATTAACAGAACACAGAGCAGTTTCTCAGAAAGCTTCTTTCCAGTTTTGAACGGAAGATATTTCCTTTTTCACCGTAGCCCTCTATGGGCTTCCAAATATCCCTTTGCCAATTCCACAAGAACAGTCTCAGCGAAAGGCTTCTTGAACGGAAAGATGTAACTCTGTGAGATGAATTAACAGAACACCGAGCAGTTTCTCAGAAAGCTTCTTTCCAGTTTTGAACGGAAGATATTTCCGTTTTCACCACAGCCCTCTATGGGCTTCCAAATATCCCTTTGCAAATTCCACAAGAACAGCCTTAGCGAAAGGCTTCTTGAAGGGAAAGATGTAACTCTGTGAGATGAATTAACAGAACACAGGGCAGTTTCTCAGAAAGCTTCTTTCCAGTTTTGAACGGAAGATATTTCCTTTTTCAACATAGCACTCTATGAGCTTCCAAATATCATTTTGCCAATTCCACAAGATCAGCCTTAGCGAAAGGCTTCTAGAAGGGAAAGATGTAACACTGTGAGATGAATTAACAGAACACAGAGCAGTTTCTCAGAAAGCTTCTTTCCAGTTTTGAACGGAAGTTATTTCCTTTTTCACCGTAGCCCTCTATGGGCTTCCAAATATCACTTTGCCCAATCCACAAGAACAGCCTTAGTAAAAGGCTTCCTGAAGGGAAAGATGTAACTTTGTGAGATGAATTAACAGAAAACGAGCAGTTTCTCAGAAAGCTTCTTTCCAGTTTTGAACGGAAGATATTTCCTTTTTCACCATAGCCCTCTATGGGCTTCCAAATATCACTTTGCCCATTCCACAAGAACAGCCTTAGCGAAAGGATTCTTGAAGGGAAACATGAAACTCTGTGAGATGAATTAACAGAACACAGAGCAGTTTCTCAGAAAGCTTCTTTCCAGATTTGAACGGAAGATATTTCCTTTTTCACCATAGCCCTCCATGGCCTTTCAAATATCCCTTTTCCAATGCCACAAGAACAGCCTTAGCGAAAGGCTTCTTGAAGGGAAAGATGTAACTCTGTGAGATGAATTAACAGAACACAGAGCAGTTTCTCAGAAAGCATCTTTCCAGGTTTGAACGGAAGATATTTCCTTCTTCACCGTAGACCTCTATGGGCTTCCAAATATCCCTTTGCCAATTCCACAAGAACAGCCTTAGCGAAAGGCTTCTTGAAGGGAAAGATGTAACTCTGTGAGATGAATTAACAGAACACAGAGCAGTTTCTCAGAAAGCTTCTTTCCCGTTTTGAACGGAAGATATTTTCTTTTTCACCATAGCCCTCTATGGGCTTCCAAATATTCCTTTGCCAATTCCACAAGAACAACCTTAGCGAAAGGCTTTTTGAAGGGAAAGATGTAACTCTGTGAGATGAATTAACAGAACACAGAGCAGTTTCTCAGAAAGCTTCTTTCCAGTTTTGAACGGAAGATATTTCCTTTTTCAACATAGACCTCTATGGGCTTCCAAATATCACTCTGCCAATTCCACAACAACAGCCTTAGCGAAAAGCTTCTTGAAGGGAAAGATGTAACTCTGTGTGATGAATTAACAGAACACAGAGCAGTTTCTCATAAAGCTTCTTTCCAGTTTTGAACGGAAGATATTTCCTTTTTCAACATAGACCTCTGTGGGCTTCCAAATATCACTCTGCCAATTCCACAAGAACAGCCTTAGCGAAAGGCTTCTTGAAGGGAAAGATGTAACTCTGTGAGATGAATTAACAGAACACAGAGCAGTTTCTCAGAAAGCTTCTTTCCCGTTTTGAACGGAAGATATTTCCTTTTTCACCATAGCCCTTTATGGGCTTCCAAATATCCCTTTTCCAAATGCACAAGAACAGCCTTAGCGAAAGGCTTCTTGAAGGGAAAGATGTAACTCTGTGAGATGAATTAACAGAACACAGAGCAGTTTCTCATAAAGCTTCTTTTCAGTTTTGAACGGAAGATATTTCCTTTTTCGCCATAGACCTCTGTGGGCTTCCAAATATCACTCTGCCATTTCCACAAGAACAGCCTTAGCGAAAGGCTTCTTGAATGGAAAGATGTAACTCTGTGAGATGAATTAACAGAACACAGAGCAGTTTCTCATAAAGCTTCTTTTCAGTTTTGAACGGAAGATATTTCCTTTTTCGCCATAGACCTCTGTGGGCTTCCAAATATCACTCTGCCATTTCCACAAGAACAGCCTTAGCGAAAGGCTTCTTGAATGGAAAGATGTAACTCTGTGAGATGAATTAACAGAACACAGAGCAGTTTCTGAGAAAGCTTCTTTTCTGTTTTGAACGGAAGATATTTCCTTTTTCACCATAGACCTCTATGGGCTTCAAAATATCCCTTTGCCAATTGCACAAGAACAGCCTTAGCGAAAGGCTTGTTGAAGGAAAAGATGTAACTCTGTGAGATGAATTAACAGAACACAGAGCAGTTTCTCAGAAAGCTTCTTTCCAGTTTTGAACGGAAGATATTTCCTTTTTCACCATAGCCCTCCATGGCCTTTCAAGTATCCCTTTTCCAATGCCACAAGAACAGCCTTAGCGAAAGGCTTCTTGAAGGAAAAGATGTAACTCTGTGAGATGAATTAACAGAACACAGAGCAGTTTCTCAGAAAGCTTCTTTCCAGTTTTGAACGGAAGATATTTCCTTTTTCAACATAGACCTCTGTGGGCTTCCAAATATCACTCTGCCAATTCCACAAGAACAGCCTTAGCGAAAAGCTTCTTGAAGGGAAAGATGTAACTCTGTGTGATGAATTAACAGAACACAGAGCAGTTTCTCATAAAGCTTCTTTCCAGTTTTGATCGGAAGATATTTCCTTTTCAACATAGACCTCTGTGGGCTTCCAAATATCACTCTGTCAATTCCACAAGAACAGCCTTAGCGAAAGGCTTCTTGAAGGGAAAGATGTAACTCTGTGAGATGAATTAACAGAACACAGAGCAGTTTCTCAGAAAGCTTCTTTCCCGTTTTGAATGGAAGATATTTCCTTTTTCACCATAGCCCTCTATCGGCTTCTAAATATCCCTTTGCCAATTCCACAAGAACAGCCTTAGCGAAAGGCTTCTTGAAGGGAAAGATGTAACTCTGTGAGATGAATTAACAGAACACAGAGCAGTTTCTCAGAAAGCTTCTTTCGCGTTTTGAACGGAAGATATTTCCTTTTTCACCATAGCCCACTATGGGCTTCCAAATATTCCTTTGCCAATTCCACAAGAACAACCTTAGCGAAAGGCATCTTGATGGGAAAGATGTAACTCTGTGAGATGAATTAACAGAACACAGAGCCGTTTCTCAGAAAGATTCTTTCCAGTTTTAAACGGAAGATATTTCCTTTTTCAACATAGACCTCTGTGGGCTTCCAAATATCACTCTGCCAATTCCACAAGAACAGCCTTAGCGAAAAGCTTCTTGAAGGGAAAGATGTAACTCTGTGAGATGAATTAACAGAACACAGAGCAGTTTCTCAGAAAGCTTCTTTCCAGTTTTGAAAGGAAGATATTTCCTTTTTCACCATAGCCCTTTATGCGCTTACAAATATCACTTTGCCAATTCCACACGAACAGACTTAGCGAAATGCTTCTTGAAGGGAAAGATGTAACTATGTGAGATGAATTAACGGAACACAGAGCCGTTTCTCAGAAAGCATCTTTCCAGGTTTGAACGGAAGATATTTCCTTTTTCACCGTAGACATCTATGGGCTTCCAAATATCCCTTTGCCAATTCCAGAAGAACAGCCTTAGCGAAAGGCTTCTTGAAGGGAAAGATGGAACTCTGTGAGATGAATTAACAGAACACAGAGCAGTTTCTCAGAAAGCTTCTTTCGCGTTTTGAACGGAAGATATTTCCTTTTTCACCATAGCCCTTCATGGCCTTTCAAATATCCCTTTTCCAATGCCACAAGAACAGCCTTAGCGAAAGGCTTCTTGAAGGGAAAGATGTAACTCTGTGAGATGAATGAACAGAACACAGAGCAGTTTCTCAGAAAGCTTCTTTCCAGTTTTGAAAGGAAGATATTTCCTTTTTCACCATAGTCCTCTATGCGCTTACAAATATCACTTTGCCAATTCCACACGAACAGCCTTAGCGAAAGGCTTCTTGAAGGAAAAGATGTAACTCTGTGAGATGAATTAACAGAAGACAGAGCAGTTTCTCAGAAATCTTTTTTCCAGTTTTGAATGGAAGATATTTCCTTTTTCACCATAGCCCTCTATGGGCCTCCGAATATCACTTTTCCAATTCCACAAGAACAGCCTTAGCGAAAGGATTCTTGAAGGGAAAGATGTAACCCTGTGAGATGAATTAACAGAACACAGAGCAGTTTCTCAGAAAGCTTCTTTCCAGTTTTGAACGGAAGATATTTCCTTTTTCACCATAGCCCTCTATGGGCTTCCAAATATCACTTTGCCCATTCCACAAGAACAGCCTTAGTAAAAGGCTTCCTGAAGGGAAAGATGTAACTTTGTGAGATGAATTAACAGAAAACCGAGCAGTTTCTCAGAAAGCTTCTTTCTAGTTTTGAACGGAAGATATTTCCTTTTTCACCATAGCCCTCTAAGGGCTTCCAAATATCACTTTGCCAATTCCACAAGAACAGCCTTAGCGAAAGGATTCTTGAAGGGAAACATGAAACTCTGTGAGATGAATTAACAGAACACAGAGCAGTTTCTCAGAAAGCTTCTTTCCAGTTTTGAACGGAAGATATTTCCTTTTTCACCATAGCCCTCCATGGCCTTTCAAATATCCCTTTTCCAATGCCACAAGAACAGCCTTAGCGAAATGCTTCTTGAAGGGAAAGATGTAACTCTGTGAGATGAATTAACGGAACACAGAGCCGTTTCTCAAAAAGCTTCTTTCCAGTTTTGAACGGAAGATATTTCCTTCTTCACCGTAGACCTCTATGGGCTTCCAAATATCCCTTTGCCAATTCCACAAGAACAGCCTTAGCGAAAGGCTTCTTGAAGGGAAAGATGTAACTCTGTGAGATGAATTAACAGAACACAGAGCAGTTTCTCAGAAAGCTTCTTTCCCGTTTTGAACGGAAGATATTTTCTTTTTCACCATAGCCCTCTATGGGCTTCCAAATATTCCTTTGCCAATTCCACAAGAACAACCTTAGCGAAAGGCTTTTTGAAGGGAAAGATGTAACTCTGTGAGATGAATTAACAGAACACAGAGCAGTTTCTCAGAAAGCTTCTTTCCAGTTTTGAACGGAAGATATTTCCTTTTTCAACATAGACCTCTATGGGCTTCCAAATATCACTCTGCCAATTCCACAACAACAGCCTTAGCGAAAAGCTTCTTGAAGGGAAAGATGTAACTCTGTGTGATGAATTAACAGAACACAGAGCAGTTTCTCATAAAGCTTCTTTCCAGTTTTGAACGGAAGATATTTCCTTTTTCAACATAGACCTCTGTGGGCTTCCAAATATCACTCTGCCAATTCCACAAGAACAGCCTTAGCGAAAGGCTTCTTGAAGGGAAAGATGTAACTCTGTGAGATGAATTAACAGAACACAGAGCAGTTTCTCAGAAAGCTTCTTTCCCGTTTTGAACGGAAGATATTTCCTTTTTCACCATAGCCCTCTATGGGCTTCTAAATATCCCTTTGCCAATTCCACAAGAACAGCCTTAGCGAAAGGCTTCTTGAAGGGAAAGATGTAACTCTGTGAGATGAATTAACAGAACACAGAGCAGTTTCTCAGAAAGCTTCTTTCCCGTTTTGAACGGAAGATATTTCCTTTTTCACCATAGCCCTTTATGGGCTTCCAAATATCCCTTTTCCAAATGCACAAGAACAGCCTTAGCGAAAGGCTTCTTGACGGGAAAGATGTAACTCTGTGAGATGAATTAACAGAACACAGAGCAGTTTCTCATAAAGCTTCTTTTCAGTTTTGAACGGAAGATATTTCCTTTTTCGCCATAGACCTCTGTGGGCTTCCAAATATCACTCTGCCATTTCCACAAGAACAGCCTTAGCGAAAGGCTTCTTGAATGGAAAGATGTAACTCTGTGAGATGAATTAACAGAACACAGAGCAGTTTCTGAGAAAGCTTCTTTTCTGTTTTGAACGGAAGATATTTCCTTTTTCACCATAGACCTCTATGGGCTTCAAAATATCCCTTTGCCAATTGCACAAGAACAGCCTTAGCGAAAGGCTTGTTGAAGGAAAAGATGTAACTCTGTGAGATGAATTAACAGAACACAGAGCAGTTTCTCAGAAAGCTTCTTTCCAGTTTTGAACGGAAGATATTTCCTTTTTCACCATAGCCCTCCATGGCCTTTCAAGTATCCCTTTTCCAATGCCACAAGAACAGCCTTAGCGAAAGGCTTCTTGAAGGAAAAGATGTAACTCTGTGAGATGAATTAACAGAACACAGAGCAGTTTCTCAGAAAGCTTCTTTCCAGTTTTGAACGGAAGATATTTCCTTTTTCAACATAGACCTCTGTAGGCTTCCAAATATCACTCTGCCAATTCCACAAGAACAGCCTTAGCGAAAAGCTTCTTGAAGGGAAAGATGTAACTCTGTGTGATGAATTAACAGAACACAGAGCAGTTTCTCATAAAGCTTCTTTCCAGTTTTGATCGGAAGATATTTCCTTTTCAACATAGACCTCTGTGGGCTTCCAAATATCACTCTGTCAATTCCACAAGAACAGCCTTAGCGAAAGGCTTCTTGAAGGGAAAGATGTAACTCTGTGAGATGAATTAACAGAACACAGAGCAGTTTCTCAGAAAGCTTCTTTCCCGTTTTGAATGGAAGATATTTCCTTTTTCACCATAGCCCTCTATGGGCTTCTAAATATCCCTTTGCCAATTCCACAAGAACAGCCTTAGCGAAAGGCTTCTTGAAGGGAAAGATGTAACTCTGTGAGATGAATTAACAGAACACAGAGCAGTTTCTCAGAAAGCTTCTTTCCAGTTTTGAACGGAACATATTTCCTTTTTCAACATAGCCCTCTATGACCTTCCAAATATCATTTTGCCAATTCCACAAGAACAGCCTTAGCGAAAGGCTTCTAGAAGGGAAAGATGTAACACTGTGAGATGAACTAACAGAACACAGAGCAGTTTCTCAGAAAGCTTCTTTCCAGTTTTGAAAGGAAGATATTTCCTTTTTCACCATAGCCCTCTATGCGCTTACAAATATCACTTTGCCAATTCCACACGAACAGCCTTAGCGAAATGCTTCTTGAAGGGAAAGATGTAACTCTCTGAGATGAATTAACGGACCACAGAGCCGTTTCTCATATGGCATCTTTCCAGGTTTGAACGGAAGATATTTCCTTTTTCACCGTAGACCTCTATGGGCTTAAAAATATCCCTTTGCCAATTCCACAAGAACAGCCTTAGCGAAAGGCTTCTTGAAGGGAAAGATGTAACTCTGTGAGATGAATTAACAGAACACAGAGCAGTTTCTCAGAAAGCTTCTTTCGCGTTTTGAACGGAAGATATTTCCTTTTTCACCATAGCCCACTATGGGCTTCCAAATATTCCTTTGCCAATTCCACAAGAACAACCTTAGCGAAAGGCATCTTGATGGGAAAGATGTAACTCTGTGAGATGAATTAACAGAACACAGAGCCGTTTCTCAGAAAGATTCTTTCCAGTTTTAAACGGAAGATATTTCCTTTTTCAACATAGACCTCTGTGGGCTTCCAAATATCACTCTGCCAATTCCACAAGAACAGCCTTAGCGAAAAGCTTCTTGAAGGGAAAGATGTAACTCTGTGAGATGAATTAACAGAACACAGAGCAGTTTCTCAGAAAGCTTCTTTCCAGTTTTGAAAGGAAGATATTTCCTTTTTCACCATAGCCCTTTATGCGCTTACAAATATCACTTTGCCAATTCCACACGAACAGACTTAGCGAAATGCTTCTTGAAGGGAAAGATGTAACTATGTGAGATGAATTAACGGAACACAGAGCCGTTTCTCAGAAAGCATCTTTCCAGGTTTGAACGGAAGATATTTCCTTTTTCACCGTAGACATCTCTGGGCTTCCAAATATCCCTTTGCCAATTCCACAAGAACAGCCTTAGCGAAAGGCTTCTTGAAGGGAAAGATGGAACTCTGTGAGATGAATTAACAGAACACAGAGCAGTTTCTCAGAAAGCTTCTTTCGCGTTTTGAACGGAAGATATTTCCTTTTTCACCATAGCCCTTCATGGCCTTTCAAATATCCCTTTTCCAATGCCACAAGAACAGCCTTAGCGAAAGGCTTCTTGAAGGGAAAGATGTAACTCTGTGAGATGAATGAACAGAACACAGAGCAGTTTCTCAGAAAGCTTCTTTCCAGTTTTGAAAGGAAGTTATTTCCTTTTTCACCATAGCCCTCTATGCGCTTACAAATATCACTTTGCCAATTCCACACGAACAGCCTTAGCGAAAGGCTTCTTGAAGGAAAAGATGTAACTCTGTGAGATGAATTAACAGAACACAGAGCAGTTTCTCAGAAATCTTTTTTCCAGTTTTGAATGGAAGATATTTCCTTTTTCACCATAGCCCTCTATGGGCCTCCGAATATCAATTTTCCAATTCCACAAGAACAGCCTTAGCGAAAGGATTCTTGAAGGGAAAGATGTAACCCTGTGAGATGAATTAACAGAACACAGAGCAGTTTCTCAGAAAGCTTCTTTCCAGTTTTGAACGGAAGATATTTCCTTTTTCACCATAGCCCTCTATGGGCTTCCAAATATCACTTTGCCCATTCCACAAGAACAGCCTTAGTAAAAGGCTTCCTGAAGGGAAAGATGTAACTTTGTGAGATGAATTAACAGAAAACCGAGCAGTTTCTCAGAAAGCTTCTTTCTAGTTTTGAACGGAAGATATTTCCTTTTTCACCATAGCCCTCTAAGGGCTTCCAAATATCACTTTGCCAATTCCACAAGAACAGCCTTAGCGAAAGGATTCTTGAAGGGAAACATGAAACTCTGTGAGATGAATTAACAGAACACAGAGCAGTTTCTCAGAAAGCTTCTTTCCAGTTTTGAACGGAAGATATTTCCTTTTTCACCATAGCCCTCCATGGCCTTTCAAATATCCCTTTTCCAATGCCACAAGAACAGCCTTAGCGAAATGCTTCTTGAAGGGAAAGATGTAACTCTGTGAGATGAATTAACGGAACACAGAGCCGTTTCTCAAAAAGCTTCTTTCCAGTTTTGAACGGAAGATATTTCCTTTTTCACCGTAGACGTCTATGGGCTTCCATATATCCCTTTGCCAATTCCACAAGAACACCCTTAGCGAAAGGCTTCTTGAAGGGAAAGATGAAACTCTGTGAGATGAATTAACAGAACACAGAGAAGTTTCTCAGAAAGCTTCTTTCCAGTTTTGAACGGAAGATATTTCCTTTTTCACCATAGCCCTCCATGGCCTTTCAAATATCCCTTTTCCAATGCCAAAAGAACAGCCTTAGCGAAAGGCTTCTTGAAGGGAAAGATGTAACTCTGTGAGATGAATTAACAGAACACGGAGCAGTTTCCCAGAAAGCATCTTTCCAGGTTTGAACGTAAGATATTTCCTTCTTCACCGTAGACCTCTAAGGGCCTCCAAATATCCCTTTGCCAAATCCACAAGAACAGCCTTAGCGAAAGGCTTCTTGAAGGGAAAGATGTAACTCTGTGAGATGAATTAACAGAACACAGAACAGTTTCTCAGAAAGCTTCTTTCCCGTTTTGAACGGAAGATATTTCCTTTTTCACCATAGCCCTCTATGGGCTTCCAAATATTCCTTTGCCAATTCCACAAGAACCACCTTAGCGAAAGGCTTTTTGAAGGGAAAGATGTAACTCTGTGAGATGAATTAACAGAACACAGAGCCGTTTCTCAGAAAGCTTCTTTCCAGTTTTGAACGGAAGATATTTCCTTTTTCAACATAGACCTCTGTGGGCTTCCAAATATCACTCTGCCAATTCCACAAGAACAGCCTTAGCGAAAGGCTTCTTGAAGGGAAAGATGTAACTCTGTGAGATGAATTAACAGAACACAGAGCAGTTTCTCAGAAAGACTCTTTCCCGTTTTGAACGGAAGATATTTCCTTTTTCACCATAGCCCTCTATGGGCTTCTAAATATCCCTTTGCCAATTCCACAAGAACAGCCTTAGCGAAAGGCTTCTTGAAGGGAAAGATGTAACTCTGTGAGATGAATTAACAGAACACAGAGCAGTTTCTCAGAAAGCTTCTTTCCAGTTTTGAACGGAAGATATTTCCTTTTTCAACATAGCCCTCTATGAGCTTCCAAATATCATTTTGCCAATTCCACAAGAACAGCCTTAGCGAAAGGCTTCTAGAAGGGAAAGATGTAACACTGTGAGATGAACTAACAGAACACAGAGCAGTTTCTCAGAAAGCTTCTTTCCAGTTTTGAAAGGAAGATATTTCCTTTTTCACCATAGCCCTCTATGCGCTTACAAATATCACTTTGCCAATTCCACACGAACAGCCTTAGCGAAATGCTTCTTGAAGGGAAAGATGTAACACTGTGAGATGAATTAACGGACCACAGAGCCGTTTCTCATATAGCATCTTTCCTGGTTGAACGGAAGATATTTCCTTTTTCACCGTAGACCTCTATGGGCTTCCAAATATCCCTTTGCCAATTCCACAAGAACAGCCTTAGCGAAAGGCTTCTTGAAGGGAAAGATGTAACTCGGTGAGATGAATTAACAGAACACAGAGCAGTTTCTCAGAAAGCTTCTTTCGCGTTTTGAACGGAAGATATTTCCTTTTTCACCATAGCCCACTATGGGCTTCCAAATATTCCTTTGCCAATTCCACAAGAACAACCTTAGCGAAAGGCATCTTGAAGGGAAAGATGTAACTCTGTGAGATGAATTAACAGAACACAGAGCCGTTTCTCAGAAAGCCTCTTTCCAGTTTTAAACGGAAGATATTTCCTTTTTCAACATAGACCTCTGTGGGCTTCCAAATATCACTCTGCCAATTCCACAAGAACAGCCTTAGCGAAAAGCTTCTTGAAGGGAAAGATGTAACTCTGTGAGATGAATTAACAGAACACAGAGCAGTTTCTCAGAAAGCTTCTTTCCCGTTTTGAACGGAAGATATTTCCTTTTTCACCATAGCCCTCTATGGGCTTCCAAATATCCCTTTGCAAATTCCACAAGAACAGCCTTAGCGAAAGGCTTCTTGAAGGGAAAGATGTAACTCTGTGAGATGAATTAACAGAACACAGAGCAGTTTCTCATAAAGCTTCCTTCCAGTTTTGAACGGAACATATTTCCTTTTTCAACATAGCCCTCTATGAGCTTCCAAATGTCATTTTGCCAATTCCACAAGAACAGCCTTAGCGAAAGGCTTCTAGAAGGGAAAGATGTAACTCTGTGAGATGAATTAACAGAACACAGAGCAGTTTCTCAGAAAGCTTCTTTCCAGTGTTGAACGGAAGATATTTCCTTCTTCACCATAGCCCTCTATGGGCTTCCAAATATCACTTTGCCCATTCCACAAGAACAGCCTTAGTGAAAGGCTTCCTGAAGGCAAAGATGTAACTCTGTGAGATGAATTAACAGAACACAGAGCAGTTTCTCAGAAAGCTTCTTTCCAGTTTTGAACCGAAGATATTTCCTTTTTCACCATAGCCCTCTGGGGGCTTCCAAATATCCCTTTGCCAATTCCACAAGAACAGCCTTAGCGAAAGGCTTCTTGAAGGGAAAGATGTAACTCTGTGAGATGAATTAACAGAACACAGAGCAGTTTCTCAGAAAGCTTCTTTCCCGTTTTGAGCGGAACTTATTTCCTTTTTCACCATAGCCCTCTATGGGCTTCGAAATATCCCTTTTCCAAATGCACAAGAACAGCCTTAGCGAAAGGCTTCTTGAAGGGAAAGATGTAACTCTGTGAGGTGAATTAACAGAACACAGAGCAGTTTCTCTGAAAACTTTTTTCCAGTTTTGAACGGAAGATATTTCCTTTTTCAATATATCCCGCTATGGGCTTCGAAATATCCCTTTTCCAGTTCCACAAGAACATCCTTAGCGAAAGGCTTCTTGAGGGGAAAGATGTAACTCTGTGAGATGAATTAACAGAACACAGAGCAGTTTGTCAGAAAGCTTCTTTCCAGTTTTGAAAGGAAGATATTTCCTTTTTCACCATAGCCCTTTATGCGCTTACAAATATCACTTTGCCAATTCCACACGAACAGACTTAGCGAAATGCTTCTTGAAGGGAAAGATGTAACTCTGTGAGATGAATTAACGGAACACAGAGCCGTTTCTCAGAAAGCATCTTTCCAGGTTTGAACGGAAGATATTTCCTTTTTCACCGTAGACATCTATGGGCTTCCAAATATCCCTTTGCCAATTCCACAAGAACAGCCTTAGCGAAAGGCTTCTTGAAGGGAAAGATGGAACTCTGTGAGATGAATTAAGAGAACACAGAGCAGTTTCTCAGAAAGCTTCTTTCGCGTTTTGAACGGAAGATATTTCCTTTTTCACCATAGCCCTTCATGGCCTTTCAAATATCCCTTTTCCAATGCCACAAGAACAGCCTTAGCGAAAGGCTTCTTGAAGGGAAAGATGTAACTCTGTGAGATGAATTAACAGAACACAGAGCAGTTTCTCAGAAAGCTTCTTTCCAGTTTTGAAAGGAAGATATTTCCTTTTTCACCATAGCCCTCTATGCGCTTACAAATATCACTTTGCCAATTCCACACGAACAGCCTTAGCGAAAGGCTTCTTGAAGGAAAAGATGTAACTCTGTGAGATGAATTAGCAGAACACAGAGCAGTTTCTCAGAAATCTTTTTTCCAGTTTTGAATGGAAGATATTTCCTTTTTCACCATAGCCCTCTATGGGCCTCCGAATATCACTTTTCCAATTCCACAAGAACAGCCTTAGCGAAAGGATTCTTGAAGGGAAAGATGTAACCCTGTGAGATGAATTAACAGAACACAGAGCAGTTTCTCAGAAAGCTTCTTTCCAGTTTTGAACGGAAGATATTTCCTTTTTCACCATAGCCCTCTATGGGCTTCCAAATATCACTTTGCCCATTCCACAAGAACAGCCTTAGTAAAAGGCTTCCTGAAGGGAAAGATGTAACTTTGTGAGATGAATTAACAGAAAACCGAGCAGTTTCTCAGAAAGCTTCTTTCTAGTTTTGAACGGAAGATATTTCCTTTTTCACCATAGCCCTCTAAGGGCTTCCAAATATCACTTTGCCAATTCCACAAGAACAGCCTAAGCGAAAGGATTCTTGAAGGGAAACATGAAACTCTGTGAGATGAATTAACAGAACACAGAGCAGTTTCTCAGAAAGCTTCTTTCCAGTTTTGAACGGAAGATATTTCCTTTTTCACCATAGCCCTCCATGGCCTTTCAAATATCCCTTTTCCAATGCCACAAGAACAGCCTTAGCGAAATGCTTCTTGAAGGGAAAGATGTAACTCTGTGAGATGAATTAACGGAACACAGAGCCGTTTCTCAGAAAGCATCTTTCCAGGTTTGAACGGAAGATATTTCCTTTTTCACCGTAGACGTCTATGGGCTTCCATATATCCCTTTGCCAATTCCACAAGAACACCCTTAGCGAAAGGCTTCTTGAAGGGAAAGATGAAACTCTGTGAGATGAATTAACAGAACACAGAGAAGTTTCTCAGAAAGCTTCTTTCCAGTTTTGAACGGAAGATATTTCCTTTTTCACCATAGCCCTCCATGGCCTTTCAAATATCCCTTTTCCAATGCCACAAGAACAGCCTTAGCGAAAGGCTTCTTGAAGGGAAAGATGTAACTCTGTGAGATGAATTAACAGAACACGGAGCAGTTTCTCAGAAAGCATCTTTCCAGGTTTGAACGTAAGATATTTCCTTCTTCACCGTAGACCTCTAAGGTCCTCCAAATATCCCTTTGCCAATTCCACAAGAACAGCCTTAGCGAAAGGCTTCTTGAAGGGAAAGATGTAACTCTGTGAGATGAATTAACAGAACACAGAACAGTTTCTCAGAAAGCTTCTTTCCCGTTTTGAACGGAAGATATTTCCTTTTTCACCATAGCCCTCTATGGGCTTCCAAATATTCCTTTGCCAATTCCACAAGAACAACCTTAGCGAAATGCTTTTTGAAGGGAAAGATGTAACTCTGTGAGATGAATTAACAGAACACAGAGCCGTTTCTCAGAAAGCTTCTTTCCAGTTTTGAACGGAAGATATTTCCTTTTTCAACATAGACCTCTGTGGGCTTCCAAATATCACTCTGCCAATTCCACAAGAACAGCCTTAGCGAAAGGCTTCTTGAAGGGAAAGATGTAACTCTGTGAGATGAATTAACAGAACACAGAGCAGTTTCTCAGAAAGCCTCTTTCCCGTTTTGAACGGAAGATATTTCCTTTTTCACCATAGCCCTCTATGGGCTTCTAAATATCCCTTTGCCAATTCCACAAGAACAGCCTTAGCGAAAGGCTTCTAGAAGGGAAAGATGTAACACTGTGAGATGAACTAACAGAACACAGAGCAGTTTCTCAGAAAGCTTCTTTCCAGTTTTGAAAGGAAGATATTTCCTTTTTCACCCTAGCCCTCTATGCGCTTACAAATATCACTTTGCCAATTCCACACGAACAGCCTTAGCGAAATGCTTCTTGAAGGGAAAGATGTAACACTGTGAGATGAATTAACGGACCACAGAGCCGTTTCTCATATAGCATCTTTCCTGGTTGAACGGAAGATATTTCCTTTTTCACCGTAGACCTCTATGGGCTTCCAAATATCCCTTTGCCAATTCCACAAGAACAGCCTTAGTGAAAGGCTTCTTGGAGGGAAAGATGTAACTCGGTGAGATGAATTAACAGAACACAGAGCAGTTTCTCCGAAAGCTTCTTTCGCGTTTTGAACGGAAGATATTTCCTTTTTCACCATAGCCCACTATGGGCTTCCAAATATTCCTTTGCCAATTCCACAAGAACAACCTTAGCGAAAGGCATCTGAAGGGAAAGATGTAACTCTGTGAGATGAATTAACAGAACACAGAGCCGTTTCTCAGAAAGCCTCTTTTCAGTTTTAAACGGAAGATATTTCCTTTTTCAACATAGACCTCTGTGGGCTTCCAAATATCACTCTGCCAATTCCACAAGAACAGCCTTAGCGAAAAGCTTCTTGAAGGGAAAGATGTAACTCTGTGAGATGAATTAACAGAACACAGAGCAGTTTCTCAGAAAGCTTCTTTCCCGTTTTGAACGGAAGATATTTCCTTTTTCACCATAGCCCTCTATGGGCTTCCAAATATCCCTTTGCAAATTCCACAAGAACAGCCTTAGCGAAAGGCTTCTTGAAGGGAAAGATGTAACTCTGTGAGATGAATTAACAGAACACAGAGCAGTTTCTCATAAAGCTTCCTTCCAGTTTTGAACGGAACATATTTCCTTTTTCAACATAGCCCTCTATGAGCTTCCAAATATCATTTTGCCAATTCCACAAGAACAGCCTTAGCGAAAGGCTTCTTGAAGGGAAAGATGTAACACTGTGAGACGAATTAAGAGAATACAGAGCAGTTTCTCAGAAAGCTTCTTTCCAGTGTTGAACGGAAGATATTTCCTTCTTCACCATAGCCCTCTATGGGCTTCCAAATATCACTTTGCCCATTCCACAAGAACAGCCTTAGTGAAAGGCTTCCTGAAGGCAAAGATGTAACTCTGTGAGATGAATTAACAGAACACAGAGCAGTTTCTCAGAAAGCTTCTTTCCAGTTTTGAACCGAAGATATTTCCTTTTTCACCAGAGCCCTCTGTGGGCTTCCAAATATCCCTTTGCCAATTCCACAAGAACAGCCTTAGCGAAAGGCTTCTTGAAGGGAAAGATGTAACTCTGTGAGATGAATTAACAGAACACAGAGCAGTTGCTCAGAAAGCTTCTTTCCCGTTTTGAGCGGAAGTTATTTCCTTTTTCACCATAGCCCTCTATGGGCTTCGAAATATCCCTTTTCCAAATGCACAAGAACAGCCTTAGCGAAAGGCTTCTTGAAGGGAAAGATGTAACTCTGTGAGGTGAATTAACAGAACACAGAGCAGTTTCTCTGAAAACTTCTTTCCAGTTTTGAACGGAAGATATTTCCTTTTTCAACATATCCCGCTATGGGCTTCGAAATATCCCTTTTCCAGTTCCACAAGAACATCCTTAGCGAAAGGCTTCTTGAGGGGAAAGATGTAACTCTGTGAGATGAATTAACAGAACACAGAGCAGTTTCTCAGAAAGCTTCTTTCCCGTTTTGAACGGAAGATATTTCCTTTTTCACCATAGCCCTCTATGGGCTTCCAAATATCCCTTTGCCAATTCCACAAGAACAGCCTTAGCGAAAGGCTTCTTGAAGGGAAAGATGTAACTCTGTGAGATGAATTAACAGAACACAGAGCAGTTTCTCAGAAAGCTTCTTTCCGGTTTTGAACGGAAGATATTTCCTTTTTCACCATAGCCCTCTATGAGCTTCCAAATATCATTTTGCCAATTCCACAAGAACAGCCTTAGCGAAAGGCTTCTTGAAGGGAAAGATGTAACTCTGTGAGATAAATTAACAGAACACAGAGCAGTTTCTCAGAAAGTTTCTTTCCCGTTTTGAACGGAAGATATTTCCTTTTTCACCATAGCCCTCTATGGGCTTCCAAATATCCCTTTACAATTCCACAAGAACAGCCTTAGCGAAAGGCTTCTTGAAGGGAAAGATGTAACTCTGGGAGATGAATTAACAGAACATAGAGCAGTTTCTCAAAAAGCTTCTTTCCAGTTTTGAACGGAAGATGTTTGCTTTTTCACCATAGCCCTCTATAGGCTTAAAAATATTCCTTTGCGAATTCCACAAGAACAGCCTTAGCGAAAGGCTTCTTGAATGGAAAGATGTAACTCTGTGAGATGAATTAACAGAACACAGAGCAGTTTCTCAGAAAGCTTCTTTCCAGTTTTGAATGGAAGATATTTCCTTTTTCACCATAGCCCTCCATGGCCTTTCAAATATCCCTTTTCCAATGCCACAAGAACAGCCTTAGCGAAAGGCTTCTTGAAGGGAAAGATGTAACTCTGTGAGATGAATTAACAGAACACAGAGCCGTTTCTCAGAAAGCTTCTTTCCAGTTTTGAACGGAGGATATTTCCTTTTTCACCATAGACCTCTATGGGCTTCCAAATATCCCTTTGCCAATTCCACAAGAACAATCTTAGCGAAAGGCTACTTGAAGGGAAACATGTAACTCTGTGAGATGAATTAACAGAACACAGAGCCGTTTCTCAGAAAGCTTCTTTCCAGTTTTCAACGGAAGATATTTCCTTTTTCACCATAGCCCTCTCTGGGCTTCCAAATATCTCTTTTCCAATTACACAAGAACAGCCTTAGCGAAAGGCTTCTTGAAGCAAAAGATGTAACTCTGTGAGAAGAATTAAGAGAACACAGAGCAGTTTCTCAGAAAGCTTCTTTCCAGTTTTGAACGGAAGATATTTCCTATTTCACCATAGCCCTCTATGGGCTTCCAAATATCCCTCTGCCAATTCCAGAAGAACAGAATTAGAGAAAGGCTTCTTGAAGGGAAAGATGTAACTCTGTGAAAAGAATTAACAGAACCCAGAGCAGTTTCTCAGAAAGCTTCTTTCCAGTTTTGAACGGAAGATATTTCCTTTTTCAACATAGACCTCTGTGGGCTTCCAAATATCCCTTTGCCAATTCCACAAGAACAGCCTTAGCGAAAGGCTTCTTGAAGGGAAAGATGTAACTCTGTGAGATGAATTAACAGAACACAGAGCAGTTTCTCAGAAAGCTTCTTTCACGTTTTGAGCGGAGGATATTTCCTTTTTCACCATAGCCCTCTATGCGCTTACAAATATCACTTTGCCAATTCCACACGAACAGCCTTCGCGAAATGCTTCTTGAAGGGAAAGATGTAACACTGTGAGATGAATTAACGGACCACAGAGCCGTTTCTCATATAGCATCTTTCCTGGTTGAACGGAAGATATTTCCTTTTTCACCGTAGACCTCTATGGGCTTCCAAATATCCCTTTGCCAATTCCACAAGAACAGCCTTAGCGAAAGGCTTCTTGAAGGGAAAGATGTAACTCGGTGAGATGAATTAACAGAACACAGAGCAGTTTCTCAGAAAGCTTCTTTCGCGTTTTGAACGGAAGATATTTCCTTTTTCACCATAGCCCACTATGGGCTTCCAAATATTCCTTTGCCAATTCCACAAGAACAACCTTAGCGAAAGGCATCTTGAAGGGAAAGATGTATCTCTGTGAGATGAATTAACAGAACACAGAGCCGTTTCTCAGAAAGCCTCTTTCCAGTTTTAAACGGAAGATATTTCCTTTTTCAACATAGACCTCTGTGGGCTTCCAAATATCACTCTGCCAATTCCACAAGAACAGCCTTAGCGAAAAGCTTCTTGAAGGGAAAGATGTAACTCTGTGAGATGAATTAACAGAACACAGAGCAGTTTCTCAGAAAGCTTCTTTCCCGTTTTGAACGGAAGATATTTCCTTTTTCACCATAGCCCTCTATGGGCTTCCAAATATCCCTTTGCAAATTCCACAAGAACAGCCTTAGCGAAAGGCTTCTTGAAGGGAAAGATGTAACTCTGTGAGATGAATTAACAGAACACAGAGCAGTTTCTCATAAAGCTTCCTTCCAGTTTTGAACGGAACATATTTCCTTTTTCAACATAGCCCTCTATGAGCTTCCAAATATCATTTTGCCAATTCCACAAGAAAAGCCTTAGCGAAAGGCTTCTAGAAGGGAAAGATGTAACACTGTGAGACGAATTAAGAGAACACAGAGCAGTTTCTCAGAAAGCTTCTTTCCAGTGTTGAACGGAAGATATTTCCTTCTTCACCATAGCCCTCTATGGGCTTCCAAATATCACTTTGCCCATTCCACAAGAACAGCCTTAGTGAAAGGCTTCCTGAAGGCAAAGATGTAACTCTGTGAGATGAATTAACAGAACACAGAGCAGTTTCTCAGAAAGCTTCTTTCCAGTTTTGAACCGAAGATATTTCCTTTTTCACCATAGCCCTCTGTGGGCTTCCAAATATCCCTTTGCCAATTCCACAAGAACAGCCTTAGCGAAAGGCTTCTTGAAGGGAAAGATGTAACTCTGTGAGATGAATTAACAGAACACAGAGCAGTTTCTCAGAAAGCTTCTTTCCCGTTTTGAGCGGAAGTTATTTCCTTTTTCACCATAGCCCTCTATGGGCTTCGAAATATCCCTTTTCCAAATGCACAAGAACAGCCTTAGCGAAAGGCTTCTTGAAGGGAAAGATGTAACTCTGTGAGGTGAATTAACAGAACACAGAGCAGTTTCTCTGAAAACTTCTTTCCAGTTTTGAACGGAAGATATTTCCTTTTTCAACATATCCCGCTATGGGCTTCGAAATATCCCTTTTCCAGTTCCACAAGAATATCCTTAGCGAAAGGCTTCTTGAGGGGAAAGATGTAACTCTGTGAGATGAATTAACAGAACACAGAGCAGTTTCTCAGAAAGCTTCTTTCCCGTTTTGAACGGAAGATATTTCCTTTTTCACCATAGCCCTCTATGGGCTTCCAAATATCCCTTTGCCAATTCCACAAGAACAGCCTTAGCGAAAGGCTTCTTGAAGGGAAAGATGTAACTCTGTGAGATGAATTAACAGAACACAGAGCAGTTTCTCAGAAAGCTTCTTTCCAGTTTTGAACGGAAGATATTTCCTTTTTCAACATAGCCCTCTATGAGCTTCCAAATATCATTTTGCCAATTCCACAAGAACAGCCTTAGCGAAAGGCTTCTAGAAGGGAAAGATGTAACACTGTGAGATGAATTAACAGAACACAGAGCAGTTTCTCAGAAAGCTTCTTTCCAGTTTTGAACGGAAGATATTTCCTTTTTCACCATAGCCCTCTAAGGGCTTCCAAATATCCCTTTTCCAATTCCACAAGAACAGAATTAGCGAAAGGCTTCTTGAAGGGAACATGAAAATCTGTGAAATGAATTAGCAGAACACAGAGCAGTTTCTCAGAAAGCTTCTTTCCAGTTTTGAACGGAAGATATTTCCTTTTTCACCATAGCACTCTATGGGCTTCCAAATATCCCTTTGCCAATTCCACAAGAACAGCCTTAGCGAAAGGCTTATTGAAGGGAAAGATGTAACTCTGTGAGATGAATTAACAGAACACAGAGCAGTTTCTCAGAAAGCTTCTTTCCAGTTTTGAACGGAAGATATTTCCTTTTTCACCATAGCCCTCCATGGCCTTTCAAGTATCCCTTTTCCAATGCCACAAGAACAGCCTTAGCGAAAGGCTTCTTGAAGGAAAAGATGTAACTCTGTGAGATGAATTAACAGAACACAGAGCAGTTTCTCAGAAAGCTTCTTTCCAGTTTTGAACGGAAGATATTTAGTTTTTCACCATAGCCCTCTATGCGCTTACAAATATCACTTTGCCAATTCCACACGAACAGCCTTAGCGAAAGGCTTCCTGAAGGGAAAGATGTAACTCTGTGAGATGAATTAACGGAACACAGAGCCGTTTCTCAGAAAGCTTCTTTCCAGGTTTGAACGGAAGATATTTCCTTTTTCACCGTAGACCTCTATGGGCTTCCAAATATCCCTTTGCCAATTCCACAAGAACAGCCTTAGCGAAAGGCTTCTTGAAGGGAAAGATGTAACCCTGTGAGATAAATTAACAGAACCCAGAGCAGTTTCTCAGAAAGTTTCTTTCCCGTTTTGAACGGAAGATATTTCCTTTTTCACCATAGCCCTCTATGGGCTTCCAAATATCCCTTTACAATTCCACAAGAACAGCCTTAGCGAAAGGCTTCTTGAAGGGAAAGATGTAACTCTGGGAGATGAATTAACAGAACACAGAGCAGTTTCTCAGAAAGCTTCTTTCCAGTTTTGAACGGAAGATGTTTGCTTTTTCACCATAGCCCTCTATAGGCTTAAAAATATTCCTTTGCCAATTCCACAAGAACAGCCTTAGCGAAAGGCTTCTTGAAGGGAAAGATGTAACTCTGTGAGATGAATTAACAGAACACAGAGCAGTTTCTCAGAAAGCTTCTTTCCAGTTTTGAACGGAAGTTATTTCCTTTTTCACCATAGCCCTCCATGGCCTTTCAAATATCCCTTTTCCAATGCCACAAGAACAGCCTTAGCGAAAGGCTTCTTGAAGGGAAAGATGTAACTCTGTGAGATGAATTAACAGAACACAGAGCCGTTTCTCAGAAAGCTTCTTTCCAGTTTTGAACGGAGGATATTTCCTTTTTCACCATAGACCTCTAGGGGTTCCAAATATCCCTTTGCCAATTCCACAAGAACAATCTTAGCGAAAGGCTACTTGAAGGGAAACATGTAACTCTGTGAGATGAATTAACAGAACACAGAGCCGTTTCTCAGAAAGCTTCTTTCCAGTTTTCAACGGAAGATATTTCCTTTTTCACCATAGCCCTCTCTGGGCTTCCAAATATCTCTTTTCCAATTACACAAGAACAGCCTTAGCGAAAGGCTTCTTGAAGGAAAAGATGTAACTCTGTGAGAAGAATTAAGAGAACACAGAGCAGTTTCTCAGAAAGCTTCTTTCCAGTTTTGAACGGAAGATATTTCCTATTTCACCATAGCCCTCTATGGGCTTCCAAATATCCCTCTGCCAATTCCAGAAGAACAGCATTAGAGAAAGGCTTCTTGAAGGGAAAGATGTAACTGTGTGAAAAAAATTAACAGAACCCAGAGCAGTTTCTCAGAAAGCTTCTTTCCAGTTTTGAACGGAAGATATTTCCTTTTTCAACGTAGACCTCTGTGGGCTTCCAAATATCCCTTTGCCAATTCCACAAGAACAGCCTTAGCGAAAGGCTTCTTGACGGGAAAGATGTAACTCTGTGAGATGAATTAACAGAACACAGAGTAGTTTCTCAGAAAGCTTCTTTCACGTTTTGAGCGGAAGATATTTCCTTTTTCACCATAGCCCTTTATGGGCTTCGAAATATCCCTTTGCCAATTGCACAAGAACAGCCTTAGCGAAAGGCTACTTGATGGGAAAGATGTAACTCTGTGAGATGAATTAACAGAACACAGAGCAGTTTCTCAGAAAACTTCTTTCCAGTTTTGAACGGAAGATATTTCCTTTTTCACCATATCCCGCTATGGGCTTCGAAATATCCCTTTTCCAGTTACACAAGAACATCCTTAGCGAAAGGCTTCTTGAAGGGAAAGATGTAACTCTGTGAGATGAATTAACAGAACACAGAGCAGTTTCTCAGAAAGCTTCTTTCCAGTTTTGAACGGAAGATATTTCCTTTTTCACCATAGTCCTCTATGGGCTTCCAAATATCCCTTTGCCAATTCCACAAGAACAGCCTTAGCGAAAGGCTTCTTGAAGGGAAAGATGTAACTCTGTGAGATGAATTAACAGAACACAGAGCAGTTTCTCAGAAAGCTTCTTTCCAGTTTTGAACGGAAGATATTTCCTTTTTCACCATAGCCTCTATGAGCTTCCAAATATCATTTTGCCAATTCCACAAGAACAGCCTTAGCGAAAGGCTTCTAGAAGGGAAAGATGTAACACTGTGAGATGAATTAACAGAACACAGACCAGTTTCTCAGAAAGCTTCTTTCCAGTTTTGAACGGAAGATATTTCCTTTTTCACCATAGCCCTCTAAGGGCTTCCAAATATCCCTTTTCCAATTCCACAAGAACAGAATTAGCGAAAGGCTTCTTGAAGGGAACATGAAACTCTGTGAAATGAATTAACAGAACACAGAGCAGTTTCTCAGAAAGCTTCTTTCCAGTTTTGAACGGAAGATATTTCATTTTTCACCATAGCACTCTATGGGCTTCCAAATATCCCTTTGCCAATTCCACAAGAACAGCCTTAGCGAAAGGCTTCTTGAAGGGAAAGATGTAACTCTGTGAGATGAATTAACAGAACACAGAGCAATTTCTCAGAAAGCTTCTTTCCAGTTTTGAACGGAAGATATTTCCTTTTTCACCATAGCCCTCCATGGCCTTTCAAGTATCCCTTTTCCAATGCCACAAGAACAGCCTTAGGGAAAGGCTTCTTGAAGGAAAAGATGTAACTCTGTGAGATGAATTAACAGAACACAGAGCAGTTTCTCAAAAAGTTTCTTTCCCGTTTTGAACGGAAGATATTTCCTTTTTCACCATAGCCCTCTATGGGCTTCCAAATATCCCTTTACAATTCCACAAGAACAGCCTTAGCGAAAGGCTTCTTGAAGGGAAAGATGTAACTCTGGGCGATGAAATAACAGAACATAGAGCAGTTTCTCAGAAAGCTTCTTTCCAGTTTTGAACGGAAGATATTTGCTTTTTCACCATAGCCCTCTATAGGCTTAAAAATATTCCTTTGCCAATTCCACAAGAACAGACTTAGCGAAAGGCTTCTTGAAGGGAAAGATGTAACTCTGTGAGATGAATTAACAGAACACAGAGCAGTTTCTCAGAAAGCTTCTTTCCAGTTTTGAACGGAAGATATTTCCTTTCTCACCAGGGCCCTCCATGGCCTTTCAAATATCCCTTTTCCAATGCCACAAGAACAGCCTTAGCGAAAGGCTTCTTGAAGGGAAAGATGTAACTCTGTGAGATGAATTAACAGAACACAGAGCAGTTTCTCAGAAAGCTTCTTTCCCGTTTTGAATGGAAGATATTTCCTTTTTCACCATAGCCCTCTATGGGCTTCTAAATATCCCTTTGCCAATTCCACAAGAACAGCCTTAGCGAAAGGCTTCTTGAAGGGAAAGATGTAACTCTGTGAGATGAATTAACAGAACACAGAGCAGTTTCTCAGAAAGCTTCTTTCCAGTTTTGAACGGAAGATATTTCCTTTTTCAACATAGCCCTCTGTGACCTTCCAAATATCATTTTGCCAATTCCACAAGAACTGCCTTAGCGAAAGGCTTCTAGAAGGGAAAGATGTAACACTGTGAGATGAACTAACAGAACACAGAGCAGTTTCTCAGAAAGCTTCTTTCCAGTTTTGAACGGAAGATATTTCCTTTTTCACCATAGCCCTCCATGGCCTTTCAAATATCCCTTTTCCAATGCCACAAGAACAGCCTTAGCGAAAGGCTTCTTGAAGGGAAAGATGTAACTCTGTGAGATGAATTAACAGAACACAGAGCCGTTTCTCAGAAAGCTTCTTTCCAGTTTTGAACGGAGGATATTTCCTTTTTCACCATAGACCTCTATGGGCTTCCAAATATCCCTTTGCCAATTCCACAAGAACAATCTTAGCGAAAGGCTACTTGAAGGGAAACATGTAACTCTGTGAGATGAATTAACAGAACACAGAGCCGTTTCTCAGAAAGCTTCTTTCCAGTTTTCAACGGAAGATATTTCCTTTTTCACCATAGCCCTCTCTGGGCTTCCAAATATCTCTTTTCCAATTACACAAGAACAGCCTTAGCGAAAGGCTTCTTGAAGGAAAAGACGTAACTCTGTGAGAAGAATTAAGAGAACACAGAGCAGTTTCTCAGAAAGCTTCTTTCCAGTTTTGAACGGAAGATATTTCCTATTTCACCATAGCCCTCTATGGGCTTCCAAATATCCCTCTGCCAATTCCAGAAGAACAGCATTAGAGAAAGGCTTCTTGAAGGGAAAGATGTAACTCTGTGAAAAGAATTAACAGAACCCAGAGCAGTTTCTCAGAAAGCTTCTTTCCAGTTTTGAACGGAAGATATTTCCTTTTTCAACATAGACCTCTGTGGGCTTCCAAATATCCCTTTGCCTATTCCACAAGAACAGCCTTAGCGAAAGGCTTCTTGAAGGGAAAGATGTAACTCTGTGAGATGAATTAACAGAACACAGAGCAGTTTCTCAGAAAGCTTCTTTCACGTTTTGAGCGGAAGATATTTCCTTTTTCACCATAGCCCTTTATGGGCTTCGAAATATCCCTTTTCCATATGCACAAGAACAGCCTTAGCGAAAGGCTACTTGAAGGGAAAGATGTAACTCTGTGAGATGAATTAACAGAACACAGAGCAGTTTCTCAGAAAACTTCTTTCCAGTTTTGAACGGAAGATATTTCCTTTTTCACCATATCCCGCTATGGGCTTCGAAATATCCCTTTTCCTGTTACACAAGAACATCCTTAGCGAAAGGCTTCTTGAAGGGAAAGATGTAACTCTGTGAGATGAATTAACAGAACACAGAGCAGTTTCTCAGAAAGCTTCTTTCCAGTTTTGAACGGAAGATATTTCCTTTTTCACCATAGTCCTCTATGGGCTTCCAAATATCCCTTTGCCAATTCCACAAGAACAGCCTTAGCGAAAGGCTTCTTGAAGGGAAAGATGTAACTCTGTGAGATGAATTAACAGAACACAGAGCAGTTTCTCAGAAAGCTTCTTTCCAGTTTTGAACGGAAGATATTTCCTTTTTCACCATAGCCTCTATGAGCTTCCAAATATCATTTTGCCAATTCCACAAGAACAGCCTTAGCGAAAGGCTTCTAGAAGGGAAAGATGTAACACTGTGAGATGAATTAACAGAACACAGACCAGTTTCTCAGAAAGCTTCTTTCCAGTTTTGAACGGAAGATATTTCCTTTTTCAACATAGCCCTCTAAGGGCTTCCAAATATCCCTTTTCCAATTCCACAAGAACAGAATTAGCGAAAGGCTTCTTGAAGGGAACATGAAACTCTGTGAAATGAATTAACAGAACACAGAGCAGTTTCTCAGAAAGCTTCTTTCCAGTTTTGAACGGAAGATATTTCATTTTTCACCATAGCACTCTATGGGCTTCCAAATATCCCTTTGCCAATTCCACAAGAACAGCCTTAGCGAAAGGCTTCTTGAAGGGAAAGATGTAACTCTGTGAGATGAATTAACGGACCACAGAGCCGTTTCTCATATGGCATCTTTCCAGGTTTGAACGGAAGATATTTCCTTTTTCACCGTAGACATCTATGGGCTTCCAAATATCCCTTTGCCAATTCCACAAGAACAGCCTTAGCGAAAGGCTTCTTGAAGGGAAAGATGTAACTCTGTGAGATGAATTAACAGAACACAGAGCAGTTTCTCAGAAAGCTTCTTTCCCGTTTTGAACGGAACATATTTCCTTTTTCAACATAGACCTCTGTGGGCTTCCAAATATCCCTTTGCCAATTCCACAAGAACAGCCTTAGCGAAAAGCTTCTTGAAGGGAAAGATGTAACTCTGTGTGATGAATTAACAGAACACAGAGCAGTTTCTCAGAAAGCTTCCTTCGAGTTTTGAACGGAAGATATTTCCTTTTTCAACATAGCCCTCTATGAGCATCCAAATATCATTTTGCCAATTCCACAAGAACAGCCTTAGGGAAAGGCTTCCAGAAGGGAAAGATGTAACACTGTGATATGAATTAACAGAACACAGAGCAGTTTCTCAGAAAGCTTCTTTCCAGTTTTGAACGGAAGATATTTGCTTTTTCACCATAGCCCTTAAGTTCTTCCAAATATCCCTTTGCCAATTCCACAAGAACAGCCTTAGCGAAAGGCTTCTTGAAGGGAAAGATGAAACTCTGTGAGATGAATTAACAGAACACAGAGCAGTTTCTCAGAAAGCTTCTTTCCAGTTTTGAACGGAAGATATTTGCTTTCTCACCATAGCCCTCTATGGGCTTAAAAATATTCCTTTGCCAATTCCACAAGAACAGCCTTAGCGACAGGCTTCTTGAAGGGAAAGATGTAACTCTGTGAGATGAATTAACAGAACACAGAGCAATTTCCCAGAAAGATTCTTTCCAGTTTTGAACGGAAGATATTTCCTTTTTCACCATAGCCCTCCATGGCCTTTCAAATATCCCTTTTCCAATGCCACAAGAACAGCCTTAGCGAAAGGCTTCTTGAAGGGAAAGATGTAACTCTGTGAGATGAATTAACAGAACACAGAGCAGTTTCTAAGAAAGCTTCTTTCCAGTTTTGAACGGAAGATATTTCCTTTTTCACCATAGCCCTCTATGGGCTTCCAAATATCCCTTTTGCAATTCCACAAGAACAGCCTTAGCGAAAGGCTTCTTGAAGGGAAAGATGTAACTCTGTGAGATGAATTAACAGAACACAGAGCCGTTTCTCAGAAAGCTTCTTTCCAGTTTTGAACGGAAGATATTTGCTTTTTCACCATAGCCCTCTATGGGCTTCCAAATATCCCTTTGCCAATTCCACAAGAACAATCTTAGCGAAAGGCTACTTGAAGGGAAACATGTAACTCTGTGAGATGAATTAACAGAACACAGAGCCGTTTCTCAGAAAGCTTCTTTCCAGTTTTCAACGGAAGATATTTCCTTTTTCACCATAGCCCTCTCTGGGCTTCCAAATATCTCTTTTCCAATTACACAAGAACAGCCTTAGCGAAAGGCTTCTTGAAGGAAAAGATGTAACTCTGTGAGAAGAATTAAGAGAACACAGAGCAGTTTCTCAGAAAGCTTCTTTCCAGTTTTGAACGGAAGATATTTCCTATTTCACCATAGCCCTCTATGGGCTTCCAAATATCCCTCTGCCAATTCCAGAAGAACAGCATTAGAGAAAGGCTTCTTGAAGGGAAAGATGTAACTCTGTGAAAAGAATTAACAGAACCCAGAGCAGTTTCTCAGAAAGCTTCTTTCCAGTTTTGAACGGAAGATATTTCCTTTTTCAACATAGACCTCTGTGGGCTTCCAAATATCCCTTTGCCTCTTCCACAAGAACAGCCTTAGCGAAAGGCTTCTTGAAGGGAAAGATGTAACTCTGTGAGATGAATTAACAGAACACAGAGCAGTTTCTCAGAAAGCTTCTTTCACGTTTTGAGCGGAAGATATTTCCTTTTTCACCATAGCCCTTTATGGGCTTCGAAATATCCCTTTTCCAAATGCACAAGAACAGATTTAGCGAAAGGCTACTTGAAGGGAAAGATGTAACTCTGTGAGATGAATTAACAGAACACAGAGCAGTTTCTCAGAAAACTTCTTTCCAGTTTTGCACGGAAGATATTTCCTTTTTCACCATATCCCGCTATGGGCTTCGAAATATCCCTTTTCCAGTTACACAAGAACAGCCTTAGCGAAAGGCTTCTTGAAGGGAACATGAAACTCTGTGAAATGAATTAACAGAACACAGAGCAGTTTCTCAGAAAGCTTCTTTCCAGTTTTGAACGGAAGATATTTCATTTTTCACCATAGCACTCTATGGGCTTCCAAATATCCCTTTGCCAATTCCACAAGAACAGCCTTAGCGAAAGGCTTCTTGAAGGGAAAGATGTAACTCTGTGAGATGAATTAACAGAACACAGAGCAATTTCTCAGAAAGCTTCTTTCCAGTTTTGAACGGAAGATATTTCCTTTTTCACCATAGCCCTCCATGGCCTTTCAAGTATCCCTTTTCCAATGCCACAAGAACAGCCTTAGGGAAAGGCTTCTTGAAGGAAAAGATGTAACTCTGTGAGATGAATTAACAGAACACAGAGCAGTTTCTCAAAAAGTTTCTTTCCCGTTTTGAACGGAAGATATTTCCTTTTTCACCATAGCCCTCTATGGGCTTCCAAATATCCCTTTACAATTCCACAAGAACAGCCTTAGCGAAAGGCTTCTTGAAGGGAAAGATGTAACTCTGGGCGATGAAATAACAGAACATAGAGCAGTTTCTCAGAAAGCTTCTTTCCAGTTTTGAACGGAAGATATTTGCTTTTTCACCATAGCCCTCTATAGGCTTAAAAATATTCCTTTGCCAATTCCACAAGAACAGACTTAGCGAAAGGCTTCTTGAAGGGAAAGATGTAACTCTGTGAGATGAATTAACAGAACACAGAGCAGTTTCTCAGAAAGCTTCTTTCCAGTTTTGAACGGAAGATATTTCCTTTCTCACCAGGGCCCTCCATGGCCTTTCAAATATCCCTTTTCCAATGCCACAAGAACAGCCTTAGCGAAAGGCTTCTTGAAGGGAAAGATGTAACTCTGTGAGATGAATTAACAGAACACAGAGCAGTTTCTCAGAAAGCTTCTTTCCCGTTTTGAATGGAAGATATTTCCTTTTTCACCATAGCCCTCTATGGGCTTCTAAATATCCCTTTGCCAATTCCACAAGAACAGCCTTAGCGAAAGGCTTCTTGAAGGGAAAGATGTAACTCTGTGAGATGAATTAACAGAACACAGAGCAGTTTCTCAGAAAGCTTCTTTCCAGTTTTGAACGGAAGATATTTCCTTTTTCAACATAGCCCTCTGTGACCTTCCAAATATCATTTTGCCAATTCCACAAGAACTGCCTTAGCGAAAGGCTTCTAGAAGGGAAAGATGTAACACTGTGAGATGAACTAACAGAACACAGAGCAGTTTCTCAGAAAGCTTCTTTCCAGTTTTGAACGGAAGATATTTCCTTTTTCACCATAGCCCTCCATGGCCTTTCAAATATCCCTTTTCCAATGCCACAAGAACAGCCTTAGCGAAAGGCTTCTTGAAGGGAAAGATGTAACTCTGTGAGATGAATTAACAGAACACAGAGCCGTTTCTCAGAAAGCTTCTTTCCAGTTTTGAACGGAGGATATTTCCTTTTTCACCATAGACCTCTATGGGCTTCCAAATATCCCTTTGCCAATTCCACAAGAACAATCTTAGCGAAAGGCTACTTGAAGGGAAACATGTAACTCTGTGAGATGAATTAACAGGACACAGAGCCGTTTCTCAGAAAGCTTCTTTCCAGTTTTCAACGGAAGATATTTCCTTTTTCACCATAGCCCTCTCTGGGCTTCCAAATATCTCTTTTCCAATTACACAAGAACAGCCTTAGCGAAAGGCTTCTTGAAGGAAAAGACGTAACTCTGTGAGAAGAATTAAGAGAACACAGAGCAGTTTCTCAGAAAGCTTCTTTCCAGTTTTGAACGGAAGATATTTCCTATTTCACCATAGCCCTCTATGGGCTTCCAAATATCCCTCTGCCAATTCCAGAAGAACAGCATTAGAGAAAGGCTTCTTGAAGGGAAAGATGTAACTCTGTGAAAAGAATTAACAGAACCCAGAGCAGTTTCTCAGAAAGCTTCTTTCCAGTTTTGAACGGAAGATATTTCCTTTTTCAACATAGACCTCTGTGGGCTTCCAAATATCCCTTTGCCTATTCCACAAGAACAGCCTTAGCGAAAGGCTTCTTGAAGGGAAAGATGTAACTCTGTGAGATGAATTAACAGAACACAGAGCAGTTTCTCAGAAAGCTTCTTTCACGTTTTGAGCGGAAGATATTTCCTTTTTCACCATAGCCCTTTATGGGCTTCGAAATATCCCTTTTCCATATGCACAAGAACAGCCTTAGCGAAAGGCTACTTGAAGGGAAAGATGTAACTCTGTGAGATGAATTAACAGAACACAGAGCAGTTTCTCAGAAAACTTCTTTCCAGTTTTGAACGGAAGATATTTCCTTTTTCACCATATCCCGCTATGGGCTTCGAAATATCCCTTTTCCTGTTACACAAGAACATCCTTAGCGAAAGGCTTCTTGAAGGGAAAGATGTAACTCTGTGAGATGAATTAACAGAACACAGAGCAGTTTCTCAGAAAGCTTCTTTCCAGTTTTGAACGGAAGATATTTCCTTTTTCACCATAGTCCTCTATGGGCTTCCAAATATCCCTTTGCCAATTCCACAAGAACAGCCTTAGCGAAAGGCTTCTTGAAGGGAAAGATGTAACTCTGTGAGATGAATTAACAGAACACAGAGCAGTTTCTCAGAAAGCTTCTTTCCAGTTTTGAACGGAAGATATTTCCTTTTTCACCATAGCCTCTATGAGCTTCCAAATATCATTTTGCCAATTCCACAAGAACAGCCTTAGCGAAAGGCTTCTAGAAGGGAAAGATGTAACACTGTGAGATGAATTAACAGAACACAGACCAGTTTCTCAGAAAGCTTCTTTCCAGTTTTGAACGGAAGATATTTCCTTTTTCAACATAGCCCTCTAAGGGCTTCCAAATATCCCTTTTCCAATTCCACAAGAACAGAATTAGCGAAAGGCTTCTTGAAGGGAACATGAAACTCTGTGAAATGAATTAACAGAACACAGAGCAGTTTCTCAGAAAGCTTCTTTCCAGTTTTGAACGGAAGATATTTCATTTTTCACCATAGCACTCTATGGGCTTCCAAATATCCCTTTGCCAATTCCACAAGAACAGCCTTAGCGAAAGGCTTCTTGAAGGGAAAGATGTAACTCTGTGAGATGAATTAACGGACCACAGAGCCGTTTCTCATATGGCATCTTTCCAGGTTTGAACGGAAGATATTTCCTTTTTCACCGTAGACATCTATGGGCTTCCAAATATCCCTTTGCCAATTCCACAAGAACAGCCTTAGCGAAAGGCTTCTTGAAGGGAAAGATGTAACTCTGTGAGATGAATTAACAGAACACAGAGCAGTTTCTCAGAAAGCTTCTTTCCCGTTTTGAACGGAACATATTTCCTTTTTCAACATAGACCTCTGTGGGCTTCCAAATATCCCTTTGCCAATTCCACAAGAACAGCCTTAGCGAAAAGCTTCTTGAAGGGAAAGATGTAACTCTGTGTGATGAATTAACAGAACACAGAGCAGTTTCTCAGAAAGCTTCCTTCGAGTTTTGAACGGAAGATATTTCCTTTTTCAACATAGCCCTCTATGAGCATCCAAATATCATTTTGCCAATTCCACAAGAACAGCCTTAGGGAAAGGCTTCCAGAAGGGAAAGATGTAACACTGTGATATGAATTAACAGAACACAGAGCAGTTTCTCAGAAAGCTTCTTTCCAGTTTTGAACGGAAGATATTTGCTTTTTCACCATAGCCCTTAAGTTCTTCCAAATATCCCTTTGCCAATTCCACAAGAACAGCCTTAGCGAAAGGCTTCTTGAAGGGAAAGATGAAACTCTGTGAGATGAATTAACAGAACACAGAGCAGTTTCTCAGAAAGCTTCTTTCCAGTTTTGAACGGAAGATATTTGCTTTCTCACCATAGCCCTCTATGGGCTTAAAAATATTCCTTTGCCAATTCCACAAGAACAGCCTTAGCGACAGGCTTCTTGAAGGGAAAGATGTAACTCTGTGAGATGAATTAACAGAACACAGAGCAATTTCCCAGAAAGATTCTTTCCAGTTTTGAACGGAAGATATTTCCTTTTTCACCATAGCCCTCCATGGCCTTTCAAATATCCCTTTTCCAACGCCACAAGAACAGCCTTAGCGAAAGGCTTCTTGAAGGGAAAGATGTAACTCTGTGAGATGAATTAACAGAACACAGAGCAGTTTCTAAGAAAGCTTCTTTCCAGTTTTGAACGGAAGATATTTCCTTTTTCACCATAGCCCTCTATGGGCTTCCAAATATCCCTTTTGCAATTCCACAAGAACAGCCTTAGCGAAAGGCTTCTTGAAGGGAAAGATGTAACTCTGTGAGATGAATTAACAGAACACAGAGCCGTTTCTCAGAAAGCTTCTTTCCAGTTTTGAACGGAAGATATTTGCTTTTTCACCATAGCCCTCTATGGGCTTCCAAATATCCCTTTGCCAATTCCACAAGAACAATCTTAGCGAAAGGCTACTTGAAGGGAAACATGTAACTCTGTGAGATGAATTAACAGAACACAGAGCCGTTTCTCAGAAAGCTTCTTTCCAGTTTTCAACGGAAGATATTTCCTTTTTCACCATAGCCCTCTCTGGGCTTCCAAATATCTCTTTTCCAATTACACAAGAACAGCCTTAGCGAAAGGCTTCTTGAAGGAAAAGATGTAACTCTGTGAGAAGAATTAAGAGAACACAGAGCAGTTTCTCAGAAAGCTTCTTTCCAGTTTTGAACGGAAGATATTTCCTATTTCACCATAGCCCTCTATGGGCTTCCAAATATCCCTCTGCCAATTCCAGAAGAACAGCATTAGAGAAAGGCTTCTTGAAGGGAAAGATGTAACTCTGTGAAAAGAATTAACAGAACCCAGAGCAGTTTCTCAGAAAGCTTCTTTCCAGTTTTGAACGGAAGATATTTCCTTTTTCAACATAGACCTCTGTGGGCTTCCAAATATCCCTTTGCCTCTTCCACAAGAACAGCCTTAGCGAAACGCTTCTTGAAGGGAAAGATGTAACTCTGTGAGATGAATTAACAGAACACAGAGCAGTTTCTCAGAAAGCTTCTTTCACGTTTTGAGCGGAAGATATTTCCTTTTTCACCATAGCCCTTTATGGGCTTCGAAATATCCCTTTTCCAAATGCACAAGAACAGATTTAGCGAAAGGCTACTTGAAGGGAAAGATGTAACTCTGTGAGATGAATTAACAGAACACAGAGCAGTTTCTCAGAAAACTTCTTTCCAGTTTTGCACGGAAGATATTTCCTTTTTCACCATATCCCGCTATGGGCTTCGAAATATCCCTTTTCCAGTTACACAAGAACATCCTTAGCGAAAGGCTTCTTGAAGGGAAAGATGTAACTCTGTGAGATGAATTAACAGAACACAGAGCAGTTTCTCAGAAAGCTTCTTTCCAGTTTTGAACGGAAGATATTTCCTTTTTCACCATAGTCCTCTATGGGCTTCCAAATATCCCTTTGCCAATTCCACAAGAACAGCCTTAGCGAAAGGCTTCTTGAAGGGAAAGATGTAATTCTGTGAGATGAATTAACAGAACACAGAGCAGTTTCTCAGAAAGCTTTTTTCCAGTTTTGAACGGAAGATATTTCCTTTTTCACCATAGCCTCTATGAGCTTCCAAATATCATTTTGCCAATTCCACAAGAACAGCCTTAGCGAAAGGCTTCTAGAAGGGAAAGATGTAACACTGTGAGATGAATTAACAGAACACAGACCAGTTTCTCAGAAAGCTTCTTTCCAGTTTTGAACGGAAGATATTTCCTTTTTCACCATAGACCTCTAAGGGCTTCCAAATATCCCTTTTCCAATTCCACAAGAACAGAATTAGCGAAAGGCTTCTTGAAGGGAACATGAAACTCTGTGAAATGAATTAACAGAACACAGAGCAGTTTCTCAGAAAGCTTCTTTCCAGTTTTGAACGGAAGATATTTCATTTTTCACCATAGCACTCTATGGGCTTCCAAATATCCCTTTGCCAATTCCACAAGAACAGCCTTAGCGAAAGGCTTCTTGAAGGGAAAGATGTAACTCTGTGAGATGAATTAACGGACCACAGAGCCGTTTCTCATATGGCATCTTTCCAGGTTTGAACGGAAGATATTTCCTTTTTCACCGTAGACATCTATGGGCTTCCAAATATCCCTTTGCCAATTCCACAAGAACAGCCTTAGCGAAAGGCTTCTTGAAGGGAAAGATGTAACTCTGTGAGATGAATTAACAGAACACAGAGCAGTTTCTCAGAAAGCTTCTTTCCCGTTTTGAACGGAACATATTTCCTTTTTCAACATAGACCTCTGTGGGCTTCCAAATATCCCTTTGCCAATTCCACAAGAACAGCCTTAGCGAAAAGCTTCTTGAAGGGAAAGATGTAACTCTGTGTGATGAATTAACAGAACATAGAGCAGTTTCTCAGAAAGCTTCCTTCGAGTTTTGAACGGAAGATATTTCCTTTTTCAACATAGCCCTCTATGAGCTTCCAAATATCATTTTGCCAATTCCACAAGAACAGCCTTAGGGAAAGGCTTCCAGAAGGGAAAGATGTAACACTGTGAGATGAATTAACAGAACACAGAGCAGTTTCTCAGAAAGCTTCTTTCCAGTTTTGAACGGAAGATATTTGCTTTTTCACCATAGCCCTTAAGTTCTTCCAAATATCCCTTTGCCAATTCCACAAGAACAGCCTTAGCGAAAGGCTTCTTGAAGGGAAAGATGAAACTCTGTGAGATGAATTAACAGAACACAGAGCAGTTTCTCAGAAAGCTTCTTTCCAGTTTTGAACGGAAGATATTTGCTTTCTCACCATAGCCCTCTATGGGCTTAAAAATATTCCTTTGCCAATTCCACAAGAACAGCCTTAGCGACAGGCTTCTTGAAGGGAAAGATGTAACTCTGTGAGATGAATTAACAGAACACAGAGCAATTTCCCAGAAAGATTCTTTCCAGGTTTGAACGGAAGAAATTTCCTTTTTCACCATAGCCCTCCATGGCCTTTCAAATATCCCTTTTCCAATGCCACAAGAACAGCCTTAGCGAAAGGCTTCTTGAAGGGAAAGATGTAACTCTGTGAGATGAATTAACAGAACACAGAGCAGTTTCTAAGAAAGCTTCTTTCCAGTTTTGAACGGAAGATATTTCCTTTTTCACCATAGCCCTCTATGGGCTTCCAAATATCCCTTTTGCAATTCCACAAGAACAGCCTTAGCGAAAGGCTTCTTGAAGGGAAAGATGTAACTCTGTGAGATGAATTAACAGAACACAGAGCAGTTTCTCAGAAAGCTTCTTTCCAGTTTTGAACGGAAGATATTTGCTTTTTCACCATAGCCCTCTATGGCCTTCCAAATATCACTTTGCCAATTGCACAAGAACAGCCTTTGCGAAAGGATTCTTGAAGGGAAAGATGTAACTCTGTGAGATGAATTAACAGAACACAGATCAGTTTCTCAGAAAGCTTCTTTCCAGTTTTGAACGAAAGATATTTCCTTTTTCACCATACCCATCCATGGGCTTCCAAATACCACTTTGCCAATTCTGCAAGAACAGCCTTAGCGAAAGGCTTCTTGAAAGGAAAGATGTAACTCTGTGAGATGAATTAACAGAACATAGAGCAGTTTCTCAGAAAGCTTCTTTCCCGTTTTGAAGGAAGATATTTCCTTTTTAACGATAGCCCTCTATGGGCTTCCAAATATCCCTTTTCCAATTCCACAAGAACAGCCTTAGCGAAAGGCTTCTTGAAGGGAAAGATGTAACTCTGTGAGATGAATTAACAGAACACAGAGCAGTTTCTCAAAAAGCTCCTTTCAGTTTTGAACGGAAGATATTTCCTTTTTCACCGTAGCCCTCTATGGGCTTCCAAATATCCCTCTTCCAATTCCACAAGAACAGCCTTAGCGAAAGGCTTCTTGAAGGGAAAGATGTAACTCTGTGAGATGAATTAACAGAACACAGATCAGTTTCTCAGAAAGCTTCTTTCCAGTTTTGAACGGAAGATATTTCCTTTTTCACGATAGCCCTCTATGGGCTTCCAAATATCCCTTTGCCAATTCCACAAGAACAGCCTTAGCGAAAGGCTTCTTGAAGGGAAAGATGTAACTCTGTGAGATGAAATAACAGAACACAGAGCAGTTTCTCAGAAAGCTTCTTTCCAGTTTTGAACGGAAGATATTTCCTTTTTCACGATAGCCCTCCTTGGCATTTCAAATATCCCTTTTCCAATGCCACAAGAACAGCCTTAGCGAAAGGCTTCTTGAAGGGAAAGATGTAACTCTGTGAGATGAATTAACAGAACACAGAGCAGTTTCTCAGAAAGCTTCTTTCCAGTTTTGAACGGAAGATATTTCCTATTTCACCATAGCCCCCTATGCGCTTACAAATATCACTTTGCCAATTCCACAAGAACAGACTTAGCGAAAGGCTTCTTGAAGGGAAAGATGTAACACTGTGAGATGAATTAACAGAACACAGAGCAGTTTCTCAGAGAGCTTCTTTCCAGTTTTAAACGGAAGATCTTTCCTTTTTCACGATAGCCCTCTATGGGCCTCCAAATGTCACTTTTCCATTTCCACAAGAACAGTTTTAGCGAAAGGCTTCTTGATGGGAAAAATGTAACTCTGTGAGATGAATTAACAGAACACAGAGCAGTTTCCCAGAAAGCTTTTTTCCAGTTTTGAACCGAAGATATTTCCTTTTTCACCATAGCCCTCTGTGGGCTTCCAAATATCCCTTTGCCAATTCCACAAGAACAGCCTTAGCGAAAGGCTTCTTGAAGGGAAAGATGTAACTCTGTGAGATGAATTAACAGAACACAGAGCAGTTTCTCAGAAAGCTTCTTTCCCGTTTTGAACGGAAGATATTTCCTTTTTCACCATAGCCCTCTATGGGCTTCCAAATATCCCTTTTCCAAATGCACAAGAACAGCCTTAGCGAAAGGCTTCTTGAAGGGAAAGATGTAACTCTGTGAGATGAATTAACAGAACACAGAGCAGTTTCTCAGAAAACTTCTTTCCAGTTTTGAACAGAAGATATTTCCTTTTTCACCATATCCCGCTAAGGGCTTCGAAATATCCCTTTTCCACTTACACAAGAACATCCTTAGCGAAAGGCTTCTTGAAGGGAAAGATGTAACTCTGTGAGATGAATTAACAGATCACAGAGCAGTTTCTCAGAAAGCTTCTTTCCAGTTTTGAACGGAAGATATTTCCTTTTTCCCCATAGCCCTCTATGGGCTTCCAAATATCACTTTGCCAATTCCACAAGAACAGCCTTAGCGAAAGGCTTCTTGAAGGGAAAGATGTAACTCTGTGAGATGAATTAACAGAACACAGAGCAGTTTCTCAGAAAGCTTCTTTCCAGTTTTGAACGGAAGATATTTCCTTTTTCACCATAGCCCTCTATGAGCTTCCAAATATCATTTTGCCAATTCCACAAGAACAGCCTTAGCGAAAGGCTTCTAGAAGGGAAAGATGTAACACTGTGAGATGAATTAACAGAACACAGAGCAGTTTCTCAGAAAGCTTCTTTCCAGTTTTGAACGAAGATATTTCCTTTTTCAACATAGCCCTCTATGGGCTTCCAAATATCACTTTGCCAATTCCACAAGAACAGCCTTAGTGAAAGGCTTCCTGAAGGGAAAGATGTAACTCTGTGAGATGAATTAACAGAACACAGAGCAGTTTCTCAGAAAGCTTCTTTACAGTTTTGAACGGAGATATTTCCTTTTTCACCATAGCCCTCTCTGGGCTTCCAAATATCTCTTTTCCAATTACACAAGAACAGCCTTAGCGAAAGGCTTCTTGAAGGAAAAGATGTAACTCTGTGAGAAGAATTAAGAGAACACAGAGCAGTTTCTCAGAAAGCTTCTTTCCAGTTTTGAACGGAAGATATTTCTTATTTCACCATAGCCCTCTATGGGCTTCCAAATATCCCTCTGCCAATTCCAGAAGAACAGCATTAGAGAAAGGCTTCTTGAAGGGAAAGATGTAACTCTGTGAAAAGAATTAACAGAACCCAGAGCAGTTTCTCAGAAAGCTTCTTTCCAGTTTTGAACGGAAGATATTTCCTTTTTCAACATAGACCTCTGTGGGCTTCCAAATATCACACTGCCCATTCCACAAGAACAGCCTTAGCGAAAGGCTTCTTGAAGGGAAAGATGTAACTCTGTGAGATGGATTAACAGAACACAGAGCAGTTTCTCAGAAAGCTTCTTTCCCGTTTTGAACGGAAGATATTTCCTTTTTCACCATAGCCCTCTATGGGCTTCCAAATATCCCTTTGCAAATTCCACAAGAACAGCCTTAGCGAAAGGCTTCTAGAAGGGAAAGATGTAACTCTGTGAGATGAATTAACAGAACACAGAGCAGTTTCTCATAAAGATTCTTTCCAGTTTTGAACGGAAGATATTTCCTTTTTCACCATAGCCCTCTATGGGCTTCCAAATATCACTTTTCCAATTCCACAAGAACAGCCTTAGCGAAAGGCTTCTTGAAGGGAACATGAAACTCTGTGAAATGAATTAACAGAACACAGAGCAGTTTCTCAGAAAGCTTCTTTCTAGTTTTGAACGGAAGATAGTTCCTTTTTCACCATAGCCCTCTAAGGGCTTCCAAATATCCCTTTGCCAATTCCACAAGAACAGGCTTAGCGAAAGGCTTCTTGAAGGGAAAGATGTAACTCTGTGAGATGAATTAACAGAACACAGAGCAGTTTCTCAAAAAGCTCCTTTCAGTTTTGAACGGAAGATATTTCCTTTTTCACCGTAGCCCTCTATGGTCTTCCAAATATCCCTCTGCCAATTCCACAAGAACAGCCTTAGCGAAAGGCTTCTTGAAGGGAAAGATGTAACTCTGTGAGATGAATTAACAGAACACAGATCAGTTTCTCAGAAAGCTTCTTTCCAGTTTTGAACGGAAGATATTTCCTATTTCACCATAGCCCTCTATGCGCTTACAAATATCACTTTGCCAATTCCACAAGAACAGACTTAGCGAAAGGCTTCTTGAAGGGAAAGATGTAACACTGTGAGATGAATTAACAGAACACAGAGCAGTTTCTCAGAGAGCTTCTTTCCAGTTTTAAACGGAAGATCTTTCCTTTTTCACGATAGCCCTCTATGGGCCTCCAAATGTCACTTTTCCATTTCCACAAGAACAGCTTTAGCGAAAGGCTTCTTGATGGGAAAAATGTAACTCTGTGAGATGAATTAACAGAACACAGAGCAGTTTCCCAGAAAGCTTTTTTCCAGTTTTGAACCGAAGATATTTCCTTTTTCACCATAGCCCTCTGTGGGCTTCCAAATATCCCTTTGCCAATTCCACAAGAACAGCCTTAGCGAAAGGCTTCTTGAAGGGAAAGATGTAACTCTGTGAGATGAATTAACAGAACACAGAGCAGTTTCTCAGAAAGCTTCTTTCCCGTTTTGAACGGAAGATATTTCCTTTTTCACCATAGCCCTCTATGGGCTTCCAAATATCCCTTTTCCAAATGCACAAGAACAGCCTTAGCGAAAGGCTTCTTGAAGGGAAAGATGTAACTCTGTGAGATGAATTAACAGAACACAGAGCAGTTTCTCAGAAAACTTCTTTCCAGTTTTGAACAGAAGATATTTCCTTTTTCACCATATCCCGCTAAGGGCTTCGAAATATCCCTTTTCCACTTACACAAGAACATCCTTAGCGAAAGGCTTCTTGAAGGGAAAGATGTAACTCTGTGAGATGAATTAACAGATCACAGAGCAGTTTCTCAGAAAGCTTCTTTCCAGTTTTGAACGGAAGATATTTCCTTTTTCCCCATAGCCCTCTATGGGCTTCCAAATATCACTTTGCCAATTCCACAAGAACAGCCTTAGCGAAAGGCTTCTTGAAGGGAAAGATGTAACTCTGTGAGATGAATTAACAGAACACAGAGCAGTTTCTCAGAAAGCTTCTTTCCAGTTTTGAACGGAAGATATTTCCTTTTTCACCATAGCCCTCTATGAGCTTCCAAATATCATTTTGCCAATTCCACAAGAACAGCCTTAGCGAAAGGCTTCTAGAAGGGAAAGATGTAACACTGTGAGATGAATTAACAGAACACAGAGCAGTTTCTCAGAAAGCTTCTTTCCAGTTTTGAACGAAGATATTTCCTTTTTCAACATAGCCCTCTATGGGCTTCCAAATATCACTTTGCCAATTCCACAAGAACAGCCTTAGTGAAAGGCTTCCTGAAGGGAAAGATGTAACTCTGTGAGATGAATTAACAGAACACAGAGCAGTTTCTCAGAAAGCTTCTTTACAGTTTTGAACGGAGATATTTCCTTTTTCACCATAGCCCTCTCTGGGCTTCCAAATATCTCTTTTCCAATTACACAAGAACAGCCTTAGCGAAAGGCTTCTAGAAGGGAAAGATGTAACTCTGTGAGATGAATTAACAGAACACAGAGCAGTTTCTCATAAAGCTTCTTTCCAGTTTTGAACGGAAGATATTTCCTTTTTCACCATAGCCCTCTATGGGCTTCCAAATATCCCTTTTCCAATTCCACAAGAACAGCCTTAGCGAAAGGCTTCTTGAAGGGAACATGAAACTCTGTGAAATGAATTAACAGAACACAGAGCAGTTTCTCAGAAAGCTTCTTTCTAGTTTTGAACGGAAGATAGTTCCTTTTTCACCATAGCCCTCTATGGGCTTCCAAATATCCCTTTGCCAATTCCACAAGAACAGCCTTAGCGAAAGGCTTCTTGAAGGGAAAGATGTAACTCTGTGAGATGAATTAACAGAACACAGAGCAATTTCTCAGAAAGCTTCTTTCCAGTTTTGAACGGAAGATATTTCCTTTTTCACGATAGCCCTCTATGGGCCTCCAAATGTCACTTTTCCAATTCCACAAGAACAGCCTTAGCGAAAGGCTTCTTGATGGGAAAGATGTAACTCTGTGAGATGAATTAACAGAACACAGAGCAGTTTCTCCGAAAGCTTTTTTCCAGTTTTGAACCGAAGATATTTCCTTTTTCACCATAGCCCTCTGTGGGCTTCCAATATCCCTTTTCCAATTCCACAAGAACAGCCTTAGCGAAAGGCTTTTGAAGGGAAAGATGTAACTCTGTGAGATGAATTAACAGAACACAGAGCAGTTTCTCAGAAAGCTTCTTTCCCGTTTTGAGCGGAAGATATTTCCTTTTTCACCATAGCCCTCTATGGGCTTCGAAATATCCCTTTTCCAAATGCACAAGAACAGCCTTAGCGAAAGGCTTCTTGAAGGGAAAGATGTAACTCTGTGAGATGAATTAACAGAACACAGAGCAGTTTCTCAGAAAGCTTCTTTCCAGTTTTGAACGGAACATATTTCCTTTTTCAACATAGCCTCTATGAGCTTAAAAATATCATTTTGCCAATTCCACAAGAACAGCCTTAGCGAAAGGCTTCTAGAAGGGAAAGATGTAACACTGTGAGATGAATTAACAGAACACAGAGCAGTTTCTCAGAAAGCTTCTTTCCTGTTTTGAACGGAAGATATTTCCTTTTTCACCATAGCCCTCTAAGGGCTTCCAAATATCCCTTTTCCAATTCCACAAGAACAGAATTAGCGAAAGGCTTCTTGAAGGGAACATGAAACTCTGTGAAATGAATTAACAGAACACAGAGCAGTTTCTCAGAAAGCTTCTTTCCAGTTTTGAACGGAAGATATTACATTTTTCACCATAGCACTCTATGGGCTTCCAAATATCCCTTTGCCAATTCCACAAGAACAGCCTTAGCGAAAGGCTTCTTGAAGGGAAAGATGTAACTCTGTGAGATGAATTAACAGAACACAGAGCAGTTTCTCAGAAAGCTTCTTTCCAGTTTTGAACGGAAGATATTTCCTTTTTCACCATAGCCCTCTATGAGCTTCCAAATATCATTTTGCCAATTCCACAAGAACAGCCTTAGCGAAAGGCTTCTAGAAGGGAAAAATGTAACACTGTGAGATGAATTAACAGAACACAGAGCAGTTTCTCAGAAAGCTTCTTTCCAGTTTTGAACGAAGATATTTCCTTTTTCAACATAGCCCTCTATGGGCTTCCAAATATCACTTTGCCAATTCCACAAGAACAGCCTTAGTGAAAGGCTTCCTGAAGGGAAAGATGTAACTCTGTGAGATGAATTAACAGAACACAGAGCAGTTTCTCAGAAAGCTTCTTTACAGTTTTGAACGGCGATATTTCCTTTTTCACCATAGCCCTCTCTGGGCTTCCAAATATCTCTTTTCCAATTACACAAGAACAGCCTTAGCGAAAGGCTTCTTGAAGGAAAAGATGTAACTCTGTGAGAAGAATTAAGAGAACACAGAGCAGTTTCTCAGAAAGCTTCTTTCCAGTTTTGAACGGAAGATATTTCCTTTTTCACCATAGCCCTCTATGGGCTTCCAAATATCCCTCTGCCAATTCCAGAAGAACAGCATTAGAGAAAGGCTTCTTGAAGGGAAAGATGTAACTCTGTGAAAAGAATTAACAGAACCCAGAGCAGTTTCTCAGAAAGCTTCTTTCCAGTTTTGAACGGAAGATATTTCCTTTTTCAACATAGACCTCTGTGGGCTTCCAAATATCACACTGCCCATTCCACAAGAACAGCCTTAGCGAAAGGCTTCTTGAAGGGAAAGATGTAACTCTGTGAGATGGATTAACAGAACACAGAGCAGTTTCTCAGAAAGCTTCTTTCCCGTTTTGAACGGAAGATATTTCCTTTTTCACCATAGCCCTCTATGGGCTTCCAAATATCCCTTTGCAAATTCCACAAGAACAGCCTTAGCGAAAGGCTTCTAGAAGGGAAAGATGTAACTCTGTGAGATGAATTAACAGAACACAGAGCAGTTTCTCAGAAAGCTTCTTTCTAGTTTTGAACGGAAGATAGTTCCTTTTTCACCATAGCCCTCTATGGGCTTCCAAATATCCCTTTGCCAATTCCACAAGAACAGCCTTAGCGAAAGGCTTCTTGAAGGGAATGATGTAACTCTGTGAGATGAATTAACAGAACACAGAGCAATTTCTCAGAAAGCTTCTTTCCAGTTTTGAACGGAAGATATTTCCTTTTTCACGATAGCCCTCTATGGGCCTCCAAATGTCACTTTTCCAATTCCACAAGAACAGCCTTAGCGAAAGGCTTCTTGATGGGAAAGATGTAACTCTGTGAGATGAATTAACAGAACACAGGGCAGTTTCTCCGAAAGCTTTTTTCCAGTTTTGAACCGAAGATATTTCCTTTTTCACCATAGCCCTCTGTGGGCTTCCAATATCCCTTTTCCAATTCCACAAGAACAGCCTTAGCGAAAGACTTTTGAAGGGAAAGATGTAACTCTGTGAGATGAATTAACAGAACACAGAGCAGTTTCTCAGAAAGCTTCTTTCACGTTTTGAGCGGAAGATATTTCCTTTTTCACCATAGCCCTCTATGGGCTTCGAAATATCCCTTTTCCAAATGCACAAGAACAGCCTTAGCGAAAGGCTTCTTGAAGGGAAAGATGTAACTCTGTGAGATGAATTAACAGAACACAGAGCAGTTTCTCAGAAAGCTTCTTTCCAGTTTTGAACGGAACATATTTCCTTTTTCACCATAGCCCTCTATGGGCTTCCAAATATCCCTTTGCAAATTCCACAAGAACAGCCTTAGCGAAAGGCTTCTTGAAGGGAAAGATGTAACTCTGTGAGATGAATTAACAGTACACAGAGCAGTTTCTCAGAAAGCTTCTTTCCAGTTTTGAACGGAAGATATTTCCTTTTTCAACATAGCCTCTATGAGCTTCCAAATATCATTTTGCCAATTCCACAAGAACAGCCTTAGCGAAAGGCTTCTAGAAGGGAAAGATGTAACACTGTGAGATGAATTAACAGAACACAGAGCAGTTTCTCAGAAAGCTTCTTTCCAGTTTTGAACGGAAGATATTTCGTTTTTCACCATAGCCCTCTAAGGGCTTCCAAATATCCCTTTTCCAATTCCACAAGAACAGAATTAGCGAAAGGCTTCTTGAAGGGAACATGAAACTCTGTGAAATGAATTAACAGAACACAGAGCAGTTTCTCAGAAAGCTTCTTTCCAGTTTTGAACGGAAGATATTACATTTTTCACCATAGCACTCTATGGGCTTCCAAATATCCCTTTGCCAATTCCACAAGAACAGCCTTAGCGAAAGGCTTCTTGAAGGGAAAGATGTAACTCTGTGAGATGAGTTAACAGAACACAGAGCAATTTCCCAGAAAGCTTCTTTCCAGTTTTGAACGGAAGATATTTCCTTTTTCACCATAGCCCTCCATGGCCTTTCAAGTATCCCTTTTCCAATGCCACAAGAACAGCCTTAGCGAAAGGCTTCTTGAAGGAAAAGATGTAACTCTGTGAGATGAATTAACAGAACACAGAGCAGTTTCTCAGAAAGCTTCTTTCCAGTTTTGAACGGAAGATATTTAGTTTTTCACCATAGCCCTCTATGCGCTTACAAATATCACTTTGCCAATTCCACACGAACAGACTTAGCGAAAGGCTTCCCAAAGGGAAAGATGTAACTCTGTGAGATGAATTAACGGAACACAGAGCCGTTTCTCAGAAAGCTTCTTTCCAGGTTTGAACGGAAGATATTTCCTTTTTCACCGTAGAGCTCTATGGGCTTCCAAATATCCCTTTGCCAATTCCACAAGAACAGCCTTAGCGAAAGGCTTCTTGAAGGGAAAGATGTAACTCTGTGAGATGAATTAACAGAACACAGAGCAGTTTCTCAAAAAGTTTCTTTCCCGTTTTGAACAGAAGATATTTCCTTTTTCACCATAGCCCTCTATGGGCTTCCAAATATCCCTTTACAATTCCACAAGAACAGCCTTAGCGAAAGGCTTCTTGAAGGGAAAAATGTAACTCTGGGAGATGAATTAACAGAACATAGAGCAGTTTCTCAGAAAGCTTCTTTCCAGTTTTGAACGGAAGATATTTTCTTTTTCACCATAGCCCTCTATAGGCTTAAAAATATTCCTTTGCCAATTCCACAAGAACAGACTTAGCGAAAGGCTTCTTGAAGGGAAAGATGTAACTCTGTGAGATGAATTAACAGAACACAGAGCAGTTTCTCAGAAAGCTTCTTTCCAGTTTTGAACGGAAGATATTTCCTTTTTCACCAGGGCCCTCCATGGCCTTTCAAATATCCCTTTTCCAATGCCACAAGAACAGCCTTAGCGAAAGGCTTCTTGAAGGGAAAGATATAACTCTCTGAGGTGAATTAACAGAACACAGAGCCGTTTCTCAGAAAGCTTCTTTCTAGTTTTCAACGGAATATATTTCCTTTTTCACCATAGCCCTCTCTGGGCTTCCAAATATCTCTTTTCCAATTACACAAGAACAGCCTTAGCCAAAGGCTTCTTGAAGGGAAAGATGTAACTCTGTGAGAAGAATTAAGAGAACACAGAGCAGTTTCTCAGAAAGCTTCTTTCCAGTTTTGAACGGAAGATATTTCCTATTTCACCATAGCCCTCTATGGGCTTCCAAATATCCCTCTGCCAATTCCACAAGAACAGCATTAGAGAAAGGCTTCTTGAAGGGAAAGATGTAACTCTGTGAAAAGAATTAACAGAACCCAGAGCAGATTCTCAGAAAGCTTCTTTCCAGTTTTGAACGGAAGATATTTCCTTTTTCAACATAGACCTCTGTGGGCTTCCAAATATCACTCTGCCAATTCCACAAGAACAGCCTTAGCGAAAGGCTTCTTGAAGGGAAAGATGTAACTCTGTGAGATGAATTAACAGAACACAGAGCAGTTTCTCAGAAAGCTTCTTTCCCGTTTTGAACGGAAGATATTTTCTTTTTCACCATAGCCCTCTATGGGCTTCCAAATATCCCTTTGCAAATTCCACAAGAACAGCCTTAGCGAAAGGCTTCTTGAAGGGAAAGATGTAACTCTGTGAGATGAATTAACAGAACACAGAGCAGTTTCTCAGAAAGCTTCTTTCCAGTTTTGAAAGGAAGATATTTCCTTTTTCACCATAGCCCTCTATGCGCTTACAAATATCACTTGGCCAATTACACACGAACAGCCTTAGCGAAATGCTTCTTGAAGGGAAAGATGTAACTCTGTGAGATGAATTAACGGACCACAGAGCCGTTTCTCAGATAGCATCTTTCCAGGTTTGAACGGAAGATATTTCCTTTTTCACGATAGCCCTCTATGGGCCTCCAAATGTCACTTTTCCAATTCCACAAGAACAGCCTTAGCGAAAGGCTTCTTGATGGGAAAGATGTAACTCTGTGAGATGAATTAACAGAACACAGAGCAGTTTCTCAGAAAGCTTTTTTCCAGTTTTGAACCGTAGATATTACCTTTTTCACCATAGCCTTCTGTGGGCTTCCAAATATCATTTCGCCAATTCCACAAGAACAGCCTTAGCGAAAGGCTTCTAGAAGGGAAAGTTGTAACACTGTGAGACGAATTAACAGAACACAGAGCAGTTTCTCAGAAAGCTTCTTTCCAGTTTTGAACAGAAGATATTTCCTTTTTCACCATAGCCCTCCATGGCCTTTCAAGTATCCCTTTTCCAATGCCACAAGAACAGCCTTAGCGAAAGGCTTCTTGAAGGAAAGATGTAACTCTGTGAGATGAATTAACAGAACACAGAGCAGTTTCTCAGAAAGCTTCTTTCCTGTTTTGAACGGAAGATATTTAGTTTTTCACCATAGCCCTCTATGCGCTTACAAATATCACTTTGCCAATTGCACACGAACAGCCTTAGCGAAAGGCTTCCTGAAGGGAAAGATGTAACTCTGTGAGATGAATTAACGGAACACAGAGCCGTTTCTCAGAAAGCTTCTTTCCAGGTTTGAACGGAAGATATTTCCTTTTTCACCGTAGACCTCTATGGGCTTCCAAATATCCCTTTGCCAATTCCACAAGAACAGCCTTAGCGAAAGGCTTCTTGAAGGGAAAGATGTAACTCTGTGAGATGAATTAACAGAACACAGAGCAGTTTCTCAGAAAGTTTCTTTCCCGTTTTGAACGGAAGATATTTCCTTTTTCACCATAGCCCTCTATGGGCTTCCAAATATCCCTTTACAATTCCACAACAACAGCCTTAGCGAAAGGCTTCTTGAAGGGAAAGATGTAACTCTGGGAGATGAATTAACAGAACATAGAGCAGTTTCTCAGAAAGCTTCTTTCCAGTTTTGATCGGAAGATATTTGCTTTTTCACCATAGCCCTCTATAGCCTTAAAAATATTCCTTTGCCAATTCCACAAGAACAGCCTTAGCGAATGGCTTCTTGAAGGGAAAGATGTAACTCTGTGAGATGAATTAACAGAACCCAGAGCAGTTTCTCAGAAAGCTTCTTTCCAGTTTTGAACAGAAGATATTTCCTTTTTCACCATAGCCCTCCATGGCCTCTCAAATATCCCTTTTCCAATGCCACAAGAACAGCCTTAGCGAAAGGCTTCTTGAGGGGAAAGATGTAACTCTGTGAGATGAATTAACAGAACACAGACCGTTTCTCAGAAAGCTTCTTTCCAGTTTTGAACGGAGGATATTTCCTTTTTCACCATAGAACTCTATGGGCTACCAAATATCCCTTTGCCAATTCCACAAGAACAATCTTAGCGAAAGGCTACTTGAAGGGAAACATGTAACTCTGTGAGATGAATTAACAGAACACAGAGCCGTTTCTCAGAAAGCTTCTTTCCAGTTTTCAACGGAAGATATTTCCTTTTTCACCATAGCCCTCTGTGGGCTTCCAAATATCTCTTTTCCAATTACACAAGAACAGCCTCAGCGAAAGGCTTCTTGAAGGGAAAGATGTAACTCTGTGAGAAGAATTAAGAGAACACAGAGCAGTTTCTCAGAAAGCTTCTTTCCAGTTTTGAACGGAAGATATTTCCTATTTCACCATAGCCCTCTATGGGCTTCCAAATATCCCTCTGCCAATTCCACAAGAACAGCATTATAGAAAGGCTTCTTGAAGGGAAAGATGTAACTCTGTGAAAAGAATTAACAGAACCCAGAGCAGTTTCTCAGAAAGCTTCTTTCCAGTTTTGAACGGAAGATATTTGCTTTTTCACCATAGCCCTCTATGGCCTTCCAAATATCACTTTGCCAATTGCACAAGAACAGCCTTTGCGAAAGGATTCTTGAAGGGAAAGATGTAACTCTGTGAGATGAATTAACAGAACACAGATCAGTTTCTCAGAAAGCTTCTTTCCAGTTTTGAACGAAAGATATTTCCTTTTTCACCATACCCATCCATGGGCTTCCAAATACCACTTTGCCAATTCTGCAAGAACAGCCTTAGCGAAAGGCTTCTTGAAAGGAAAGATGTAACTCTGTGAGATGAATTAACAGAACATAGAGCAGTTTCTCAGAAAGCTTCTTTCCCGTTTTGAAGGAAGATATTTCCTTTTTAACGATAGCCCTCTATGGGCTTCCAAATATCCCTTTTCCAATTCCACAAGAACAGCCTTAGCGAAAGGCTTCTTGAAGGGAAAGATGTAACTCTGTGAGATGAATTAACAGAACACAGAGCAGTTTCTCAAAAAGCTCCTTTCAGTTTTGAACGGAAGATATTTCCTTTTTCACCGTAGCCCTCTATGGGCTTCCAAATATCCCTCTGCCAATTCCACAAGAACAGCCTTAGCGAAAGGCTTCTTGAAGGGAAAGATGTAACTCTGTGAGATGAATTAACAGAACACAGATCAGTTTCTCAGAAAGCTTCTTTCCAGTTTTGAACGGAAGATATTTCCTTTTTCACGATAGCCCTCTATGGGCTTCCAAATATCCCTTTGCCAATTCCACAAGAACAGCCTTAGCGAAAGGCTTCTTGAAGGGAAAGATGTAACTCTGTGAGATGAAATAACAGAACACAGAGCAGTTTCTCAGAAAGCTTCTTTCCAGTTTTGAACGGAAGATATTTCCTTTTTCACGATAGCCCTCCTTGGCATTTCAAATATCCCTTTTCCAATGCCACAAGAACAGCCTTAGCGAAAGGCTTCTTGAAGGGAAAGATGTAACTCTGTGAGATGAATTAACAGAACACAGAGCAGTTTCTCAGAAAGCTTCTTTCCAGTTTTGAACGGAAGATATTTCCTATTTCACCATAGCCCCCTATGCGCTTACAAATATCACTTTGCCAATTCCACAAGAACAGACTTAGCGAAAGGCTTCTTGAAGGGAAAGATGTAACACTGTGAGATGAATTAACAGAACACAGAGCAGTTTCTCAGAGAGCTTCTTTCCAGTTTTAAACGGAAGATCTTTCCTTTTTCACGATAGCCCTCTATGGGCCTCCAAATGTCACTTTTCCATTTCCACAAGAACAGTTTTAGCGAAAGGCTTCTTGATGGGAAAAATGTAACTCTGTGAGATGAATTAACAGAACACAGAGCAGTTTCCCAGAAAGCTTTTTTCCAGTTTTGAACCGAAGATATTTCCTTTTTCACCATAGCCCTCTGTGGGCTTCCAAATATCCCTTTGCCAATTCCACAAGAACAGCCTTAGCGAAAGGCTTCTTGAAGGGAAAGATGTAACTCTGTGAGATGAATTAACCGAACACAGAGCAGTTTCTCAGAAAGCTTCTTTCCCGTTTTGAACGGAAGATATTTCCTTTTTCACCATAGCCCTCTATGGGCTTCCAAATATCCCTTTTCCAAATGCACAAGAACAGCCTTAGCGAAAGGCTTCTTGAAGGGAAAGATGTAACTCTGTGAGATGAATTAACAGAACACAGAGCAGTTTCTCAGAAAACTTCTTTCCAGTTTTGAACAGAAGATATTTCCTTTTTCACCATATCCCGCTAAGGGCTTCGAAATATCCCTTTTCCACTTACACAAGAACATCCTTAGCGAAAGGCTTCTTGAAGGGAAAGATGTAACTCTGTGAGATGAATTAACAGATCACAGAGCAGTTTCTCAGAAAGCTTCTTTCCAGTTTTGAACGGAAGATATTTCCTTTTTCCCCATAGCCCTCTATGGGCTTCCAAATATCACTTTGCCAATTCCACAAGAACAGCCTTAGCGAAAGGCTTCTTGAAGGGAAAGATGTAACTCTGTGAGATGAATTAACAGAACACAGAGCAGTTTCTCAGAAAGCTTCTTTCCAGTTTTGAACGGAAGATATTTCCTTTTTCACCATAGCCCTCTATGAGCTTCCAAATATCATTTTGCCAATTCCACAAGAACAGCCTTAGCGAAAGGCTTCTAGAAGGGAAAGATGTAACACTGTGAGATGAATTAACAGAACACAGAGCAGTTTCTCAGAAAGCTTCTTTCCAGTTTTGAACGAAGATATTTCCTTTTTCAACATACCCCTCTATGGGCTTCCAAATATCACTTTGCCAATTCCACAAGAACAGCCTTAGTGAAAGGCTTCCTGAAGGGAAAGATGTAACTCTGTGAGATGAATTAACAGAACACAGAGCAGTTTCTCAGAAAGCTTCTTTACAGTTTTGAACGGAGATATTTCCTTTTTCACCATAGCCCTCTCTGGGCTTCCAAATATCTCTTTTCCAATTACACAAGAACAGCCTTAGCGAAAGGCTTCTTGAAGGAAAAGATGTAACTCTGTGAGAAGAATTAGGAGAACACAGAGCAGTTTCTCAGAAAGCTTCTTTCCAGTTTTGAACGGAAGATATTTCTTATTTCACCATAGCCCTCTATGGGCTTCCAAATATCCCTCTGCCAATTCCAGAAGAACAGCATTAGAGAAAGGCTTCTTGAAGGGAAAGATGTAACTCTGTGAAAAGAATTAACAGAACCCAGAGCAGTTTCTCAGAAAGCTTCTTTCCAGTTTTGAACGGAAGATATTTCCTTTTTCAACATAGACGTCTGTGGGCTTCCAAATATCACACTGCCCATTCCACAAGAACAGCCTTAGCGAAAGGCTTCTTGAAGGGAAAGATGTAACTCTGTGAGATGGATTAACAGAACACAGAGCAGTTTCTCAGAAAGCTTCTTTCCCGTTTTGAACGGAAGATATTTCCTTTTTCACCATAGCCCTCTATGGGCTTCCAAATATCCCTTTGCAAATTCCACAAGAACAGCCTTAGCGAAAGGCTTCTAGAAGGGAAAGATGTAACTCTGTGAGATGAATTAACAGAACACAGAGCAGTTTCTCATAAAGCTTCTTTCCAGTTTTGAACGGAAGATATTTCCTTTTTCACCATAGCCCTCTATGGGCTTCCAAATATCCCTTTTCCAATTCCACAAGAACAGCCTTAGCGAAAGGCTTCTTGAAGGGAACATGAAACTCTGTGAAATGAATTAACAGAACACAGAGCAGTTTCTCAGAAAGCTTCTTTCTAGTTTTGAACGGAAGAGAGTTCCTTTTTCACCATAGCCCTCTAAGGGCTTCCAAATATCCCTTTGCCAATTCCACAAGAACAGGCTTAGCGAAAGGCTTCTTGAAGGGAAAGATGTAACTCTGTGAGATGAATTAACAGAACACAGAGCAGTTTCTCAAAAAGCTCCTTTCAGTTTTGAACGGAAGATATTTCCTTTTTCACCGTAGCCCTCTATGGTCTTCCAAATATCCCTCTGCCAATTCCACAAGAACAGCCTTAGCGAAAGGCTTCTTGAAGGGAAAGATGTAACTCTGTGAGATGAATTAACAGAACACAGATCAGTTTCTCAGAAAGCTTCTTTCCAGTTTTGAACGGAAGATATTTCCTATTTCACCATAGCCCTCTATGCGCTTACAAATATCACTTTGCCAATTCCACAAGAACAGACTTAGCGAAAGGCTTCTTGAAGGGAAAGATGTAACACTGTGAGATGAATTAACAGAACACAGAGCAGTTTCTCAGAGAGCTTCTTTCCAGTTTTAAACGGAAGATCTTTCCTTTTTCACGATAGCCCTCTATGGGCCTCCAAATGTCACTTTTCCATTTCCACAAGAACAGCTTTAGCGAAAGGCTTCTTGATGGGAAAAATGTAACTCTGTGAGATGAATTAACAGAACACAGAGCAGTTTCCCAGAAAGCTTTTTTCCAGTTTTGAACCGAAGATATTTCCTTTTTCACCATAGCCCTCTGTGGGCTTCCAAATATCCCTTTGCCAATTCCACAAGAACAGCCTTAGCGAAAGGCTTCTTGAAGGGAAAGATGTAACTCTGTGAGATGAATTAACAGAACACAGAGCAGTTTCTCAGAAAGCTTCTTTCCCGTTTTGAACGGAAGATATTTCCTTTTTCACCATAGCCCTCTATGGGCTTCCAAATATCCCTTTTCCAAATGCACAAGAACAGCCTTAGCGAAAGGCTTCTTGAAGGGAAAGATGTAACTCTGTGAGATGAATTAACAGAACACAGAGCAGTTTCTCAGAAAACTTCTTTCCAGTTTTGAACAGAAGATATTTCCTTTTTCACCATATCCCGCTAAGGGCTTCGAAATATCCCTTTTCCACTTACACAAGAACATCCTTAGCGAAAGGCTTCTTGAAGGGAAAGATGTAACTCTGTGAGATGAATTAACAGATCACAGAGCAGTTTCTCAGAAAGCTTCTTTCCAGTTTTGAACGGAAGATATTTCCTTTTTCCCCATAGCCGTCTATGGGCTTCCAAATATCACTTTGCCAATTCCACAAGAACAGCCTTAGCGAAAGGCTTCTTGAAGGGAAAGATGTAACTCTGTGAGATGAATTAACAGAACACAGAGCAGTTTCTCAGAAAGCTTCTTTCCCGTTTTGAACGGAAGATATTTCCTTTTTCACCATAGCCCTCTATGAGCTTCCAAATATCATTTTGCCAATTCCACAAGAACAGCCTTAGCGAAAGGCTTCTAGAAGGGAAAGATGTAACACTGTGAGATGAATTAACAGAACACAGAGCAGTTTCTCAGAAAGCTTCTTTCCAGTTTTGAACGAAGATATTTCCTTTTTCAACATAGCCCTCTATGGGCTTCCAAATATCACTTTGCCAATTCCACAAGAACAGCCTTAGTGAAAGGCTTCCTGAAGGGAAAGATGTAACTCTGTGAGATGAATTAACAGAACACAGAGCAGTTTCTCAGAAAGCTTCTTTACAGTTTTGAACGGAGATATTTCCTTTTTCACCATAGCCCTCTCTGGGCTTCCAAATATCTCTTTTCCAATTACACAAGAACAGCCTTAGCGAAAGGCTTCTTGAAGGAAAAGATGTAACTCTGTGAGAAGAATTAAGAGAACACAGAGCAGTTTCTCAGAAAGCTTCTTTCCAGTTTTGAACGGAAGATATTTCCTATTTCACCATAGCCCTCTATGGGCTTCCAAATATCCCTCTGCCAATTCCAGAAGAACAGCATTAGAGAAAGGCTTCTTGAAGGGAAAGATGTAACTCTGTGAAAAGAATTAACAGAACCCAGAGCAGTTTCTCAGAAAGCTTCTTTCCAGTTTTGAACGGAAGATATTTCCTTTTTCAACATAGACCTCTGTGGGCTTCCAAATATCACACTGCCCATTCCCCAAGAACAGCCTTAGCGAAAGGCTTCTTGAAGGGAAAGATGTAACTCTGTGAGATGGATTAACAGAACACAGAGCAGTTTCTCAGAAAGCTTCTTTCCCGTTTTGAACGGAAGATATTTCCTTTTTCACCATAGCCCTCTATGGGCTTCCAAATATCCCTTTGCAAATTCCACAAGAACAGCCTTAGCGAAAGGCTTCTAGAAGGGAAAGATGTAACTCTGTGAGATGAATTAACAGAACACAGAGCAGTTTCTCATAAAGCTTCTTTCCAGTTTTGAACGGAAGATATTTCCTTTTTCACCATAGCCCTCTATGGGCTTCCAAATATCCCTTTTCCAATTCCACAAGAACAGCCTTAGCGAAAGGCTTCTTGAAGGGAACATGAAACTCTGTGAAATGAATTAACAGAACACAGAGCAGTTTCTCAGAAAGCTTCTTTCTAGTTTTGAACGGAAGATAGTTCCTTTTTCACCATAGCCCTCTATGGGCTTCCAAATATCCCTTTGCCAATTCCACAAGAACAGGCTTAGCGAAAGGCTTCTTGAAGGGAAAGATGTAACTCTGTGAGATGAATTAACAGAACACAGAGCAGTTTCTCAAAAAGCTCCTTTCAGTTTTGAACGGAAGATATTTCCTTTTTCACCGTAGCCCTCTATGGTCTTCCAAATATCCCTCTGCCAATTCCACAAGAACAGCCTTAGCGAAAGGCTTCTTGAAGGGAAAGATGTAACTCTGTGAGATGAATTAACAGAACACAGATCAGTTTCTCAGAAAGCTTCTTTCCAGTTTTGAACGGAAGATATTTCCTATTTCACCATAGCCCTCTATGCGCTTACAAATATCACTTTGCCAATTCCACAAGAACAGACTTAGCGAAAGGCTTCTTGAAGGGAAAGATGTAACACTGTGAGATGAATTAACAGAACACAGAGCAGTTTCTCAGAGAGCTTCTTTCCAGTTTTAAACGGAAGATCTTTCCTTTTTCACGATAGCCCTCTATGGGCCTCCAAATGTCACTTTTCCATTTCCACAAGAACAGCTTTAGCGAAAGGCTTCTTGATGGGAAAAATGTAACTCTGTGAGATGAATTAACAGAACACAGAGCAGTTTCCCAGAAAGCTTTTTTCCAGTTTTGAACCGAAGATATTTCCTTTTTCACCATAGCCCTCTGTGGGCTTCCAAATATCCCTTTGCCAATTCCACAAGAACAGCCTTAGCGAAAGGCTTCTTGAAGGGAAAGATGTAACTCTGTGAGATGAATTAACAGAACACAGAGCAGTTTCTCAGAAAGCTTCTTTCCCGTTTTGAACGGAAGATATTTCCTTTTTCACCATAGCCCTCTATGGGCTTCCAAATATCCCTTTTCCAAATGCACAAGAACAGCCTTAGCGAAAGGCTTCTTGAAGGGAAAGATGTAACTCTGTGAGATGAATTAACAGAACACAGAGCAGTTTCTCAGAAAACTTCTTTCCAGTTTTGAACAGAAGATATTTCCTTTTTCACCATATCCCGCTAAGGGCTTCGAAATATCCCTTTTCCACTTACACAAGAACATCCTTAGCGAAAGGCTTCTTGAAGGGAAAGATGTAACTCTGTGAGATGAATTAACAGATCACAGAGCAGTTTCTCAGAAAGCTTCTTTCCAGTTTTGAACGGAAGATATTTCCTTTTTCCCCATAGCCCTCTATGGGCTTCCAAATATCACTTTGCCAATTCCACAAGAACAGCCTTAGCGAAAGGCTTCTTGAAGGGAAAGATGTAACTCTGTGAGATGAATTAACAGAACACAGAGCAGTTTCTCAGAAAGCTTCTTTCCAGTTTTGAACGGAAGATATTTCCTTTTTCACCATAGCCCTCTATGAGCTTCCAAATATCATTTTGCCAATTCCACAAGAACAGCCTTAGCGAAAGGCTTCTAGAAGGGAAAGATGTAACACTGTGAGATGAATTAACAGAACACAGAGCAGTTTCTCAGAAAGCTTCTTTCCAGTTTTGAACGAAGATATTTCCTTTTTCAACATAGCCCTCTATGGGCTTCCAAATATCACTTTGCCAATTCCACAAGAACAGCCTTAGTGAAAGGCTTCCTGAAGGGAAAGATGTAACTCTGTGAGATGAATTAACAGAACACAGAGCAGTTTCTCAGAAAGCTTCTTTACAGTTTTGAACGGAGATATTTCCTTTTTCACCATAGCCCTCTCTGGGCTTCCAAATATCTCTTTTCCAATTACACAAGAACAGCCTTAGCGAAAGGCTTCTTGAAGGAAAAGATGTAACTCTGTGAGAAGAATTAAGAGAACACAGAGCAGTTTCTCAGAAAGCTTCTTTCCAGTTTTGAACGGAAGATATTTCCTATTTCACCATAGCCCTCTATGGGCTTCCAAATATCCCTCTGCCAATTCCAGAAGAACAGCATTAGAGAAAGGCTTCTTGAAGGGAAAGATGTAACTCTGTGAAAAGAATTAACAGAACCCAGAGCAGTTTCTCAGAAAGCTTCTTTCCAGTTTTGAACGGAAGATATTTCCTTTTTCAACATAGACCTCTGTGGGCTTCCAAATATCACACTGCCCATTCCCCAAGAACAGCCTTAGCGAAAGGCTTCTTGAAGGGAAAGATGTAACTCTGTGAGATGGATTAACAGAACACAGAGCAGTTTCTCAGAAAGCTTCTTTCCCGTTTTGAACGGAAGATATTTCCTTTTTCACCATAGCCCTCTATGGGCTTCCAAATATCCCTTTGCAAATTCCACAAGAACAGCCTTAGCGAAAGGCTTCTAGAAGGGAAAGATGTAACTCTGTGAGATGAATTAACAGAACACAGAGCAGTTTCTCATAAAGCTTCTTTCCAGTTTTGAACGGAAGATATTTCCTTTTTCACCATAGCCCTCTATGGGCTTCCAAATATCCCTTTTCCAATTCCACAAGAACAGCCTTAGCGAAAGGCTTCTTGAAGGGAACATGAAACTCTGTGAAATGAATTAACAGAACACAGAGCAGTTTCTCAGAAAGCTTCTTTCTAGTTTTGAACGGAAGATAGTTCCTTTTTCACCATAGCCCTCTATGGGCTTCCAAATATCCCTTTGCCAATTCCACAAGAACAGCCTTAGCGAAAGGCTTCTTGAAGGGAAAGATGTAACTCTGTGAGATGAATTAACAGAACACAGAGCAATTTCTCAGAAAGCTTCTTTCCAGTTTTGAACGGAAGATATTTCCTTTTTCACGATAGCCCTCTATGGGCCTCCAAATGTCACTTTTCCAATTCCACAAGAACAGCCTTAGCGAAAGGCTTCTTGATGGGAAAGATGTAACTCTGTGAGATGAATTAACAGAACACAGAGCAGTTTCTCCGAAAGCTTTTTTCCAGTTTTGAACCGAAGATATTTCCTTTTTCACCATAGCCCTCTGTGGGCTTCCAATATCCCTTTTCCAATTCCACAAGAACAGCCTTAGCGAAAGGCTTTTGAAGGGAAAGATGTAACTCTGTGAGATGAATTAACAGAACACAGAGCAGTTTCTCAGAAAGCTTCTTTCCCGTTTTGAGCGGAAGATATTTCCTTTTTCACCATAGCCCTCTATGGGCTTCGAAATATCCCTTTTCCAAATGCACAAGAACAGCCTTAGCGAAAGGCTTCTTGAAGGGAAAGATGTAACTCTGTGAGATGAATTAACAGAACACAGAGCAGTTTCTCAGAAAGCTTCTTTCCAGTTTTGAACGGAACATATTTCCTTTTTCAACATAGCCTCTATGAGCTTAAAAATATCATTTTGCCAATTCCACAAGAACAGCCTTAGCGAAAGGCTTCTAGAAGGGAAAGATGTAACACTGTGAGATGAATTAACAGAACACAGAGCAGTTTCTCAGAAAGCTTCTTTCCAGTTTTGAACGGAAGATATTTCGTTTTTCACCATAGCCCTCTAAGGGCTTCCAAATATCCCTTTTCCAATTCCACAAGAACAGAATTAGCGAAAGGCTTCTTGAAGGGAACATGAAACTCTGTGAAATGAATTAACAGAACACAGAGCAGTTTCTCAGAAAGCTTCTTTCCAGTTTTGAACGGAAGATATTACATTTTTCACCATAGCACTCTATGGGCTTCCAAATATCCCTTTGCCAATTCCACAAGAACAGCCTTAGCGAAAGGCTTCTTGAAGGGAAAGATGTAACTCTGTGAGATGAATTAACAGAACACAGAGCAGTTTCTCAGAAAGATTCTTTCCAGTTTTGAACGGAAGATATTTCCTTTTTCACCATAGCCCTCTATGAGCTTCCAAATATCATTTTGCCAATTCCACAAGAACAGCCTTAGCGAAAGGCTTCTAGAAGGGAAAAATGTAACACTGTGAGATGAATTAACAGAACACAGAGCAGTTTCTCAGAAAGCTTCTTTCCAGTTTTGAACGAAGATATTTCCTTTTTCAACATAGCCCTCTATGGGCTTCCAAATATCACTTTGCCAATTCCACAAGAACAGCCTTAGTGAAAGGCTTCCTGAAGGGAAAGATGTAACTCTGTGAGATGAATTAACAGAACACAGAGCAGTTTCTCAGAAAGCTTCTTTACAGTTTTGAACGGCGATATTTCCTTTTTCACCATAGCCCTCTCTGGGCTTCCAAATATCTCTTTTCCAATTACACAAGAACAGCCTTAGCGAAAGGCTTCTTGAAGGAAAAGATGTAACTCTGTGAGAAGAATTAAGAGAACACAGAGCAGTTTCTCAGAAAGCTTCTTTCCAGTTTTGAACGGAAGATATTTCCTTTTTCACCATAGCCCTCTATGGGCTTCCAAATATCCCTCTGCCAATTCCAGAAGAACAGCATTAGAGAAAGGCTTCTTGAAGGGAAAGATGTAACTCTGTGAAAAGAATTAACAGAACCCAGAGCAGTTTCTCAGAAAGCTTCTTTCCAGTTTTGAACGGAAGATATTTCCTTTTTCAACATAGACCTCTGTGGGCTTCCAAATATCACACTGCCCATTCCACAAGAACAGCCTTAGCGAAAGGCTTCTTGAAGGGAAAGATGTAACACTGTGAGATGGATTAACAGAACACAGAGCAGTTTCTCAGAAAGCTTCTTTCCCGTTTTGAACGGAAGATATTTCCTTTTTCACCATAGCCCTCTATGGGCTTCCAAATATCCCTTTGCAAATTCCACAAGAACAGCCTTAGCGAAAGGCTTCTAGAAGGGAAAGATGTAACTCTGTGAGATGAATTAACAGAACACAGAGCAGTTTCTCATAAAGCTTCTTTCCAGTTTTGAACGGAAGATATTTCCTTTTTCACCATAGCCCTCTATGGGCTTCCAAATATCCCTTTTCCAATTCCACAAGAACAGCCTTAACGAAAGGCTTCTTGAAGGGAACATGAAACTCTGTGAAATGAATTAACAGAACACAGAGCAGTTTCTCAGAAAGCTTCTTTCTAGTTTTGAACGGAAGATAGTTCCTTTTTCACCATAGCCCTCTATGGGCTTCCAAATATCCCTTTGCCAATTCCACAAGAACAGCCTTAGCGAAAGGCTTCTTGAAGGGAATGATGTAACTCTGTGAGATGAATTAACAGAACACAGAGCAATTTCTCAGAAAGCTTCTTTCCAGTTTTGAACGGAAGATATTTCCTTTTTCACGATAGCCCTCTATGGGCCTCCAAATGTCACTTTTCCAATTCCACAAGAACAGCCTTAGCGAAAGGCTTCTTGATGGGAAAGATGTAACTCTGTGAGATGAATTAACAGAACACAGGGCAGTTTCTCCGAAAGCTTTTTTCCAGTTTTGAACCGAAGATATTTCCTTTTTCACCATAGCCCTCTGTGGGCTTCCAATATCCCTTTTCCAATTCCACAAGAACAGCCTTAGCGAAAGGCTTTTGAAGGGAAAGATGTAACTCTGTGAGATGAATTAACAGAACACAGAGCAGTTTCTCAGAAAGCTTCTTTCCCGTTTTGAGCGGAAGATATTTCCTTTTTCACCATAGCCCTCTATGGGCTTCGAAATATCCCTTTTCCAAATGCACAAGAACAGCCTTAGCGAAAGGCTTCTTGAAGGGAAAGATGTAACTCTGTGAGATGAATTAACAGAACACAGAGCAGTTTCTCAGAAAGCTTCTTTCCAGTTTTGAACGGAACATGTTTCCTTTTTCACCATAGCCCTCTATGGGCTTCCAAATATCCCTTTGCAAATTCCACAAGAACAGCCTTAGCGAAAGGCTTCTTGAAGGGAAAGATGTAACTCTGTGAGATGAATTAACAGTACACAGAGCAGTTTCTCAGAAAGATTCTTTCCAGTTTTGAACGGAAGATATTTCCTTTTTCAACATAGCCTCTATGAGCTTCCAAATATCATTTTGCCAATTCCACAAGAACAGCCTTAGCGAAAGGCTTCTAGAAGGGAAAGATGTAACACTGTGAGATGAATTAACAGAACACAGAGCAGTTTCTCAGAAAGCTTCTTTCCAGTTTTGAACGGAAGATATTTCGTTTTTCACCATAGCCCTCTAAGGGCTTCCAAATATCCCTTTTCCAATTCCACAAGAACAGAATTAGCGAAAGGCTTCTTGAAGGGAACATGAAACTCTGTGAAATGAATTAACAGAACACAGAGCAGTTTCTCAGAAAGCTTCTTTCCAGTTTTGAACGGAAGATATTACATTTTTCACCATAGCACTCTATGGGCTTCCAAATATCCCTTTGCCAATTCCACAAGAACAGCCTTAGCGAAAGGCTTCTTGAAGGGAAAGATGTAACTCTGTGAGATGAATTAACAGAACACAGAGCAATTTCCCAGAAAGCTTCTTTCCAGTTTTGAACGGAAGATATTTCCTTTTTCACCATAGCCCTCCATGGCCTTTCAAGTATCCCTTTTCCAATGCCACAAGAACAGCCTTAGCGAAAGGCTTCTTGAAGGAAAAGATGTAACTCTGTGAGATGAATTAACAGAACACAGAGCAGTTTCTCAGAAAGCTTCTTTCCAGTTTTGAACGGAAGATATTTAGTTTTTCACCATAGCCCTCTATGCGCTTACAAATATCACTTTGCCAATTCCACACGAACAGACTTAGCGAAAGGCTTCCCAAAGGGAAAGATGTAACTCTGTGAGATGAATTAACGGAACACAGAGCCGTTTCTCAGAAAGCTTCTTTCCAGGTTTGAACGGAAGATATTTCCTTTTTCACCGTAGAGCTCTATGGGCTTCCAAATATCCCTTTGCCAATTCCACAAGAACAGCCTTAGCGAAAGGCTTCTTGAAGGGAAAGATGTAACTCTGTGAGATGAATTAACAGAACACAGAGCAGTTTCTCAAAAAGTTTCTTTCCCGTTTTGAACGGAAGATATTTCCTTTTTCACCATAGCCCTCTATGGGCTTCCAAATATCCCTTTACAATTCCACAAGAACAGCCTTAGCGAAAGGCTTCTTGAAGGGAAAAATGTAACTCTGGGAGATGAATTAACAGAACATAGAGCAGTTTCTCAGAAAGCTTCTTTCCAGTTTTGAACGGAAGATATTTTCTTTTTCACCATAGCCCTCTATAGGCTTAAAAATATTCCTTTGCCAATTCCACAAGAACAGACTTAGCGAAAGGCTTCTTGAAGGGAAAGATGCAACTCTGTGAGATGAATTAACAGAACACAGAGCAGTTTCTCAGAAAGCTTCTTTCCAGTTTTGAACGGAAGATATTTCCTTTTTCACCAGGGCCCTCCATGGCCTTTCAAATATCCCTTTTCCAATGCCACAAGAACAGCCTTAGCGAAAGGCTTCTTGAAGGGAAAGATATAACTCTCTGAGGTGAATTAACAGAACACAGAGCCGTTTCTCAGAAAGCTTCTTTCTAGTTTTCAACGGAATATATTTCCTTTTTCACCATAGCCCTCTCTGGGCTTCCAAATATCTCTTTTCCAATTACACAAGAACAGCCTTAGCCAAAGGCTTCTTGAAGGGAAAGATGTAACTCTGTGAGAAGAATTAAGAGAACACAGAGCAGATTCTCAGAAAGCTTCTTTCCAGTTTTGAACGGAAGATATTTCCTTTTTCAACATAGACCTCTGTGGGCTTCCAAATATCACTCTGCCAATTCCACAAGAACAGCCTTAGCGAAAGGCTTCTTGAAGGGAAAGATGTAACTCTGTGAGATGAATTAACAGAACACAGAGCAGTTTCTCAGAAAGCTTCTTTCCCGTTTTGAACGGAAGATATTTTCTTTTTCACCATAGCCCTCTATGGGCTTCCAAATATCCCTTTGCAAATTCCACAAGAACAGCCTTAGCGAAAGGCTTCTTGAAGGGAAAGATGTAACTCTGTGAGATGAATTAACAGAACACAGAGCAGTTTCTCAGAAAGCTTCTTTCCAGTTTTGAAAGGAAGATATTTCCTTTTTCACCATAGCCCTCTATGCGCTTACAAATATCACTTGGCCAATTACACACGAACAGCCTTAGCGAAATGCTTCTTGAAGGGAAAGATGTAACTCTGTGAGATGAATTAACGGACCACAGAGCCGTTTCTCAGATAGCATCTTTCCAGGTTTGAACGGAAGATATTTCCTTTTTCACGATAGCCCTCTATGGGCCTCCAAATGTCACTTTTCCAATTCCACAAGAACAGCCTTAGCGAAAGGCTTCTTGATGGGAAAGATGTAACTCTGTGAGATGAATTAACAGAACACAGAGCAGTTTCTCAGAAAGCTTTTTTCCAGTTTTGAACCGTAGATATTACCTTTTTCACCATAGCCTTCTGTGGGCTTCCAAATATCATTTCGCCAATTCCACAAGAACAGCCTTAGCGAAAGGCTTCTAGAAGGGAAAGTTGTAACACTGTGAGACGAATTAACAGAACACAGAGCAGTTTCTCAGAAAGCTTCTTTCCAGTTTTGAACAGAAGATATTTCCTTTTTCACCATAGCCCTCCATGGCCTTTCAAGTATCCCTTTTCCAATGCCACAAGAACAGCCTTGGCGAAAGGCTTCTTGAAGGAAAGATGTAACTCTGTGAGATGAATTAACAGAACACAGAGCAGTTTCTCAGAAAGCTTCTTTCCTGTTTTGAACGGAAGATATTTAGTTTTTCACCATAGCCCTCTATGCGCTTACAAATATCACTTTGCCAATTGCACACGAACAGCCTTAGCAAAAGGCTTCCTGAAGGGAAAGATGTAACTCTGTGAGATGAATTAACGGAACACAGAGCCGTTTCTCAGAAAGCTTCTTTCCAGGTTTGAACGGAAGATATTTCCTTTTTCACCGTAGACCTCTATGGGCTTCCAAATATCCCTTTGCCAATTCCACAAGAACAGCCTTAGCGAAAGGCTTCTTGAAGGGAAAGATGTAACTCTGTGAGATGAATTAACAGAACACAGAGCAGTTTCTCAGAAAGTTTCTTTCCCGTTTTGAACGGAAGATATTTCCTTTTTCACCATAGCCCTCTATGGGCTTCCAAATATCCCTTTACAATTCCACAACAACAGCCTTAGCGAAAGGCTTCTTGAAGGGAAAGATGTAACTCTGGGAGATGAATTAACAGAACATAGAGCAGTTTCTCAGAAAGCTTCTTTCCAGTTTTGATCGGAAGATATTTGCTTTTTCACCATAGCCCTCTATAGCCTTAAAAATATTCCTTTGCCAATTCCACAAGAACAGCCTTAGCGAATGGCTTCTTGAAGGGAAAGATGTAACTCTGTGAGATGAATTAACAGAACCCAGAGCAGTTTCTCAGAAAGCTTCTTTCCAGTTTTGAACAGAAGATATTTCCTTTTTCACCATAGCCCTCCATGGCCTCTCAAATATCCCTTTTCCAATGCCACAAGAACAGCCTTAGCGAAAGGCTTCTTGAGGGGAAAGATGTAACTCTGTGAGATGAATTAACAGAACACAGACCGTTTCTCAGAAAGCTTCTTTCCAGTTTTGAACGGAGGATATTTCCTTTTTCACCATAGAACTCTATGGGCTTCCAAATATCCCTTTGCCAATTCCACAAGAACAATCTTAGCGAAAGGCTACTTGAAGGGAAACATGTAACTCTGTGAGATGAATTAACAGAACACAGAGCCGTTTCTCAGAAAGCTTCTTTCCAGTTTTCAACGGAAGATATTTCCTTTTTCACCATAGCCCTCTGTGGGCTTCCAAATATCTCTTTTCCAATTACACAAGAACAGCCTCAGCGAAAGGCTTCTTGAAGGGAAAGATGTAACTCTGTGAGAAGAATTAAGAGAACACAGAGCAGTTTCTCAGAAAGCTTCTTTCCAGTTTTGAACGGAAGATATTTCCTATTTCACCATAGCCCTCTATGGGCTTCCAAATATCCCTCTGCCAATTCCACAAGAACAGCATTATAGAAAGGCTTCTTGAAGGGAAAGATGTAACTCTGTGAAAAGAATTAACAGAACCCAGAGCAGTTTCTCAGAAAGCTTCCTTCGAGTTTTGAACCCAATATATTTCCTTTTTCAACATAGCCCTCTATGAGCTTCCAAATATCATTTTGCCAATTCCACAAGAACAGCCTTAGGGAAAGGCTTCCAGAAGGGAAAGATGTAACACTGTGAGATGAATTAACAGAACACAGAGCAGTTTCTCAGAAAGCTTCTTTCCAGTTTTGAACGGAAGATATTTCCTTTTTCACCATAGCCCTCTATGGGCTTCCAAATATCCCTTTGCCCATTCCACAAGAACAGCCTTAGTGAAAAGCTTCCTGAAGGGAAAGATGTAACTCTGTGAGATGAATTAACAGAACACAGAGCAGTTTCTCAGAAAGTTTCTTTCCAGTTTTGAACGGAAGATATTTCCTTTTTCACCATAGCCCTTAAGTTCTTCCAAATATCCCTTTGCCAATTCCACAAGAACAGCCTTAGCGAAAGGCTTCTTGAAGGGAAAGATGAAACTCTGTGAGATGAATTAAAAGAACACAGAGCAGTTTCTCAGAAAGCTTCTTTCCAGTTTTGAACGGAAGATATTGCTTTCTCACCATAGCCCTCTATGGGCTTAAAAATATTCCTTTGCCAATTCCACAAGAACAGCCTTAGCGACAGGCTTCTTGAAGGGAAAGATGTAACTCTGTGAGATGAATTAACAGAACACAGAGCAATTTCCCCGAAAGATTCTTTCCAGTTTTGAACGGAAGATATTTCCTTTTTCACCATAGCCCTCCATGGCCTTTCAAATATCCCTTTTCCAATGCCACAAGAACAGCCTTAGCGAAAGGCTTCTTGAAGGGAAAGATGTAACTCTGTGAGATGAATTAACAGAACACAGAGCAGTTTCTAAGAAAGCTTCTTTCCAGTTTTGAACGGAAGATATTTCCTTTTTCACCATAGCCCTCTATGGGCTTCCAAATATCCCTTTTGCAGTTCCACAAGAACAGCCTTAGCGAAAGGCTTCTTGAAGGGAAAGATGTAACTCTGTGAGATGAATTAACAGAACACAGAGCAGTTTCTCAGAAAGCTTCTTTCCAGTTTTGAACGGAAGATATTTGCTTTTTCACCATAGCCCTCTATGGGCTTAAAAATATCCCTTTGCCAATTACACAAGAACAGCCTTAGGGAAAGGCTTCTTGAAGGGAAAGATGTAACCCTATGAGTTTAATTAACAGAACACAGAGCAGTTTCTCAGAAAGCTTCTTTCCAGTTTTGAACGGAAGTTATTTCCTTTTTCACCATAGCCCTCTATGGCCTTCCAAATATCACTTTGCCAATTCCACAAGAACAGCCTTTGCGAAAGGATTCTTGAAGGGAAAGATGTAACTCTGTGAGATGAATTAACAGAACACAGATCAGTTTCTCAGAAAGCTTCTTTCCAGTTTTGAACTAAAGATATTTCCTTTTTCACCATACCCATCCATGGGCTTCCAAATACCACTTTGCCAATTCTGCAAGAACAGCCTTAGCGAAAGGCTTCTTGAAAGGAAAGATGTAACTCTGTGAGATGAATTAACAGAACATAGAGCAGTTTCTCAGAAAGCTTCTTTCCCGTTTTGAAGGAAGATATTTCCTTTTTAACGATAGCCCTCTATGGGCTTCCAAATATCCCTTTTCCAATTCCACAAGAACAGCCTTAGCGAAAGGCTTCTTGAAGGGAAAGATGTAACTCTGTGAGATGAATTAACAGAACACAGAGCAGTTTCTCAAAAAGCTCCTTTCAGTTTTGAACGGAAGATATTTCCTTTTTCACCGTAGCCCTCTATGGGCTTCCAAATATCCCTCTGCCAATTCCACAAGAACAGCCTTAGCGAAAGGCTTCTTGAAGGGAAAGATGTAACTCTGTGAGATGAATTAACAGAACACAGAGCAGTTTCTCAGAAAGCTTCTTTCCAGTTTTGAACGGAAGATATTTCCTTTTTCACGATAGCCCTCTATGGGCTTCCAAATATCCCTTTGCCAATTCCACAAGAACAGCCTTAGCGAAAGGCTTCTTGAAGGGAAAGATGTAACTCTGTGAGATGAAATAACAGAACACAGAGCAGTTTCTCAGAAAGCTTCTTTCCAGTTTTGAACGGAAGATATTTCCTTTTTCAGATAGCCCTCCTTGGCATTTCAAATATCCCTTTTCCAATGCCACAAGAACAGCCTTAGCGAAAGGCTTCTTGAAGGGAAAGATGTAACTCTGTGAGATGAATTAACAGAACACAGAGCAGTTTCTCAGAAAGCTTCTTTCCAGTTTTGAACGGAAGATATTTCCTATTTCACCATAGCCCTCTATGCGCTTACAAATATCACTTTGCCAATTCCACAAGAACAGACTTAGCGAAAGGCTTCTTGAAGGGAATGATGTAACACTGTGAGATGAATTAACAGAACACAGAGCAGTTTCTCAGAAAGCTTCTTTCCAGTTTTAAACGGAAGATGTTTCCTTTTTCACGATAGCCCTCTATGGGCCTCCAAATGTCACTTTTCCATTTCCACAAGAACAGCTTTAGCGAAAGGCTTCTTGATGGGAAAAATGTAACTCTGTGAGATGAATTAACAGAACACAGAGCAGTTTCCCAGAAAGCTTTTTTCCAGTTTTGAACCGAAGATATTTCCTTTTTCACCATAGCCCTCTGTGGGCTTCCAAATATCCCTTTTCCAATTCCACAAGAACAGCCTTAGCGAAAGGCTTCTTGAAAGGAAAGATGTAACTCTGTGAGATGAATTAACAGAACACAGAGCAGTTTCTCAGAAAGCTTCTTTCCCGTTTTGAACGGAAGATATTTCCTTTTTCACCATAGCCCTCTATGGGCTTCCAAATATCCCTTTTCCAAATGCACAAGAACAGCCTTAGCGAAAGGCTTCTTGAAGGGAAAGATGTAACTCTGTGAGATGAATTAACAGAACACAGAGCAGTTTCTCACTAAACTTCTTTCCAGTTTTGAACAGAAGATATTTCCTTTTTCACCATATCCCGCTAAGGGCTTCGAAATATCCCTTTTCCACTTACACAAGAACATCCTTAGCGAAAGGCTTCTTGAAGGGAAAGATGTAACTCTGTGAGATGAATTAACAGAACACAGAGCAGTTTCTCAGAAAGCTTCTTTCCAGTTTTGAACGGAAGATATTTCCTTTTTCCCCATAGCCCTCTATGGGCTTCCAAATATCACTTTGCCAATTCCACAAGAACAGCCTTAGCGAAAGGCTTCTTGAAGGGAAAGATGTAACTCTGTGAGATGAATTAACAGAACACAGAGCAGTTTCTCAGAAAGCTTCTTTCCAGTTATGAACGGAAGATATTTCCTTTTTCACCATAGCCCTCTATGAGCTTCCAAATATCATTTTGCCAATTCCACAAGAACAGCCTTAGCGAAAGGCTTCTAGAAGGGAAAGATGTAACACTGTGAGATGAATTAACAGAACACAGAGCAGTTTCTCAGAAAGCTTCTTTCCAGTTTTGAACGAAGATATTTCCTTTTTCAACATAGCCCTCTATGGGCTTCCAAATATCACTTTGCCAATTCCACAAGAACAGCCTTAGTGAAAGGCTTCCTGAAGGGAAAGATGTAACTCTGTGAGATGAATTAACAGAACACAGAGCAGTTTCTCAGAAAGCTTCTTTACAGTTTTGAACGGAGATATTTCCTTTTTCACCATAGCCCTCTATGGGCTTCCAAATATCCCTTTTCCAATTCCACAAGAACAGCCTTAGCGAAAGGCTTCTTGAAGGGAAAGATGTAATTCTGTGAGATGAATTAACAGAACACAGAGCAGTTTCTCAGAAAGCGTCTTTCCAGTTTTGAACGGAAGATATTTCCTTTTTCACCATAGCCCTCTATGGGCTTCCATATATCCCATTTCCAATTCCACAAGAACAGCCTTAGCGAAAGGCTTCTTGAAGGGAAAGATGTAACTCTGTGAGATGAATTAACAGAACACAGAGCAGTTTCTCAGAAAGCTTCTTTCCTGTTTTGAACGGAAGATATTTCCTTTTTCACCATAGCCCTCTAAGGGCTTCCAAATATCCCTTTTCCAATTCCACAAGAACAGCCTTAGCGAAAGGCTTCTTGAAGGGAACATGAAACTCTGTGAAATGAATTAACAGAACACAGAGCACTTTCTCAGAAAGCTTCTTTCCAGTTTTGAACGGAAGATATTTCCTTTTTCACCATAGCCCTCTATGGGCTTCTAAATATCCCTTTGCCAATTCCACAAGAACAGCCTTAGGGAAAGGTTTCTTGAAGGGAAAGATGTAACTCTGTGAGATGAATTAACAGAACACAGAGCAATTTCTCAGAAAGCTTCTTTCCAGTTTTGAACGGAAGATATTTCCTTTTTCACCATAGCCCTCCATGGCCTTTCAAGTATCCCTTTTCCAATGCCACAAGAACAGCCTTAGCGAAAGGCTTCTTGAAGGAAAAGATGTAACTCTGTGAGATGAATTAACAGAACACAGAGCAGTTTCTCAGAAAGCTTCTTTCCAGTTTTGAACGGAAGATATTTATTTTTTCACCATAGCCCTCTATGCGCTTACAAATATCACTTTGCCAATTCCACACGAACAGCCTTAGCGAAAGGCTTCTTGAAGGGAAAGATGTAACTCTGTGAGATGAATTAACGGAACACAGAGCCGTTTCTCAGAAAGCTTCTTTCCAGGTTTGAACGGAAGATATTTCCTTTTTCACCGTAGACCTCTATGGGCTTCCAAATATCCCTTTGAAAATTCCACAAGAACAGCCTTAGCGAAAGGCTTCTTGAAGGGAAAGATGTAACTCTGTGAGATGAATTAACAGAACACAGAGCAGTTTCTCAGAAAGCTTCTTTCCAGTTTTGAACGGAAGATATTTGCTTTTTCACCATAGCCCTCTATAGGCTTAATAATATTCCTTTGCCAATTCCACAAGAACAGCCTGAGCGAAAGGCTTCTTGAAGGGAAAGATGTAACTCTGTGAGATGTATTAACAGAACACAGAGCAGTTTCTCAGAAAGCTTCTTTCCAGTTTTGAACGTAAGATATTTCCTTTTTCAAAATAGCCATCTATGAGCTTCCAAATATCATTTTGCCAATTCCACAAGAACAGCCTTAGCGAAAGTCTTCTAGAAGGGAAAGATGTAACACTGTGAGATGAATTAACAGAACACAGAGCAGTTTCTCAGAAAGCTTCTTTCCAGTTTTGAACGGAAGATATTTCCTTTTTCACCATAGCCATCTATGGGCTTCCAAATATCACTTTGCCCATTCCAGAAGAACAACCTTAGTGAAAAGCTTCTTGAAGGGAAAGATATAATTCTGTGAGATGAATTAACAGAACACAGAGCAGTTTCTCAGAAAGCGTCTTTCCAGTTTTGAACGGAAGATATTTCCTTTTTCACCATAGCCCTCTAAGGGCTTCCAAATATCCCTTTTCCAATTCCACAAGAACAGCCTTAGCGAAAGGCTTCTTGAAGGGAAAGATGTAACTCTGTGAGATGAATTAACAGAACACAGAGCAGTTTCTCAGAAAGCTTCTTTCCAGTTTTGAACGGAAGATATTTCCTTTTTCACCATAGCCCTCTAAGGGCTTCCAAATATCCCTTTTCCAATTCCAGAAGAACAGCCTTAGCGAAAGGCTTCTTTACGGGAACATGAAACTCTGTGAAATGAATTAACAGAACACAGAGCAGTTTCTCAGAAAGCTTCTTTCCAGTTTTGAACGGAAGATATTTCCTTTTTCACCATAGCCCTCTATGGGCTTCCAAATATCCCTTTGCCAATTCCACAAGAACAGCCTTAGCGAAAGACTTCTTGAAGGGAAAGATGTAACTCTGTGAGATGAATTAACAGAACACAGAGCAATTTCTCAGAAAGCTTCTTTCCAGGTTTGAACGGAAGATATTTCCTTTTTCACCGTAGACCTCTATGGGCTTCCAAATATCCCTTTGCCAATTCCACAAGAACAGCCTTAGCGAAAGGCTTCTTGAAGGGAAAGATGTAACTCTGTGAGATGAATTAACAGAACACAGAGCAGTTTCTCAGAAAGCTTCTTTCCAGTTTTGAACGGAAGATATTTGCTTTTTCACCATAGCCCTCTATAGGCTTAAAAATATTCCTTTGCCAATTCCAAAAGAACAGCCTTAGCGAAAGGCTTCTTGAAGGGAAAGATGTAACACTGTGAGATGAATTAACAGAACACAGAGCAGTTTCTCAGAAAGCTTCTTTCCAGTTTTGAACGGAAGATATTTCCTTTTTCAACATAGCCCTCTATGAGCTTCCAAATATCATTTTGCCAATTCCACAAGAACAGCCTTAGCGAAAGGCTTCTAGAAGGGAAAGATGTAACACTGTGAGATGAATTAACAGAACACAGAGCAGTTTCTCAGAAAGCTTCTTTCCAGTTTTGAACGGAAGATATTTCCTTTTTCACCATAGCCCTCTATGGGCTTCCAAATATCACTTTGCCCATTCCAGAAGAACAACCTTAGTGAAAAGCTTCTTGAAGGGAAAGATGTAATTCTGTGAGATGAATTAACAGAACACAGAGCAGTTTCTCAGAAAGCGTCTTTCCAGTTTTGAACGGAAGATATTTCCTTTTTCACCATAGCCCTCTATGGGCTTCCAAATATCCCTTTTCCAATTCCACAAGAACAGCCTTAGCGAATGGCTTCTTGAAGGGAAAGATGTAACTCTGTGAGATGAAATAACAGAACACAGAGCAGTTTCTCAGAAAGCTTCTTTCCAGTTTTGAACGGAAGATATTTCCTTTTTCACGATAGCCCTCCTTGGCATTTCAAATATCCCTTTTCCAATGCCACAAGAACAGCCTTAGCGAAAGGCTTCTTGAAGGGAAAGATGTAACTCTGTGAGATGAATTAACAGAACACAGAGCAGTTTCTCAGAAAACTTCTTTCCAGTTTTGAACGGAAGATATCTCCTTTTTCACCATATCCCGCTATGGGCTTCGAAATATCCCTTTTCCAATTACACAAGAATATCCTTAGCGAAAGGCTTCTTGAAGGGAAAGATGTAACTCTGTGAGATGAATTAACAGAACACAGAGCAGTTTCTCAGAAAGCTTCTTTCCAGTTTTGAACGGAAGATATTTCCTTTTTCCCCATAGCCCTCTATGGGCTTCCAAATATCACTTTGCCAATTCCACAAGAACAGCCTTAGCGAAAGGCTTCTTGAAGGGAAAGATGTAACTCTATGAGATGAATTAACAGAACACAGAGCAGTTTCTCAGAAAGATTCTCTCCAGTTTTGAACGGAAGATATTTCCTTTTTCAACATAGCCATCTATGAGCTTACAAATATCATTTTGCCAATTCCACAGGAACAGCCTTAGCGAAAGGCTTCTAGAAGGGAAAGATGTAACACTATGAGATGAATTAACAGAACACAGAGCAGTTTCTCAGAAAGCTTCTTTCCAGTTTTGAACGGAAGATATTTCCTTTTTCAACATAGCACTCTATGGGCTTCCAAATATCACTTTGCCAATTCCACAAGAACAGCCTTAGTGAAAGGCTTCCTGAAGGGAAAGATTTAACTCTGTGAGATGAATTAACAGAACACAGAGCAGTTTCTCAGAGAGCTTCTTTACAGTATTCAACGGAAGATATTTCCTTTTTCACCATAGCCCTCTATGGGCTTCCAAATATCCCTTTTCCAATTCCACAAGAACAGCCTTAGCGAAAGGCTTCTTGAAGGGAAAGATGTAATTCTGTGAGATGAATTAACAGAACACAGAGCAGTTTCTCAGAAAGCGTCTTTCCAGTTTTGAACGGAAGATATTTCCTCTTTCACCATAGCCCACTATGGGCTTCCATATAATCCATTTCCAATTCCACAAGAACAGCCTTAGCGAAAGGCTTCTTGAAGGGAAAGATGTAACTCTGTGAGATGAATTAACAGAACACAGAGCAGTTTCTCAGAAAGCTTCTTTCCTGTTTTGAACGGAAGATATTTCCTTTTTCACCATAGCCCTCTAAGGGCTTCCAAATATCCCTTTTCCAATTCCACAAGAACAGCCTTAGCAAAAGGCTTCTTGAAGCCAAAGATGTAACTCTGTGAAATGAATTAACAGAACACAGAGCAGTTTCTCAGAAAGCTTCTTTCCAGTTTTGAACGGAAGATATTTCCTTTTTCACCATAGCCCTCTATGGGCTTCCAAATATCACTTTGCCAATTCCACAAGAACAGCCTTAGCGAAAGGCTTCTTGAAGGGAAAGATGTAACTCTTTGAGATGAATTAACAGAACACAGAGCAATTTCTCAGAAAGCTTCTTTCCAGTTTTGAACGGAAGATATTTCCTTTTTCACCATAGTCCTCCATGGCCTTTCAAGTATCCCTTTTCCAATGCCAAAAGAACAGCCTTAGCGAAAGGCTTCTTGAAGGAAAAGATGTAACTCTGTGAGATGAATTAACAGAACACAGAGCAGTTTCTCAGAAAGCTTCTTTCCAGTTTTGAACGGAAGATATTTAGTTTTTCACCATAGCCCTCTATGCGCTTACAAGTATCACTTTGCCAATTACACACGAACAGCCTTAGCGAAAGGCTTCTTGAAGGGAAAGATGTAACACTGTGAGATGAATTAACGGAACACAGAGCCGTTTCTCAGAAAGCTTCTTTCCAGGTTTGAACGGAAGATATTTCCTTTTTCACCGTAGACCTCTATGGGCTTCCAAATATCCCTTTGACAATTCCACAAGAACAGCCTTAGCGAAAGGCTTCTTGAAGGGAAAGATGTAACTCTGTGAGATGAATTAACAGAACACAGAGCAGTTTCTCAGAAAGCTTCTTTCCAGTTTTGAACGGAAGATATTTCCTTTTTCAACATAGCCCTCTATGAGCTTCCAAATATCATTTTGCCAATTCCACAAGAACAGCCTTAGCAAAAGGCTTCTAGAAGGGAAAGATATAACACTGTGAGACGAATTAACAGAACACAGAGCAGTTTCTCAGAAACCTTCTTTCCAGTTTTGAACGGAAGATATTTCCTTTTTCACCATAGCCCTCTATGGGCTTCCAAATATCACTTTGCCCATTCCAGAAGAACAACCTTAGTGAAAAGCTTCTTGAAGGGAAAGATGTAATTCTGTGAGATGAATTAACACAACACAGAGCAGTTTCTCAGAAAGCGTCTTTCCAGTTTTGAACGGAAGATATTTCCTTTTTCACCATAGCCCTCTATGGGCTTCCAAATATCCCTTTTCCAATTCCCCAAGAACAGCCTTAGCGAAAGGCTTCTTGAAGGGAAAGATGTAACTCTGTGAGATGAATTAACAGAACACAGAGCAGTTTCTCAGAAAGCTTCTTTCCAGTTTTGAACGGAAGATATTTCCTTTTTCACCCATCCCTTTTCCAATTCCAGAAGAACAGCCTTAGCGAAAGGCTTCTTGAAGGGAACATGAAACTCTGTGAAATGAATTAACAGAACACAGAGCAGTTTCTCAGAAAGCTTCTTTCCAGTTTTGAACGGAAGATATTTCCTTTTTCACCATAGAACTCTATGGGCTTCCAAATATCCCTTTGCCAATTCCACAAGAACAGCCTTAGCGAAAGGCTTCTTGAAGGGAAAGATGTAATTCTGTGAGATGAATTAACAGAACACAGAGCAGTTTCTCAGAAAGCGTCTTTCCAGTTTTGAACGGAAGATATTTCCTCTTTCACCATAGCCCTCTATGGGCTTCCATATAATCCATTTCCAATTCCACAAGAACAGCCTTAGCGAAAGGCTTCTTGAAGGGAAAGATGTAACTCTGTGAGATGAATTAACAGAACACAGAGCAGTTTCTCAGAAAGCTTCTTTCCTGTTTTGAACGGAAGATATTTCCTTTTTCACCCATCCCTTTTCCAATTCCAGAAGAACAGCCTTAGCGAAAGGCTTCTTGAAGGGAACATGAAACTCTGTGAAATGAATTAACAGAACACAGAGCAGTTTCTCAGAAAGCTTCTTTCCAGTTTTGAAGGGAAGATATTTGCTTTTTCACCATAGCCCTCTATAGGCTTAAAAATATTCCTTTTCCAATTCCAAAAGAACAGCCTTAGCGAAAGGCTTCTTGAAGGGAAAGATGTAACTCTGTGAGATGAATTAACAGAACACAGAGCAATTTCTCAGAAAGCTTCTTTCCAGTTTTGAACGGAAGATATTTCCTTTTTCTCCATAGCCCTCCATGGCCTTTCAAGTATCCCTTTTCCAATGCCACAAGAACAGCCTTAGCGAAAGGCTTCTTGAAGGAAAAGATGTAACTCTGTGAGATGAATTAACAGAACACAGAGCAGTTTCTCAGAAAGCTTCTTTCCAGTTTTCAACGGAAGATATTTAGTTTTTCACCATAGCCCTCTATGCGCTTACAAATATCACTTTGCCAATTCCACACGAACAGCCTTAGCGAAAGGCTTCTTGAAGGGAAAGATGTAACTCTGTGAGATCAATTAACGGAACACAGAGCCGTTTCTCAGAAAGCTTCTTTCCAGGTTTGAACGGAAGATATTTCCTTTTTCACCTTAGACCTCTATGGGCTTCCAAATATCCCTTTGCCAAATCCACAAGAACAGCCTTAACGAAAGGCTTCTTGAGGGGAAAGATGTAACTCTGTGAGATGAATTAACAGAACACAGAGCAGTTTCTCAGAAAGCTTCTTTCCAGTTTTGAACGGAAGATATTTGCTTTTTCACCATAGCCCTCTATAGGCTTAAAAATATTCCTTTGCCAATTCCAAAAGAACAGCCTTAGCGAAAGGCTTCTTGAAGGGAAAGATGTAACTCTGTGAGATGAATTAACAGAACACAGAGCAGTTTCTCAGAAAGCTTCTTTCCAGTTTTGAACGGAAGATATTTCCTTTTTCAACATAGCCCTCTATGAGCTTCCAAATATCATTTTGCCAATTCCACAAGAACAGCCTTAGCGAAAGGCTTCTAGAAGGAAAAGATGTAACACTTTGAGATGAATTAACAGAACACAGAGCAGTTTCTCAGAAAGCTTCTTTCCAGTTTTGAACGGAAGATATTTCCTTTTTCACCATAGCCCTCTATGGGCTTCCAAATATCACTTTGCCCATTCCACAAGAACAACCTTAGTGAAAAGCTTCTTGAAGGGAAAGATGTAATTCTGTGAGATGAATTAACAGAACACAGAGCAGTTTCTCAGAATGCGTCTTTTCAGTTTTGAACGGAAGATATTTCCTTTTTCACCATAGCCCTCTATGGGCTTCCAAATATCCCTTTTCCAATTCCACAAGAACAGCCTTAGCGAAAGGCTTCTTGAAGGGAAAGATGTAACTCTGTGAGATGAAATATCAGAACACAGAGCAGTTTCTCAGAAAGCTTCTTTCCAGTTTTGAACCGAAGATATTTCCTTTTTCACGATAGCCCTCCTTGGCATTTCAAATATCCCTTTTCCAATGCCACAAGAACAGCCTTAGCGAAAGGCTTCTTGAAGGGAAAGATGTAACTCTGTGAGATGAATTAACAGAACACAGAGCAGTTTCTCAGAAAGCTTCTTTCCAGTTTTGAACGGATGATATTTGCTTTTTCACCATAGCCCTCTATAGGCTTAGAAATATTCCTTTGCCAATTCCACAAGAACAGCCTGAGCGAAAGGCTTCTTGAAGGGAAAGATGTAACTCTGTGAGATGAATTAACAGAACACAGAGCAGTTTCTCAGAAAGCTTCTTTCCAGTTTTGAACGTAAGATATTTCCTTTTTCAACATAGCCCTCTATGAGCTTCCAAATATCATTTTGCCAATTCCACAAGAACAGCCTTAGCGAAAGGCTTCTAGAAGGGAAAGATGTAACACTGTGAGATGAATTAACAGAACACAGAGCAGTTTCTCAGAAAGCTTCTTTCCAGTTTTGAACGGAAGATATTTCCTTTTTCACCATAGCCTTCTATGGGCTTCCAAATATCACTTTGCCCATTCCAGAAGAACAACCTTAGTGAAAAGCTTCTTGAAGGGAAAGATGTAATTCTGTGAGATGAATTAACAGAACACAGAGCAGTTTCTCAGAAAGCGTCTTTCCAGTTTTGAACGGAAGATATTTCCTTTTTCACCATAGCCCTCTATGGGCTTCCAAATATCCCTTTTCCAATTCCACAAGAACAGCCTTAGCGAAAGGCTTCTTGAAGGGATAGATGGAACTCTGTGAGATGAATTAACAGAACACAGAGCAGTTTCTCAGAAAGCTTCTTTCCAGTTTTGAACGGAAGATATTTCCTTTTTCACCATAGCCCTCTAAGGGCTTCCAAATATCCCTTTTCCAATTCCAGAAGAACAGCCTTAGCGAAAGGCTTCTTGACGGGAACATGAAACTCTGTGAAATGAATTAACAGAACACAGAGCAGTTTCTCAGAAAGCTTCTTTCCAGTTTTGAACGGAAGATATTTCCTTTTTCACCATAGCCCTCTATGGGCTTCCAAATATCCCTTTGCCAATTCCACAAGAACAGCCTTAGCGAAAGGCTTCTTGAAGGGAAAGATGTAACTCTGTGAGTTGAATTAACAGAACATAGAGCAATTTCTCAGAAAGCTTCTTTCCAGTTTTGAACGGAAGATATTTCCTTTTTCACCATAGCCCTCCATGGCCTTTCAAGTATCCCTTTTCCAATGCCACAAGAACAGCCTTAGCGAAAGGCTTCTTGAAGGAAAAGATGTAACTCTGTGAGATGAATTAACAGAACACAGAGCAGTTTCTCAGAAAGCTTCTTTCCAGTTTTGAACGGATGATATTTAGTTTTTCACCATAGCCCTCTATGCGCTTACAAATATCACTTTGCCAATTCCACACGAACAGCCTTAGCGAAAGGCTTCTTGAAGGGAAAGATGTAACTCTGTGAGATCAATTAACGGAACACAGAGCCGTTTCTCAGAAAGCTTCTTTCCAGGTTTGAACGGAAGATATTTCCTTTTTCACCGTAGACCTCTATGGGCTTCCAAATATCCCTTTGCCAATTCCACAAGAACAGCCTTAGCGAAAGGCTTCTTGAAGGGAAAGATGTAACTCTGTGAGATGAATTAACAGAACACAGAGCAGCTTCTCAGAAAGCTTCTTTCCAGTTTTGAACGGAAGATATTTGCTTTTTCACATAGCCCTCTATGGGCTTCCAAATATCACTTTGCCCATTCCACAAGAACAACCTTAGTGAAAAGCTTCTTGAAGGGAAAGATGTAATTCTGTGAGATGAATTAACAGAACACAGAGCAGTTTCTCAGAAAGCGTCTTTCCAGTTTTGAACGGAAGATATTTCCTTTTTCACCATAGCCCTCTATGGGCTTCCAAATATCCCTTTTCCAATTCCACAAGAACAGCCTTAGCGAAAGGCTTCTTGAAGGGAAAGATGTAACTCTGTGAGATGAAATAACAGAACACAGAGCAGTTTCTCAGAAAGCTTCTTTTAAGTTTTGAACGGAAGATATTTCCTTTTTCACGATAGCCCTCCTTGGCATTTCAAATATCCCTTTTCCAATGCCACAGGAACAGCCTTAGCGAAAGGCTTCTTGAAGGGAAAGATGTAACTCCGTGAGATGAATTAACAGAACACAGAGCAGTTTCTCAGAAAACTTCTTTCCAGTTTTGAACGGAAGATATCTCCTTTTTCACCATATCCCGCTATGGGCTTCGAAATATCCCTTTTCCAATTACACAAGAACATCCTTAGCGAAAGGCTTCTTGAAGGGAAAGATGTAACTCTGTGAGATGAATTAACAGAACACAGAGCAGTTTCTCAGAAAGCTTCCCTCCAGTTTTGAACGGAAGATATTTCGTTTTTCAACATAGCCCTCTATGAGCTTCCAAATATCATTTTGCCAATTCCACAGGAACAGCCTTAGCGAAAGGCTTCTAGAAGGGAAAGATGTAACACTGTGAGATGAATTAACAGAACACAGAGCAGTTTCTCAGAAAGCTTCTTTCCAGTTTTGAACGGAAGATATTTCCTTTTTCAACATAGCCCTCTATGGGCTTCCAAATATCACTTTGCCAATTCCACAAGAACAGCCTTAGTGAAAGGCTTCCTGAAGGGAAAGATGTAACTCTGTGAGATGAATTAACAGAACACAGAGCAGTTTCTCAGAGAGCTTCTTTACAGTATTCAACGGAAGATATTTCCTTTTTCACCATAGCCCTCTATGGGCTTCCAAATATCCCTTTTCCAATTCCACAAGAACAGCCTTAGCGAAAGGCTTCTTGAAGGGAAAGATGTAATTCTGTGAGATGAATTAACAGAACACAGAGCAGTTTCTCAGAAAGCGTCTTTCCAGTTTTGAACGGAAGATATTTCCTTTTTCACCATAGCCCTCTATGGGCTTCCATATAATCCATTTCCAATTCCACAAGAACAGCCTTAGCGAAAGGCTTCTTGAAGGGAAAGATGTAACTCTGTGAGATGAATTAACAGAACACAGAGCAGTTTCTCAGAAAGCTTCTTTCCTGTTTTGAACGGAAGATATTTCCTTTTTCACCATAGCCCTCTAAGGGCTTCCAAATATCCCTTTTCCAATTCCACAAGAACAGCCTTAGCGAAAGGCTTCTTGAAGCCAAAGATGTAACTCTGTGAAATGAATTAACAGAACACAGAGCAGTTTCTCAGAAAGCTTCTTTCCAGTTTTGAACGGAAGGTATTTCCTTTTTCACCATAGCCCTCTATGGGCTTCCAAATATCCCTCTGCCAATTCCACAAGAACAGCTTTAGCGAAAGGCTTCTTGAAGGGAAAGATGTAATTCTGTGAGATGAATTAACAGAACACAGAGCAGTTTCTCAGAAAGCGTCTTTCCAGTTTTGAACGGAAGATATTTCCTTTTTCACCATAGCCCTCTATCGGATTCCATATAATCCATTTCCAATTCCACAAGAACAGCCTTAGCGAAAGGCTACTTGAAGGGAAAGATGTAACTCTGTGAGATGAATTAACAGAACACAGAGCAGTTTCTCAGAAAGCTTCTTTCCTGTTTTGAACGGAAGATATTTCCTTTTTCACCGTAGCCCTCTAAGGGCTTCCAAATATCTCTTTTCCAATTCCACAAAAACAGCCTTAGCGAAAGGCTTCTTGAAGCCAAAGATGTAACTCTGTGAAATGAATTAACAGAACACAGAGCAGTTTCTCAGAAAGCTTCTTTCCAGTTTTGAACGGAAGATATTTCCTTTTTCACCATAGCCCTCTATGGGCTTCCAAATATCCCTTTGCCAATTCCACAAGAACAGCCTTAGGAAAGGCTTCTTGAAGGGAAAGATGTAACTCTGTGAGATTAATTAACAGAACACAGAGCAATTTCTCAGAAAGCTTCTTTCCAGTTTTGAACGGAAGATATTTCCTTTTTCACCATAGCCCTCCATGGCCTTTCAAGTATCCCTTTTCCAATGCCACAAGAACAGCCTTAGCGAAAGGCTTCTTGAAGGGAAAGATGTAACTCTGTGAGATGAATTAACGGAACACAGAGCCGTTTCTCAGAAAGCTTCTTTCCAGGTTTGAACGGAAGATATTTCCTTTTTCACCGTAGACCTCTATGGGCTTCCAAATATCCCTTTGACAATTCCACAAGAACAGCCTTAGCGAAAGGCTTCTTGAAGGGAAAGATGTAACTCTGTGAGATGAATTAACAGAACACAGAGCAGTTTCTCAGAAAGCTTCTTTCCAGTTTTGAACGGAAGATATTTCCTTTTTCACCATAGCCCTCTATGGGCTTCCAAATATCCCTTTGACAATTCCACAAGAACAGCCTTAGCGAAAGGCTTCTTGAAGGGAAAGATGTAACTCTGTGAGATGAATTAACAGAACACAGAGCAATTTCTCAGAAAGCTTCTTTCCAGTTTTGAACGGAAGATATTTAATTTTTCACCATAGCCCTCCATGGCCTTTCAAGTATCCCTTTTCCAATGCCACAAGAACAGCCTTAGCGAAAGGCTTCTTGAAGGAAAAGATGTAACTCTGTGAGATGAATTAACAGAACACAGAGCAGTTTCTCAGAAAGCTTCTTTCCTGTTTTGAACGGAAGATATTTCCTTTTTCACCATAGCCCTCTAAGGGCTTCCAAATATCCCTTTTCCAATTCCACAAGAACAGCCTTAGCGAAAGGCTTCTTGAAGGGAACATGAAACTCTGTGAAATGAATTAACAGAACACAGAGCAGTTTCTCAGAAAGCTTCTTTCCAGTTTTGAACGGAAGATATTTCCTTTTTCACCATAGCCCGCTATGGGCTTCCAAATATCCCTTTGCCAATTCCACAAGAACAGCCTTAGCGAAAGGCTTCTTGAAGGGAAAGATTTAACTCTGTGAGATGAATTAACAGAACACAGAGCAATTTCTCAGAAAGCTTCTTTCCAGTTTTGAACGGAAGATATTTCCTTTTTCACCATAGCCCTCCATGGCCTTTCAAGTATCCCTTTTCCAATGCCACAAGAACAGCCTTAGCGAAAGGCTTCTTGAAGGAAAAGATGTAACTCTGTGAGATGAATTAACAGAACACAGAGCAGTTTCTCAGAAAGCTTCTTTCCAGTTTTGAACGGAAGATATTAAGTTTTTCACCATAGCCCTCTATGCGCTTACAAATATCACTTTGCCAATTCCACACGAACAGCCTTAGCGAAAGGCTTCTTGAAGGGAAAGATGTAACTCTGTGAGATGAATTAACGGAACACAGAGCCGTTTCTCAGAAAGCTTCTTTCCAGGTTTGAACTGAAGTTATTTCCTTTTTCACCGTAGACCTCTATGGGCTTCCAAATATCCCTTTGAAAATTCCACAAGAACAGCCTTAGCGAAAGGCTTCTTGAAGGGAAAGATGTAACTCTGTGAGATGAATTAACAGAACACAGAGCAGTTTCTCAGAAAGCTTCTTTCCAGTTTTGAACGGAAGATATTTGCTTTTTCACCATAGCCCTCTATAGGCTTAAAAATATTCCTTTGCCAATTCCACAAGAACAGCCTGAGCGAAAGGCTTCTTGAAGGGAAAGATGTAACTCTGTGAGATGAATTAACAGAACACAGAGCAGTTTCTCAGAAAGCTTCTTTCCAGTTTTGAACGTAAGATATTTCCTTTTTCAACATAGCCCTCTATGAGCTTCCAAATATCATTTTGCCAATTCCACAAGAACAGCCTTAGCGAAAGGCTTCTAGAAGGGAAAGATGTAACACTGTGAGATGAATTAACAGAACACAGAGCAGTTTCTCAGAAAGCTTCTTTCCAGTTTTGAACGGAAGATATTTCCTTTTTCACCATAGCCTTCTATGGGCTTCCAAATATCACTTTGCCCATTCCAGAAGAACAACCTTAGTGAAAAGCTTCTTGAAGGGAAAGATGTAATTCTGTGAGATGAATTAACAGAACACAGAGCAGTTTCTCAGAAAGCTTCTTTCCAGTTTTGAACGGAAGATATTTCCTTTTTCACCATAGCCCTCTATGGGCTTCCAAATATCCCTTTTCCAATTCCAGAAGAACAGCCTTAGCGAAAGGCTTCTTGACGGGAACATGAAACTCTGTGAAATGAATTAACAGAACACAGAGCAGTTTCTCAGAAAGCTTCTTTCCAGTTTTGAACGGAAGATATTTAGTTTTTCACCATAGCCCTCTACGGGCTTCCAAATATCCCTTTGCCAATTCCACAAGAACAGCCTTAGCGAAAGGCTTCTTGAAGGGAAAGATGTAACTCTGTGAGATGAATTAACAGAACACAGAGCAATTTCTCAGAAAGCTTCTTTCCAGTTTTGAACGGAAGATATTTCCTTTTTCACCATAGCCCTCCATGGCCTTTCAAGTATCCCTTTTCCAATGCCAAAAGAACAGCCTTAGCGAAAGGCTTCTTGAAGGAAAAGTTGTAACTCTGTGAGATGAATTAACAGAACAGAGAGCAGTTTCTCAGAAAGCTTCTTTCCAGTTTTGAACGGAAGATATTTAGTTTTTAACCATAGCCCTCTATGCGCTTACAAGTATCACTTTGCCAATTCCACACGAACAGCCTTAGCGAAAGGCTTCTTGAAGGGAAAGATGTAACTCTGTGAGATGAATTAACGGAACACAGAGCCGTTTCTCAGAAAGCTTCTTTCCAGGTTTGAACGGAAGATATTTCCTTTTTCACCGTAGACCTCTATGGGCTTCCAAATATCCCTTTGACAATTCCACAAGAACAGCCTTAGCGAAAGGCTTCTTGAAGGAAAAGCTGTAACTCTGTGAGATGAATTAACAGAACACAGAGCAGTTTCTCAGAAAGCTTCTTTCCAGTTTTGAACGGAAGATATTTCCTTTTTCAACATAGCCCTCTATGAGCTTCCAAATATCATTTTGCCAATTCCACAAGAACAGCCTTAGCGAAAGGCTTCTAGAAGGGAAAGATGTAACACTGTGAGATGAATTAACAGAACACAGAGCAGTTTCTCAGAAAGCTTCTTTCCAGTTTTGAACGGAAGATATTTCCTTTTTCACCATAGCCTTCTATGGGCTTCCAAATATCACTTTGCCCATTCCAGAAGAACAACCTTAGTGAAAAGCTTCTTGAAGGTAAAGATGTAATTCTGTGAGATGAATTAACAGAACACAGAGCAGTTTCTCAGAAAGCTTCTTTACAGTTTTGAACGGAAGATATTTCCTTTTTCACCATAGCCCTCTATGGGCTTCCAAATATCCCTTTTCCAATTCCAGAAGAACAGCCTTAGCGAAAGGCTTCTTGACGGGAACATGAAACTCTGTGAAATGAATTAACAGAACACAGAGCAGTTTCTCAGAAAGCTTCTTTCCAGTTTTGAACGGAAGATATTTCCTTTTTCACCATAGCCCACTACGAGCTTCCAAATATCCCTTTGCCAATTCCACAAGAACAGCCTTAGCGAAAGGCTTCTTGAAGGGAAAGATGTAACTCTGTGAGATGAATTAACAGAACACAGAGCAATTTCTCAGAAAGCTTCTTTCCAGTTTTGAACGGAAGATATTTCCTTTTTCACCATAGCCCTCCATGGCCTTTCAAGTATCCCTTTTCCAATGCCACAAGAACAGCCTTAGCGAAAGGCTTCTTGAAGGGAAAGATGTAACTCTGTGAGATGAATTAACAGAACACAGAGCAGTTTCTCAGAAAGCTTCTCTCCAGTTTTGAACGGAAGATATTTCCTTTTTCAACATAGCCCTCTATGAGCTTCCAAATATCATTTTGCCAATTCCACAGGAACAGCCTTAGCAATAGGCTTCTAGAAGGGAAAGATGTAACACTGTGAGATGAATTAACAGAACACAGAGCAGTTTCTCAGAAAGCTTCTTTCCAGTTTTGAACGGAAGATATTTCCTTTTTCAACATAGCCCTCTATGGGCTTCCAAATATCACTTTGCCAATTCCACAAGAACAGCCTTAGTGAAAGGCTTCCTGAAGGAAAAGATGTAACTCTGTGAGATGAATTAACAGAACACAGAGCAGTTTCTCAGAGAGCTTCTTTACAGTATTCAACGGAAGATATTTCCTTTTTCACCATAGCCCTCTATGGGTTTCCAAATATCCCTTTTCCAATTCCACAAGAACAGACTTAGCGAAAGGCTTCTTGAAGGGAAAGATGTAATTCTGTGAGATGAATTAACAGAACACAGAGCAGTTTCTCAGAAAGCGTCTTTCCAGTTTTGAACGGAAGATATTTCCTTTTTCACCATAGCCCTCTATGGGCTTCCATATAATCCATTTCCAATTCCACAAGAACAGCCTTAGAGAAAGGCTTCTTGAAGGGAAAGATGTAACTCTGTGAGATGAATTAACAGAACACAGAGCAGTTTCTCAGAAACCTTCTTTCCTGTTTTGAACGGAAGATATTTCCTTTTTCACCATAGATCTCTAAGGGCTTCCAAATATCCCTTTTCCAATTCCACAAGAACAGCCTTAGCGAAAGGCTTCTTGAAGCCAAAGATGTAACTCTGTGAAATGAATTAACAGAACACAGAGCAGTTTCTCAGAAAGCTTCTTTCCAGTTTTGAACGGAAGATATTTCCTTTTTCACCATAGCCCTCTATGGGCTTCCCAATATCCCTTTGCCAATTCCACAAGAACAGCCTTAGCGAAAGGCTTCTTGAAGGGAAAGATGTAACTCTGTGAGATGAATTAACAGAACACAGAGCAATTTCTCAGAAAGCTTCTTTCCAGTTTTGAACGGAAGATATTTCCTTTTTCACCATAGCCCTCCATGGCCTTTCAAGTATCCCTTTTCCAATGCCACAAGAACAGCCTTAGCGAAAGGCTTCTTGAAGGGAAAGATGTAACTCTGTGAGATGAATTAACAGAACACAGAGCAGTTTCTCAGAAAGCTTCTTTCCAGTTTTGAACGGAAGATATTTAGTTTTTCACCATAGCCCTCTATGGGCTTACAAGTATCACTTTGCCAATTCCACACGAACAGCCTTAGCGAAAGGCTTCTTGAAGGGAAAGATGTAACTCTGTGAGATGAATTAACGGAACACAGAGCCGTTTCTCAGAAAGCTTCTTTCCAGGTTTGAACGGAAGATATTTCCTTTTTCACCGTAGACCTCTATGGGCTTCCAAATATCCCTTTGCCAATTCCACAAGAACAGCCTTAGCGAAAGGCTTCTTGAAGAGAAAGATGTAACTCTGTGAGATGAATTAACAGAACACAGAGCAGTTTCTCAGAAAGCTTCTTTCCAGTTTTGAACGGAAGATATTTGCTTTTTCACCATAGCCCTCTATAGGCTTAAAAATATTCCTTTGCCAATTCCAAAAGAACAGCCTTAGCGAAAGGCTTCTTGAAGGGAAAGATGTAACTCTGTGAGATGAATTAACAGAACACAGAGCAGTTTCTCAGAAAGCTTCTTTCCAGTTTTGAACGGAAGATATTTCCTTTTTCAACATAGCCCTCTATGAGCTTCCAAATATCATTTTGCCAATTCCACAAGAACAGCCTTAGCGAAAGGCTTCTAGAAGGGAAAGATGTAACACTGTGAGATGAATTAACAGAACACAGAGCAGTTTCTCAGAAAGCTTCTTTCCAGTTTTGAACGGAAGATATTTCCTTTTTCACCATAGCCCTCTATGGGCTTCCAAATATCACTTTGCCCATTCCAGAAGAACAACCTTAGTGAAAAGCTTCTTGAAGGGAAAGATGTAATTCTGTGAGATGAATTAACAGAACACAGAGCAGTTTCTCAGAAAGCGTCTTTCCAGTTTTGAACGGAAGATATTTCCTTTTTCACCATAGCCCTCTAAGGGCTTCCAAATATCCCTTTTCCAATTCCACAAGAACAGCCTTAGCGAAAGGCTTCTTGAAGGGAAAGATGTAACTCTGTGAGATGAATTAACAGAACACAGAGCAGTTTCTCAGAAAGCTTCTTTCCAGGTTTGAACGGAAGATATTTCCTTTTTCACCGTAGACCTCTATGGGCTTCCAAATATCCCTTTGCCAATTCCACAAGAACAGCCTTAGCGAAAGGCTTCTTGAAGGGAAAGATGTAACTCTGTGAGATGAATTAACAGAACACAGAGCAGCTTCTCAGAAAGCTTCTTTCCAGTTTTGAACGGAAGATATTTGCTTTTTCACATAGCCCTCTATGGGCTTCCAAATATCACTTTGCCCATTCCACAAGAACAACCTTAGTGAAAAGCTTCTTGAAGGGAAAGATGTAATTCTGTGAGATGAAATAACAGAACACAGAGCAGTTTCTCAGAAAGCTTCTTTTAAGTTTTGAACGGAAGATATTTCCTTTTTCACCATAGCCCTCTATGGGCTTCCAAATATCCCTTTTCCAATTCCACAAGAACAGCCTTAGCGAAAGGCTTCTTGAAGGGAAAGATGTAACTCTGTGAGATGAAATAACAGAACACAGAGCAGTTTCTCAGAAAGCTTCTTTTAAGTTTTGAACGGAAGATATTTCCTTTTTCACGATAGCCCTCCTTGGCATTTCAAATATCCCTTTTCCAATGCCACAGGAACAGCCTTAGCGAAAGGCTTCTTGAAGGGAAAGATGTAACTCCGTGAGATGAATTAACAGAACACAGAGCAGTTTCTCAGAAAACTTCTTTCCAGTTTTGAACGGAAGATATCTCCTTTTTCACCATATCCCGCTATGGGCTTCGAAATATCCCTTTTCCAATTACACAAGAACATCCTTAGCGAAAGGCTTCTTGAAGGGAAAGATGTAACTCTGTGAGATGAATTAACAGAACACAGAGCAGTTTCTCAGAAAGCTTCCCTCCAGTTTTGAACGGAAGATATTTCGTTTTTCAACATAGCCCTCTATGAGCTTCCAAATATCATTTTGCCAATTCCACAGGAACAGCCTTAGCGAAAGGCTTCTAGAAGGGAAAGATGTAACACTGTGAGATGAATTAACAGAACACAGAGCAGTTTCTCAGAAAGCTTCTTTCCAGTTTTGAACGGAAGATATTTCCTTTTTCAACATAGCCCTCTATGGGCTTCCAAATATCACTTTGCCAATTCCACAAGAACAGCCTTAGTGAAAGGCTTCCTGAAGGGAAAGATGTAACTCTGTGAGATGAATTAACAGAACACAGAGCAGTTTCTCAGAGAGCTTCTTTACAGTATTCAACGGAAGATATTTCCTTTTTCACCATAGCCCTCTATGGGCTTCCAAATATCCCTTTTCCAATTCCACAAGAACAGCCTTAGCGAAAGGCTTCTTGAAGGGAAAGATGTAATTCTGTGAGATGAATTAACAGAACACAGAGCAGTTTCTCAGAAAGCGTCTTTCCAGTTTTGAACGGAAGATATTTCCTTTTTCACCATAGCCCTCTATGGGCTTCCATATAATCCATTTCCAATTCCACAAGAACAGCCTTAGCGAAAGGCTTCTTGAAGGGAAAGATGTAACTCTGTGAGATGAATTAACAGAACACAGAGCAGTTTCTCAGAAAGCTTCTTTCCTGTTTTGAACGGAAGATATTTCCTTTTTCACCATAGCCCTCCATGGCCTTTCAAGTATCCCTTTTCCAATGCCACAAGAACAGCCTTAGCGAAAGGCTTCTTGAAGGGAAAGATGTAACTCTGTGAGATGAATTAACGGAACACAGAGCCGTTTCTCAGAAAGCTTCTTTCCAGGTTTGAACGGAAGATATTTCCTTTTTCACCGTAGACCTCTATGGGCTTCCAAATATCCCTTTGACAATTCCACAAGAACAGCCTTAGCGAAAGGCTTCTTGAAGGGAAAGATGTAACTCTGTGAGATGAATTAACAGAACACAGAGCAGTTTCTCAGAAAGCTTCTTTCCAGTTTTGAACGGAAGATATTTCCTTTTTCACCATAGCCCTCTATGGGCTTCCAAATATCCCTTTGACAATTCCACAAGAACAGCCTTAGCGAAAGGCTTCTTGAAGGGAAAGATGTAACTCTGTGAGATGAATTAACAGAACACAGAGCAATTTCTCAGAAAGCTTCTTTCCAGTTTTGAACGGAAGATATTTAATTTTTCACCATAGCCCTCCATGGCCTTTCAAGTATCCCTTTTCCAATGCCACAAGAACAGCCTTAGCGAAAGGCTTCTTGAAGGAAAAGATGTAACTCTGTGAGATGAATTAACAGAACACAGAGCAGTTTCTCAGAAAGCTTCTTTCCTGTTTTGAACGGAAGATATTTCCTTTTTCACCATAGCCCTCTAAGGGCTTCCAAATATCCCTTTTCCAATTCCACAAGAACAGCCTTAGCGAAAGGCTTCTTGAAGGGAACATGAAACTCTGTGAAATGAATTAACAGAACACAGAGCAGTTTCTCAGAAAGCTTCTTTCCAGTTTTGAACGGAAGATATTAAGTTTTTCACCATAGCCCTCTATGCGCTTACAAATATCACTTTGCCAATTCCACACGAACAGCCTTAGCGAAAGGCTTCTTGAAGGGAAAGATGTAACTCTGTGAGATGAATTAACGGAACACAGAGCCGTTTCTCAGAAAGCTTCTTTCCAGGTTTGAACTGAAGTTATTTCCTTTTTCACCGTAGACCTCTATGGGCTTCCAAATATCCCTTTGAAAATTCCACAAGAACAGCCTTAGCGAAAGGCTTCTTGAAGGGAAAGATGTAACTCTGTGAGATGAATTAACAGAACACAGAGCAGTTTCTCAGAAAGCTTCTTTCCAGTTTTGAACGGAAGATATTTGCTTTTTCACCATAGCCCTCTATAGGCTTAAAAATATTCCTTTGCCAATTCCACAAGAACAGCCTGAGCGAAAGGCTTCTTGAAGGGAAAGATGTAACTCTGTGAGATGAATTAACAGAACACAGAGCAGTTTCTCAGAAAGCTTCTTTCCAGTTTTGAACGTAAGATATTTCCTTTTTCAACATAGCCCTCTATGAGCTTCCAAATATCATTTTGCCAATTCCACAAGAACAGCCTTAGCGAAAGGCTTCTAGAAGGGAAAGATGTAACACTGTGAGATGAATTAACAGAACACAGAGCAGTTTCTCAGAAAGCTTCTTTCCAGTTTTGAACGGAAGATATTTCCTTTTTCACCATAGCCTTCTATGGGCTTCCAAATATCACTTTGCCCATTCCAGAAGAACAACCTTAGTGAAAAGCTTCTTGAAGGGAAAGATGTAATTCTGTGAGATGAATTAACAGAACACAGAGCAGTTTCTCAGAAAGCTTCTTTCCAGTTTTGAACGGAAGATATTTCCTTTTTCACCATAGCCCTCTATGGGCTTCCAAATATCCCTTTTCCAATTCCAGAAGAACAGCCTTAGCGAAAGGCTTCTTGACGGGAACATGAAACTCTGTGAAATGAATTAACAGAACACAGAGCAGTTTCTCAGAAAGCTTCTTTCCAGTTTTGAACGGAAGATATTTAGTTTTTCACCATAGCCCTCTACGGGCTTCCAAATATCCCTTTGCCAATTCCACAAGAACAGCCTTAGCGAAAGGCTTCTTGAAGGGAAAGATGTAACTCTGTGAGATGAATTAACAGAACACAGAGCAATTTCTCAGAAAGCTTCTTTCCAGTTTTGAACGGAAGATATTTCCTTTTTCACCATAGCCCTCCATGGCCTTTCAAGTATCCCTTTTCCAATGCCAAAAGAACAGCCTTAGCGAAAGGCTTCTTGAAGGAAAAGATGTAACTCTGTGAGATGAATTAACAGAACAGAGAGCAGTTTCTCAGAAAGCTTCTTTCCAGTTTTGAACGGAAGATATTTAGTTTTTAACCATAGCCCTTTATGCGCTTACAAGTATCACTTTGCCAATTCCACACGAACAGCCTTAGCGAAAGGCTTCTTGAAGGGAAAGATGTAACTCTGTGAGATGAATTAACGGAACACAGAGCCGTTTCTCAGAAAGCTTCTTTCCAGGTTTGAACGGAAGATATTTCCTTTTTCACCGTAGACCTCTATGGGCTTCCAAATATCCCTTTGACAATTCCACAAGAACAGCCTTAGCGAAAGGCTTCTTGAAGGAAAAGCTGTAACTCTGTGAGATGAATTAACAGAACACAGAGCAGTTTCTCAGAAAGCTTCTTTCCAGTTTTGAACGGAAGATATTTCCTTTTTCACCATAGACCTCTAAGGGCTTCCAAATATCCCTTTTCCAATTCCAGAAGAACAGCCTTAGCGAAAGGCTTCTTGAAGGGAACATGAAACTCTGTGAAATGAATTAACAGAACACAGAGCAGTTTCTCAGAAAGCTTCTTTCCAGTTTTGAACGGAAGATATTTCCTTTTTCACCATAGCCCTCTATGGGCTTCCAAATATCCCTTTGCCAATTCCACAAGAACAGCCTTAGCGAAAGGCTTCTAGAAGGGAAAGATGAAACACTGTGAGATGAATTAACAGAACACAGAGCAGTTTCTCAGAAAGGTTCTTTCCAGTTTTGAACGGAAGATATTTAGTTTTTCACCATAGCCCTCTATGCGCTTACAAATATCACTTTGCCAATTCCACAAGAACAGCCTTAGCGAAAGGCTTCTTGAAGGGAAAGATGTAACTCTGTGAGATGAATTAACGGAACACAGAGCAGTTTCACAGAAAGCTTCTTTCGAGGTTTGAACGGAAGATATTTCCTTTTTCAGCGTAGACCTCTATGGGCTTCCAAATATCCCTTTGCCAATTCCACAAGAACAGACTTAGCCAAAGGCTTCTTGAAAGGAAAGATGTAACTCTGTGAGATGAATTAACAGAACACAGAGCAGTTTCTCAGAAAGCTTCTTTCCAGTTTTGAACGGAAGATATTTCCTTTTTCAACATAGCCCTCTATGAGCTTCCAAATATCATTTTGCCAATTCCACAAGAACAGCCTTAGCGAAAGGCTTCCTGAAGGGAAAGATGTAACTCTGTGAGATGAATTAACAGAACACAGAGCAGTTTCTCAGAAAGCTTCTTTACAGTTTTCAACGGAAGATATTTCCTTTTTCACCACAGCCCTCTAAGGGCTTCCAAATATCCCTTTTCCAATTCCACAAAAACAGCCTTAGCGAAAGGCTTCTTGAAGCCAAAGATGTAACTCTGTGAAATGAATTAACAGAACACAGAGCAGTTTCTCAGAAAGCTTCTTTCCAGTTTTGAACGGAAGATATTTCCTTTTTCACCATAGCCCTCTATGGGCTTCCAAATATCCCTTTGCCAATTCCAAAAGAACAGCCTTAGCGAAAGGCTTCTTGAAGGGAAAGATGTAACTCTGTGAGATTAATTAGCAGAACACAGAGCAATTTCTCAGAAAGCTTCTTTCCAGTTTTGAACGGAAGATATTTCCTTTTTCACCATAGCCCTCCATGGCCTTTCAAGTATCCCTTTTCCAATGCCACAAGAACAGCCTTAGCGAAAGGCTTCTTGAAGGGAAAGATGTAACTCTGTGAGATGAATTAACGGAACACAGAGCCGTTTCTCAGAAAGCTTCTTTCCAGGTTTGAACGGAAGATATTTCCTTTTTCACCGTAGACCTCTATGGGCTTCCAAATATCCCTTTGACAATTCCACAAGAACAGCCTTAGCGAAAGGCTTCTTGAAGGGAAAGATGTAACTCTGTGAGATGAATTAACAGAACACAGAGCAGTTTCTCAGAAAGCTTCTTTCCAGTTTTGAACGGAAGATATTTCCTTTTTCACCATAGCCCTCTATGGGCTTCCAAATATCCCTTTTCCAATTCCACAAGAACAGCCTTAGCGAAAGGCTTCTTGAAGGGAAAGATGTAACTCTGTGAGATGAACTAACAGAACACAGAGCAGTGTCTCAGAAAGCTTCTTTCCAGTTTTGAACGGAAGATATTTCCTTTTTCACCATAGCCCTCTAAGGGCTTCCAAATATCCCTTTTCCAATTCCAGAAGAACAGCCTTAGCGAAAGGCTTCTTGACGGGAACATGAAACTCTGTGAAATGAATTAACAGAACACAGAGCAGTTTCTCAGAAAGCTTCTTTCCAGTTTTGAACGTAAGATATTTCCTTTTTCACCATAGCCCTCTATGGGCTTCCAAATATCCCTTTTCCAATTCCACAAGAACAGCCTTAGCGAAAGGCTTCTTGAAGGGAAAGATGTAACTCTGTGAGATGAATTAACAGAACACAGAGCAATTTCTCAGAAAGCTTCTTTCCAGTTTTGAACGGAAGATATTTCCTTTTTCACCATAGCCCTCCATGGCCTTTCAAGTATCCCTTTTCCAATACCACAAGAACAGCCTTAGCGAAAGGCTTCTTGAAGGAAAAGATGTAACTCTGTGAGATGAATTAACAGAACACAGAGCAGTTTCTCAGAAAGCTTCTTTCCTGTTTTGAACGGAAGATATTTCCTTTTTCACCATAGCCCTCTAAGGGCTTCAAAATACCCCTTTTCCAATTCCACAAGAACAGCCTTAGCGAAAGGCTTCTTGAAGGGAACATGAAACTCTGTGAAATGAATTAACAGAACACAGAGCAGTTTCTAAGAAAGCTTCTTTCCAGTTTTGAACGGAAGATATTTCCTTTTTCACCACAGCCCTCTATGGGCTTCCAAATATCCCTTTGCCAATTCCACAAGAACAGCCTTAGCGAAAGGCTTCTTGAAGGGAAACATTTAACTCTGTGAGATGAATTAACAGAACACAGAGCAATTTCTCAGAAAGCTTCTTTCCAGTTTTGAACGGAAGATATTTCCTTTTTCAACATAGCCCTCCATGGCCTTTCAAGTATCCCTTTTCCAATGCCACAAGAACAGCCTTAGCGAAAGGCTTCTTGAAGGAAAAGATGTAACTCTGTGAGATGAATTAACAGAACACAGAGCAGTTTCTCAGAAAGCTTCTTTCCAGTTTTGAACGGAAGATATTTAGTTTTTCACCATTGCCCTCTATGCGCTTACAAATATCACTTTGCCAATTCCACACGAACAGCCTTAGCGAAAGGCTTCTTGAAGGGAAAGATGTAACTCTGTGAGATGAATTAACGGAACACAGAGCCGTTTCTCAGAAAGCTTCTTTCCAGGTTTGAACGGAAGATATTTCCTTTTTCACCGTAGACCTCTATGGGCTTCCAAATATCCCTTTTCCAATTCCACAAGAACAGCCTTAGCGAAAGGCTTCTTGAAGGGAAAGATGTAACTCTGTGAGATGAATTAACAGAACACAGAGCAGTTTCTCAGAAAGCTTCTTTCCAGTTTTGAACGGAAGATATTTGCTTTTCCACCATAGCCCTCTATAGGCTTAAAAATATTCCTTTGCCAATTCCACAAGTACAGCCTGAGCGAAAGGCTTCTTGAAGGGAAAGATGTAACTCTGTGAGATGAATTAACAGAACACAGAGCAGTTTCTCAGAAAGCTTCTTTCCAGTTTTGAACGTAAGATATTTCCTTTTTCAACATAGCCCTCTATGAGCTTCCAAATATCATTTTGCCAATTCCACACGAACAGCCTTAGCGAAAGGCTTCTAGAAGGGAAAGATGTAACACTGTGAGATGAATTAACAGAACACAGAGCAGTTTCTCGGAAAGCTTCTTTCCAGTTTTGAACGGAAGATATTTCCTTTTTCACCGTAGACCTCTATGGGCTTCCAAATATCACTTTGCCCATTCCAGAAGAACAACCTTAGTGAAAAGCTTCTTGAAGGGAAAGATGTAATTCTGTGAGACGAATTAACAGAACACAGAGCAGTTTCTCAGAAAGCGTCTTTCCAGTTTTGAACGGAAGATATTCCCTTTTTCACCATAGCCCTCTATGGGCTTCCAAATATCCCTTTTCCAATTCCACAAGAACAGCCTTAGCGAAAGGCTTCTTGAAGGGAAAGATGTAACTCTGTGAGATGAATTAACAGAACACAGAGCAGTTTCTCAGAAAGCTTTTTTCCAGTTTTGAACGGAAGATATTTCCTTTTTCATCATAGCCCTCTAAGGGCTTCCAAATATCCCTTTTCCAATTCCAGAAGAACAGCCTTAGCGAAAGGCTTCTTGACGGAAACATGAAACTCTGTGAAATGAATTAACAGAACACAGAGCAGTTTCTCAGAAAGCTTCTTTCCAGTTTTGAACGGAAGATATTTCCTTTTTCACCATAGCCCTCCATGGCCTTTCAAGTATCCCTTTTCCAATGCCACAAGAACAGCCTTAGCGAAAGGCTTCTTGAAGGGAAAGATGTAACTCTGTGAGATGAATTAACACAACACAGAGCAGTTTCTCAGAAAGCTTCTTTCCAGTTTTGAACGGAAGATATTTCCTTTTTCACGATAGCCCTCCTTGGCATTTCAAATATCCCTTTTCCAATGCCACAAGAACAGCCTTAGCGAAAGGCTTCTTAAAGGGAAAGATGTAACTCTGTGAGATGAATTAACAGAACACAGAGCAGTTTCTCAGAAAACTTCTTTCCAGTTTTGAACGGAAGATATCTCCTTTTTCACCATATCCCGCTATGGGCTTCGAAATATCCCTTTTCCAATTACACAAGAACATCCTTAGCGAAAGGCTTCTTGAAGGGAAAGATGTAACTCTGTGAGATGAATTAACAGAACACAGAGCAGTTTCTCAGAAAGCTTCTTTCCAGTTTTGAACGGAAGATATTTCCTTTTTCAACATAGCCCTCTATGGGCTTCCAAATATCACTTTGCCAATTCCACAAGAACAGCCGTAGTGAAAGGCTTCCTGAAGGGAAAGATGTAACTCTGTGAGATGAATTAACAGAACACAGAGCAGTTTCTCAGAGAGCTTCTTTACAGTATTCAACGGAAGATATTTCCTTTTTCACCATAGCCCTCTATGGGCTTCCAAATATCCCTTTTCCAATTCCACAAGAACAGCCTTAGCGAAAGGCTTCTTGAAGGGAAAGATGTAATTCTGTGAGATGAATTAACAGAACACAGAGCAGTTTCTCAGAAAGCGTCTTTCCAGTTTTGAACGGAAGATATTTCCTTTTTCACCATAGCCCTCTATGGGCTTCCATATAATCCATTTCCAATTCCACAAGAACAGCCTTAGCGAAAGGCTTCTTGAAGGGAAAGATGTAACTCTGTGAGATGATTTAACAAAACACAGAGCAGTTTCTCAGAAAGCTTCTTTCCTGTTTTGAACGGAAGATATTTCCTTTTTCACCATAGCCCTCTAAGGGCTTCCAAATATCCCTTTTCCAATTCCACAAGAACAGCCTTAGCGAAAGGCTTCTTGAAGCCAAAGATGTAACTCTGTGAAATGAATTAACAGAACACAGAGCAGTTTCTCAGAAAGCTTCTTTCCAGTTTTGAACGGAAGATATTTCCTTTTTCACCATAGCCCTCTATGGGCTTCCAAATATCCCTTTGCCAATTCCACAAGAACAGCCTTAGCGAAAGGCTTCTTGAAGGGAACGATGTATCTCTTTGAGATGAATTAACAGAACACAGAGCAATTTCTCAGAAAGCTTCTTTCCAGTTTTGAACGGAAGATATTTCCTTTTTCACCATAGCCCTCCATGGCCTTTCAAGTATCCCTTTTCCAATGCCACAAGAACAGCCTTAGCGAAAGGCTTCTTGAAGGAAAAGATGTAACTCTGTGAGATGAATTAACAGAACACAGAGCAGTTTCTCAGAAAGCTTCTTTCCAGTTTTGAACGGAAGATATTTAGTTTTTCACCATAGCCCTCTATGCGCTTACAAGTATCACTTTGCCAATTCCACACGAACAGCCTTATCGAAAGGCTTCTTGAAGGGAAAGATGTAACTCTGTGAGATGAATTAACGGAACACAGAGCCGTTTCTCAGAAAGCTTCTTTCCAGGTTTGAACGGAAGATATTTCCTTTTTCACCGTAGACCTCTATGGGCTTCCAAATATCCCTTTGACAATTCCACAAGAACAGCCTTAGCGAAAGGCTTCTTGAAGGGAAAGATGTAACTCTGTGAGATGAATTAACAGAACACAGAGCAGTTTCTCAGAAAGCTTCTTTCCAGTTTTGAACGGAAGATATTTCCTTTTTCAACATAGCCCTCTATGAGCTTCCAAATATCATTTTGCCAATTCCACAAGAACAGCCTTAGCGAAAGGCTTCTAGAAGGGAAAGATGTAACACTGTGAGACGAATTAACAGAACACAGAGCAGTTTCTCAGAAAGCTTCTTTCCAGTTTTGAACGGAAGACATTTCCTTTTTCACCATAGCCCTCTAAGGGCTTCCAAATATCCCTTTTCCAATTCCAGAAGAACAGCCTTAGCGAAAGGCTTCTTGAAGGGAACATGAAACTCTGTGAAATGAATTAACAGAACACAGAGCAGTTTCTCAGAAAGCTTCTTTCCAGTTTTGAACGGAAGATATTTCCTTTTTCACCATAGAACTCTATGGGCTTCCAAATATCCCTTTGCCAATTCCACAAGAACAGCCTTAGCGAAAGGCTTCTAGAAGGGAAAGATGTAACACTGTGAGATGAATTAACAGAACACAGAGCAGTTTCTCAGAAAGCTTCTTTCCAGTTTTGAACGGAAGATATTTAGTTTTTCACCATAGCCCTCTATGCGCTTACAAATATCACTTTGCCAATTCCACACGAACAGCCTTAGCGAAAGGCTTCTTGATGGGAAAGATGTAACTCTGTGAGATGAATTAACGGAACACAGAGCCGTTTCTCAGAAAGCTTCTTTCCAGGTTTGAACGGAAGATATTTCCTTTTTCACCGTAGACCTCTATGGGCTTCCAAATATCCCTTTGCCAATTCCACAAGAACAGCCTTAGCGAAAGGCTTCTTGAAGGGAAAGATATAACTCTGTGAGATGAATTAACAGAACACAGAGCAGTTTCTCAGAAAGCTTCTTTCCAGTTTTGAACGGAAGATATTTGCTTTTTCACCATAGCCCTCTATAGGCTTAAAAATATTCCTTTGCCAATTCCAAAAGAACAGCCTTAGCGAAAGGCTTCTTGAAGGGAAAGATGTAACTCGGTGAGATGAATTAACAGAACACAGAGCAGTTTCTCAGAAAGCTTCTTTCCAGTTTTGAACGGAAGATATTTCCTTTTTCAACATAGCCTTCTATGAGCTTCCAAATATCATTTTGCCAATTAGACAAGAACAGCCTTAGCTAAAGGCTTCTAGAAGGGAAAGAAATGAACACTGTGAGATGAATTAACAGAACACAGAGCAGTTTCTCAGAAAGCTTCTTTCCAATTTTGAACGGAAGATATTTCCTTTTTCACCATAGCCCTCTATGGGCTTCCAAATATCACTTTGCCCATTCCAGAAGAACAACCTTAGTGAAAAGCTTCTTGAAGGGAAAGATGTAATTCTGTGAGATGAATTAACAGAACACAGAGCAGTTTCTCAGAAAGCGTCTTTCCAGTTTTGAACGGAAGATATTTCCTTTTTCACCATAGCCCTCTATGGGCTTCTAAATATCCCTTTTCCAATTCCACAACAACAGCCTTAGCGAAAGGCTTCTTGAAGGGAAAGATGTAACTCTGTGAGATGAATTAACAGAACACAGAGCAGTTTCTCAGAAAGCTTCTTTCCAGTTTTGAACGGAAGATATTTCCTTTTTCACCATAGCCCTCTAAGGGCTTCCAAATATCCCTTTTCCAATTCCAGAAGAACAGCCTTAGCGAAAGGCTTCTTGAAGGGAACATGAAACTCTGTGAAATGAATTCACAGAACACAGAGCAGTTTCTCAGAAAGCTTCTTTCCACTTTTGAACGGAAGATATTTCCTTTTTCACCATAGAACTCTATGGGCTTCCAAATATCCCTTTGCCAATTCCACAAGAACAGCCTTAGCGAAAGGCTTCTAGAAGGGAAAGATGTAACACTGTGAGATGAATTAACAGAACACAGAGCAGTTTCTCAGAAAGCATCTTTCCAGTTTTGAACGGAAGATATTTAGTTTTTCACCGTAGCCCTCTATGCGCTTACAAATATCACTTTGCCAATTCCACACGAACAGCCTTAGCGAAAGGCTTCTTGAAGGGAAAGATGTAACTCTGTGAGATGAATTAACAGAACACAGAGCCGTTTCTCAGAAAGCTTCTTTCCAGGTTTCAACGGAAGATATTTCCTTTTTCACCGTAGACCTCTATGGGCTTCCAAATATCCCTTTGCCAATTCCACAAGAACAGCCTTAGCGAAAGGCTTCTTGAAGGGAAAGATGTAACTCTGTGAGATGAATTAACAGAACACAGAGCAGTTTCTCAGAAAGCTTCTTTCCAGTTTTGAACGGAAGATATTTGCTTTTTCACCATAGCCCTCTATAGGCTTAAAAATATTCCTTTGCCAATTCCAAAAGAACAGCCTTAGCGAAAGGCTTCTTGAAGGGAAAGATGTAACTCGGTGAGATGAATTAACAGAACACAGAGCAGTCTCTCAGAAAGCTTCTTTTCAGTTTTGAACGGAAGATATTTCCTTTTTCAACATAGCCCTCTATGAGCTTCCAAATATCATTTTGCCAATTCCACAAGAACAGCCTTAGCGAAAGGCTTCTAGAAGGGAAAGATGTAACACTGTGAGATGAATTAACAGAACAAAGAGCAGTTTCTCAGAAAGCTTCTTTGCAGTTTTGAACGGAAGATATTTCCTTTTTCACCATAGCCCTCTATGGGCTTCCAAATATCACTTTGCCCATTCCCGAAGAACAACCTTAGTGAAAAGCTTCTTGAAGGGAAAGATGTAATTCTGTGAGATGAATTAACGGAACACAGAGCAGTTTCTCAGAAAGCGTCTTTCCAGTTTTGAACGGAAGATATTTCCTTTTTCACCATAGCCCTCTATGGGCTTCCAAATATCCCTTTTCCAATTCCACAAGAACAGCCTTAGCGAAAGGCTTCTTGAAGGGAAAGATGTAACTCTGTGAGATGAATTAACAGAACACAGAGCAGTTTCTCAGAAAGCTTCTTTCCAGTTTTGAACGGAAGATATTTCCTTTTTCACCATAGCCCTCTAAGGGCTTCCAAATATCCCTTTTCCAATTCCAGAAGAACAGCCTTAGCGAAAGGCTTCTTGAAGGGAACATGAAATTCTGTGAAATGAATTAACAGAACACAGAGCAGTTTCTCAGAAAGCTTCTTTCCAGTTTTGAACGGAAGATATTTCCTTTTTCACCATAGCCCTCTATGGGCTTCCAAATATCCCTTTGCCAATTCCACAAGAACAGCCTTAGCGAAAGGCTTCTAGAAGGGAAAGATGTAACACTGTGAGATGAATTAACAGAACACAGAGCAGTTTCTCAGAAAGGTTCTTTCCAGTTTTGAACGGAAGATATTTAGTTTTTCACCATAGCCCTCTATGCGCTTACAAATATCACTTTGCCAATTCCACACGAACAGCCTTAGCGAAAGGCTTCTTGAAGGGAAAGATGTAACTCTGTGAGATGAATTAACGGAACACAGAGCAGTTTCTCAGAAAGCTTCTTTCGAGGTTTGAACGGAAGATATTTCCTTTATCACCGTAGACCTCTATGGGCTTCCAAATATCCCTTTGCCAATTCCACAAGAACAGCCGTAGCCAAAGGCTTCTTGAAAGGAAAGATGTAACTCTGTGAGATGAATTAACAGAACACATAGCAGTTTCTCAGAAAGCTTCTTTCCAGTTTTGAACGGAAGATATTTCCTTTTTCAACATAGCCCTCTATGAGCTTCCAAATATCATTTTGCCAATTCCACAAGAACAGCCTTATCGAAAGGCTTCTAGAAGGGAAAGATGTAACACTGTGAGATGAATTAACAGAACACAGAGCAGTTTCTCAGAAAGCTTCTTTCCAGTTTTGAACGGAAGATATTTCCTTTTTCACGTTAGCCCTCCTTGGCATTTCAAATATCCCTTTTCCAATGCCACAAGAACAGCCTTAGCGAAAGGCTTCCTGAAGGGAAAGATGTAACTCTGTGAGATGAATTAACAGAACACAGAGCAGTTTCTCAGAAAGCTTCTTTACAGTTTTCAACGGAAGATATTTCCTTTTTCACCATAGCCCTCTATGGGCTTCCAAATATCCCTTTTCCAATTCCACAAGAACAGCCTTAGCGAAAGGCTTCTTAAAGGGAAAGATGTAATTCTGTGAGATGAATTAACAGAACACAGAGCAGTTTCTCAGAAAGCGTCTTTCCAGTTTTGAACGGAAGATATTTCCTTTTTCATCATAGCCCTCTATCGGATTCCATATAATCCATTTCCAATTCCACAAGAACAGCCTTAGCGAAAGGCTACTTGAAGGGAAAGATGTAACTCTGTGAGATGAATTAACAGAACACAGAGCAGTTTCTCAGAAAGTTTCTTTCCTGTTTTGAACGGAAGATATTTCCTTTTTCACCATAGCCCTATAAGGGCTTCCAAATATCCCTTTTCCAATTCCACAAAAACAGCCTTAGCGAAAGGCTTCTTGAAGCCAAAGATGTAACTCTGTGAAATGAATTAACAGAACACAGAGCAGTTTCTCAGAAAGTTTCTTTCCAGTTTTGAACGGAAGATATTTCCTTTTTCACCATAGCCCTCTATGGGCTTCCAAATATCCCTTTGCCAATTCCACAAGAACAGCCTTAGCGAAAGGCTTCTTGAAGGGAAAGATGAAACTCTGTGAGATTAATTAACAGAACACAGAGCAATTTCTCAGAAAGCTTCTTTCCAGTTTTGAACGGAAGATATTTCCTTTTTCACCATAGCACTCCATGGCCTTTCAAGTCTCCCTTTTCCAATGCCACAAGAACAGCCTTAGCGAAAGGCTTCTTGAAGGGAAAGATGTAACTCTATGAGATGAATTAACGGAACACAGAGCCGTTTCTCAGAAAGCTTCTTTCCAGGTTTGAACGGAAGATATTTCCTTTTTCACCGTAGACCTCTATGGGCTTCCAAATATCCCTTTGACAATTCCACAAGAACAGCCTTAGCGAAAGGCTTCTTGAAGGGAAAGATGTAACTCTGTGAGATGAATTAACAGAACACAGAGCAGTTTCTCAGAAAGCTTCTTTCCAGTTTTGAACGGAAGATATTTGCTTTTTCACCATAGTACTCTGTAGGCTTAAAAATATTCCTTTGCCAATTCCACAAGAACAGCCTTAGCGAAAGGCTTCTAGAAGGGAAAGATGTAACACTGTGAGATGAATTAACAGAACACAGAGCAGTTTCTCAGAAAGCTTCTTTCCAGTTTTGAACGGAAGATATTTCCTTTTTCACCATAGCCCTCTATGGGCTTCCAAATATCACTTTGCCCATTCCAGAAGAACAACCTTAGTGAAAAGCTTCTTGAAGGGAAAGATGTAATTCTGTGAGATGAATTAACAGAACACAGAGCAGTTTCTCAGAAAGCGTCTTTCCAGTTTTGAACGGAAGATATTTCCTTTTTCACCATAGCCCTCTATGGGCTTCCAAATATCCCTTTTCCAATTCCACAAGAATAGCCTTAGCGAAAGGCTTCTTGAAGGGAAAGATGTAACTCTGTGAGATGAATTAACAGAACACAGAGCAGTTTCTCAGAAAGCTTCTTTCCAGTTTTGAACGGAAGATATTTGCTTTTTCACCATAGCCCTCTATAGGCTTAAAAATATTCCTTTGCCAATTCCAAAAGAACAGCCTTAGCGAAAGGCTTCTTGAAGGGAAAGATGTAACTCGGTGAGATGAATTAACAGAACACAGAGCAGTTTCTCAGAAAGCTTCTTTCCAGTTTTGAACGGAAGATATTTCCTTTTTCAACATAGCCCTCTATGAGCTTCCAAATATCATTTTGCCAATTCCACAAGAACAGCCTTAGCGAAAGGCTTCTAGAAGGGAAAGATGTAACACTGTGAGATGAATTAACAGAACACAGAGCAGTTTCTCAGAAAGCTTCTTTCCAGTTTTGAACGGAAGATATTTCCTTTTTCAACATAGCCCTCTATGGGCTTCCAAATATCACTTTGCCAATTCCACAAGAACAGCCTTAGTGAAAGGCTTCCTGAAGGGAAAGATGTAACTCTGTGAGATGAATTAACAGAACACAGAGCAGTTTCTCAGAGAGGTTCTTTACAGTATTCAACGGAAGATATTTCCTTTTTCACCATAGCCCTCTATGGGCTTCCAAATATCCCTTTTCCAATTCCACAAGAACAGCCTTAGCGAAAGGCTTCTTGAAGGGAAAGATGTAACTCTGTGAGATGAATTAACAGAACACAGAGCAGTTTCTCAGAAAGCTTCTTTCCAATTTTGAACGGAAGATATTTGCTTTTTCACCATAGCCCTCTATAGGCTTAAAAATATTCCTTTGCCAATTCCACAAGAACAGCCTGAGCGAAAGGCTTCATGAAGGGAAAGATGTAACTCTGTGAGATGAATTAACAGAACACAGAGCAGTTTCTCAGAAAGCTTCTTTCCAGTTTTGAATGGAAGATATTTCCTTTTTCAACATAGCCCTCTATAAGCTTCCAAATATCATTTTGCCAATTCCACAAGAACAGCCTTAGCGAAAGGCTTCTAGAAGGGAAAGATGTAACACTGTGAGATGAATTAACAGAACACAGAGCAGTTTCTCAGAAAGCTTCTTTCCAGTTTTGAACGGAAGATATTTCCTTTTTCACCATAGCCTTCTATGGGCTTCCAAATATCACTTTGCCCATTCCAGAAGAACAACCTTAGTGAAAAGCTTCTTGAAGGGAAAGATGTAATTCTGTGAGATGAATTATCAGAACACAGAGCAGTTTCTCAGAAAGCGTCTTTCCAGTTTTGAACGGAAGATATTTCCTTTTTCACCATAGCCCTCTATGGGCTTCCAAATATCCCTTTTCCAATTCCACAAGAACAGCCTTAGCGAAAGGCTTCTTGAAGGGAAAGATGTAACTCTGTGAGATGAATTAACAGAACACAGAGCAGTTTCTCAGAAAGCTTCTTTTCAGTTTTGAACGGAAGATATTTCCTTTCTCACCATAGCCCTCTAAGGGCTTCCAAATATCCCTTTTCCAATTCCAGAAGAACAGCCTTAGAGAAAGGCTTCTTGACGGGAACATGAAACTCTGTGAAATGAATTAACAGAACACAGAGCAGTTTCTCAGAAAGCTTCTTTCCTGTTTTGAACGGAAGATATTTCCTTTTTCACCATAGCCCTCTAAGGGCTTCCAAATATCCCTTTTCCAATTCCACAAGAACAGCCTTAGCGAAAGGCTTCTTGAAGCCAAAGATGTAACTCTGTGAAATGAATTAACAGAACAGAGAGCAGTTTCTCAGAAAGCTTCTTTCCAGTTTTGAACGGAAGATATTTCCTTTTTCACCATAGCCCTCTATGGGCTTCCAAATATCCCTTTGCCAACTCCACAAGAACAGCCTTAGCGAAAGGCTTCTTGAAGGGAAAGATGTAATTCTGTGAGATGAATTAACAGAACACAGAGCAGTTTCTCAGAAAGCGTCTTTCCAGTTTTGAACGGAAGATATTTCCTTTTTCACCATAGCCCTCTATCGGATTCCATATAATCCATTTCCAATTCCACAAGAACAGCCTTAGCGAAAGGCTACTTGAAGGGAAAGATGTAACTCTGTGAGATGAATTAACAGAACACAGAGCAGTTTCTCAGAAAGCTTCTTTCCTGTTTTGAACGGAAGATATTTCCTTTTTCACCATAGCCCTTTAAGGGCTTCCAAATATCCCTTTTCCAATTCCACAAAAACAGCCTTAGCGAAAGGCTTCTTGAAGGGAAAGATGTAACTCTGTGAGATTAATTAACAGAACACAGAGCAATTTCTCAGAAAGCTTCTTTCCAGTTTTGAACTGAAGATATTTCCTTTTTCACCATAGCCCTCCATGGCCTTTCAAGTATCCCTTTTCCAATGCCACAAGAACAGCCTTAGCGAAAGGCTTCTTGAAGGCAAAGATGTAACTCTGTGAGATGAATTAACGGAACACAGACCCGTTTCTCAGAAAGCTTCTTTCCAGGTTTGAACGGAAGATATTTCCTTTTTCACCGTAGACCTCGATGGGCTTCCAAATATCCCTTTGCCAATTCCACAAGAACAGCCTTAGCGAAAGGCTTCTTGAAGGGAAAGATGTAACTCTGTGAGATGAATTAACAGAACACAGAGCAGTTTCTCAGAAAGCTTCTTTCCAGTTCTGAACGGAAGATATTTCCTTTTTCACCATAGCCCTCTATGGGCTTCCAAATATCCCTTTTTCAATTCCACAAGAACAGCCTTAGCGAAAGACTTCTTGAAGGGAAAGATGTAACTCTGTGAGATGAACTAACAGAACACAGAGCAGTGTCTCAGAAAGCTTCTTTCCAGTTTTGAACGGAAGATATTTCCTTTTTCACCATAGCCCTCTAAGGGCTTCCAAATATCCCTTTTCCAATTCCAGAAGAACAGCCTTAGCGAAAGGCTTCTTGATGGGAATATGAAACTCTGTGAAATGAATTAACAGAACACAGAGCAGTTTCTCAGAAAGCTTCTTTCCAGTTTTGAACGGAAGATATTTCCTTTTTCACCATAGCCCTCTATGGGCTTCCAAATATCCCTTTGCCAATTCCACAAGAACAGCCTTAGCGAAAGACTTCTTGAAGGGAAAGATGTAACTCTGTGAGATGAATTAAGAGAACACAGAGCAATTTCTCAGAAAGCTTCTTTCCAGTTTTGAACGGAAGATATTTCCTTTTTCACCATAGCCCTCCATGGCCTTTCAAGTATCCCTTTTCCAATGCCACAAGAACAGCCTTAGCGAAAGGCTTCTTGAAGGAAAAGATGTAACTCTGTGAGATGAATTAACAGAACACAGAGCAGTTTCTCAGAAAGCTTCTTTCCAGTTTTGAACGGAAGATATTTCCTTTTTCACCATAGCCCTCTATGGGCTTCCAAATATCCCTTTGCCAATTCCACAAGAACAGCCTTAGCGAAAGGCTTCTTGAAGGGAAAGATGTAACTCTGTGAGATTAATTAACAGAACACAGAGCAATTTCTCAGAAAGCTTCTTTCCAGTTTTGAACGGAAGATATTTCCTTTTTCACCATAGCCCTCCATGGCCTTTCAAGTATCCCTTTTCCAATGCCACAAGAACAGCCTTAGCGAAAGGCTTCTTGAAGGAAAAGATGTAACTCTGTGAGATGAATTAACAGAACACAGAGTAGTTTCTCAGAAAGCTTCTTTCCAGTTTTGAACGGAAGATATTTAGTTTTTCACCATAGCCCTCTATGGGCTTACAAATATCACTTTGCCAATTCCACACGAACAGCCTTAGCGAAAGGCTTCTTGAAGGGAAAGATGTAACTCTGTGAGATCAATTAACGGAACACAGAGCCGTTTCTCAGAAAGCTTCTTTCCAGGTTTGAACGGAAGATATTTCCTTTTTCACCGTAGACCTCTATGGGCTTCCAAATATCCCTTTGCCAATTCCACAAGAACAGCCTTAGCGAAAGGCTTCTTGAAGGGAAAGATGTAACTCTGTGAGATGAATTAACAGAACACAGAGCAGTTTCTCAGAAAGCTTCTTTCCAGTTTTGAACGGAAGATATTTGCTTTTTCACCATAGCCCTCTATAGGCTTAAAAATATTCCTTTGCCAATTCCAAAAGAACAGCCTTAGCGAAAGGCTTCTTGAAGGGAAAGATGTAACTCTGTGAGATGAATTAACAGAACACAGAGCAGTTTCTCAGAAAGCTTCTTTCCAGTTTTGAACGGAAGATATTTCCTTTTTCAACATAGCCCTCTATGAGCTTCCAAATATCATTTTGCCAATTCCACAAGAACAGCCTTAGCGAAAGGCTTCTAGAAGGGAAAGATGTAACACTGTGAGATGAATTAACAGAACACAGGGCAGTTTCTCAGAAAGCTTCTTTCCAGTTTTGAACGGAAGATATTTCCTTTTTCACCATAGCCCTCTATGGGCTTCCAAATATCACTTTGCCCATTCCACAAGAACAACCTTAGTGAAAAGCTTCTTGAAGGGAAAGATGTAATTCTGTGAGATGAATTAACAGAACACAGAGCAGTTTCTCAGAAAGCGTCTTTCCAGTTTTGAACGGAAGATATTTCCTTTTTCACCATAGCCCTCTATGGGCTTCCAAATATCCCTTTTCCAATTCCACAAGAACAGCCTTAGCGAAAGGCTTCTTGAAGGGAAAGATGTAACTCTGTGAGATGAAATAACAGAACACAGAGCAGTTTCTCAGAAAGCTTCTTTCCAGTTTTGAACGGAAGATATTTCCTTTTTCACGATAGTCCTCCTTGGCATTTCAAATATCCCTTTTCCAATGCCACAAGAACAGCCTTAGCGAAAGGCTTCTTGAACGGAAAGATGTAACTCTGTGAGATGAATTAACAGAACACAGAGCAGTTTCTCAGAAAACTTCTTTCCAGTTTTGAACGGAAGATATCTCCTTTTTCACCATATCCCGCTATGGGCTTCGAAATATCCCTTTTCCAATTACACAAGAACATCCTTAGCGAAAGGCTTCTTGAAGGGAAAGATGTAACTCTGTGAGATGAATTAACAGAACACAGAGCAGTTTCTCAGAAAGCTTCTTTCCAGTTTTGAACGGAAGATATTTCCTTTTTCCAAATAGCCCTCTATGGGCTTCCAAATATCACTTTGCCAATTCCACAAGAACAGCCTTAGCGAAAGGCTTCTTGAAGGGAAAGATGTAACTCTGTGAGATGAATTAACAGAACACAGAGCAGTTTCTCAGAAAGCTTCTCTCCAGTTTTGAACGGAAGATATTTCCTTTTTCAACATAGCCCTCTATGAGCTTCCAAATATCATTTTGCCAATTCCACAGGAACAGCCTTAGCGAAAGGCTTCTAGAAGGGAAAGATGTAACACTGTGTGATGAATTAGCAGAACACAGAGCAGTTTCTCAGAAAGCTTCTTTCCAGTTTTGAACGGAAGATATTTCCTTTTTCACCATAGCCCTCTATGGGCTTCCAAATATCACTTTGCCAATTCCACAAGAACAGCCTTAGTGAAAGGCTTCCTGAAGGGAAAGATGTAACTCTGTGAGATGAATTAACAGAACACAGAGCAGTTTCTCAGAGAGCTTCTTTACAGTATTCAACGGAAGATATTTCCTTTTTCACCATAGACCTCTATGGGCTTCCAAATATCCCTTTTCCAATTCCACAAGAACAGCCTTAGCGAAAGGCTTCTTGAAGGGAAAGATGTAACTCTGTGAGATGAATTAACAGAACACAGAGCAGTTTCTCAGAGAGCTTCTTTACAGTATTCAACGGAAGATATTTCCTTTTTCACCATAGCCCACTATGGGCTTCCAAATATCCCTTTTCCAATTCCACAAGAACAGCCTTAGCGAAAGGCTTCTTGAAGGGAAAGATGTAACTCTGTGAGATGAATTAACAGAACACAGAGCAGTTTCTCAGAAAGCTTCTTTCCTGTTTTGAACGGAAGATATTTCCTTTTTCACCATAGCCCTCTAAGGGCTTCCAAATATCCCTTTTCCAATTCCACAAGAACAGCCTTAGCGAAAGGCTTCTTGAAGCCAAAGATGTAACTCTGTGAAATGAATTAACAGAACACAGAGCAGTTTCTCAGAAAGCTTCTTTCCAGTTTTGAACGGAAGATATTTCCTTTTTCACCATAGCCCTCTATGGGCTTCCAAATATCCCTTTGCCAATTCCACAAGAACAGCCTTAGCGAAAGGCTTCTTGAAGGGAAAGATGTAACTCTTTGAGATGAATTAACAGAACACAGAGCAATTTCTCAGAAAGCTTCTTTCCAGTTTTGAACGGAAGATATTTCCTTTTTCACCATAGCCCTCCATGGCCTTTCAAGTATCCCTTTTCCAATGCCACAAGAACAGCCTTAGCGAAAGGCTTCTTGAAGGGAAAGATGTAACTCTGTGAGATGAATTAACAGAACACAGAGCAGTTTCTCAGAAAGCTTCTTTCCAGTTTTGAACGGAAGATATTTCCTTTTTCACCATAGCCCTCTAAGGGCTTCCAAATATCCCTTTTCCAATTCCAGAAGAACAGCCTTAGCGAAAGGCTTCTTGAAGGGAAAGATGTAACTCTGTGAGATGAATTAACGGAACACAGAGCCGTTTCTCAGAAAGCTTCTTTCCAGGTTTGAACGGAAGATATTTCCTTTTTCACCATAGACCTCTATGGGCTTCCAAATATCCCTTTGCCAATTCCACACGAACAGCCTTAGCGAAAGGCTTCTTGAAGGGAAAGATGTAACTCTGTGAGATGAATTAACAGAACACAGAGCAGTTTCTCAGAAAGCTTCTTTCCTGTTTTGAACGGAAGATATTTCCTTTTTCACCATAGCCCTCTAAGGGCTTCCAAATATCCCTTTTCCAATTCCAGAAGAACAGCCTTAGAGAAAGGCTTCTTAAAGGGAACATGAAACTCTGTGAAATGAATTCACAGAACACAGAGCAGTTTCTCAGAAAGCTTCTTTCCAGTTTTGAACGGAAGATATTTCCTTTTTCACCATAGAACTCTATGGGCTTCCAAATATCCCTTTGCCAATTCCACAAGAACAGCCTTAGCGAAAGGCTTCTAGAAGGGAAAGATGTAACACTGTGAGATGAATTAACAGAACACAGAGCAGTTTCTCAGAAAGCATCTTTCCAGTTTTGAACGGAAGATATTTAGTTTTTCACCATAGCCCTCTATGGGCTTCCAAATATCCCTTTGCCAATTCCACACGAACAGCCTTAGCGAAAGGCTTCTTGAAGGGAAACATGTAACTCTGTGAGATGAATTAACAGAACACAGAGCAGTTTCTCAGAGAGCTTCTTTACAGTATTCAACGGAAGATATTTCCTTTTTCACCATAGCCCTCTATGGGCTTCCAAATATCCCTTTTCCAATTCCACAAGAACAGCCTTAGCGAAAGGCTTCTTGAAGGGAAAGATGTAATTCTGTGAGATGAATTAACAGAACACAGAGCAGTTTCTCAGAAAGCGTCTTTCCAGTTTTGCACGGAAGATATTTCCTTTTTCACCATAGCCCTCTATGGGCTTCCATATAATCCATTTCCAATTCCACAAGAACAGCCTTAGCGAAAGGCTTCTTGAAGGGAAAGATGTAACTCTGTGAGATGAATTAACAGAACACAGAGCAGTTTCTCAGAAAGCTTCTTTCCTGTTTTGAACGGAAGATATTTCCTTTTTCACCATAGCCCTCTAAGGGCTTCCAAATATCCCTTTTCCAATTCCACAAGAACAGCCTTAGCGAAAGGCTTCTTGAAGCCAAAGATGTAATTCTGTGAAATGAATTAACAGAACACAGAGCAGTTTCTCAGAAAGCTTCTTTCCAGTTTTGAACGGAAGATATTTCCTTTTTCACCATAGCCCTCTATGGGCTTCCAAATATCCCTTTGCCAATTCCACAAGAACAGCCTTAGCGAAAGGCTTCTTGAAGGGAAAGATGTAACTCTTTGAGATGAATTAACAGAACACAGAGCAATTTCTCAGAAAGCTTCTTTCCAGTTTTGAACGGAAGATATTTCCTTTTTCACCATAGCCCTCCATGGCCTTTCAAGTATCCCTTTTCCTATGCCACATGAACAGCCTTAGCGAAAGGCTTCTTGAAGGGAAAGATGTAACTCTGTGAGATGAATTAACAGAACACAGAGCAGTTTCTCAGAAAGCTTCTTTCCAGTTTTGAACGGAAGATATTTCCTTTTTCACCATAGCCCTCTAAGGGCTTCCAAATATCCCTTTTCCAATTCCAGAAGAACAGCCTTAGCGAAAGGCTTCTTGAAGGGAACATGAAACTCTGTGAAATGAATTAACAGAACACAGAGCAGTTTCTCAGAAAGCTTCTTTCCAGTTTTGAACGGAAGATATTTCCTTTTTCACCATAGAACTCTATGGGCTTCCAAATATCCCTTTGCCAATTCCACAAGAACAGCCTTAGCGAAAGGCTTCTAGAAGGGAAAGATGTAACAGTGTGAGATGAATTAACAGAACACAGAGCAGTTTCTCAGAAAGCTTCTTTCCAGTTTTGAACGGAAGATATTTAGTTTTTCACCATAGCCCTCTATGCGCTTACAAATATCACTTTGCCAATTCCACACGAACAGCCTTAGCGAAAGGCTTCTTGAAGGGAAAGATGTAACTCTGTGAGATGAATTAACGGAACACAGAGCCGTTTCTCAGAAAGCTTCTTTCCAGGTTTGAACGGAAGATATTTCCTTTTTCACCATAGACCTCTATGGGCTTCCAAATATCCCTTTGCCAATTCCACACGAACAGCCTTAGCGAAAGGCTTCTTGAAGGGAAAGATGTAACTCTGTGAAATGAATTAACAGAACACAGAGCAGTTTCTCAGAAAGCTTCTTTCCAGTTTTGAACGGAAGATATTTGCTTTTTCACCATAGCCCTCTTTAGGCTTAAAAATATTCCTTTGCCAATTCCAAAAGAACAGCCTTAGCGAAAGGCTTCTTGAAGGGAAAGATGTAACTCGGTGAGATGAATTAACAGAACACAGAGCAGTTTCTCAGAAAGCTTCTTTCCAGTTTTGAACGGAAGATATTTCCTTTTTCAACATAGCCCTCTATGAGCTTCCAAATATCATTTTGCCAATTCCACAAGAACAGCCTTAGCTAAAGGCTTCTAGAAGGGAAAGAAATGAACACTGTGAGATGAATTAACAGAACACAGAGCAGTTTCTCAGAAAGCTTCTTTCCAGTTTTGAACGGAAGATATTTCCTTTTTCACCATAGCCCTCTAAGGGCTTCCAAATATCACTTTGCCCATTCCAGAAGAACAACCTTAGTGAAAAGCTTCTTGAAGGGAAAGATGTAATTCTGTGAGATGAATTAACAGAACACAGAGCAGTTTCTCAGAAAGCTTCTTTCCAGTTTTGAACGGAAGATATTTCCTTTTTCACCATAGCCCTCTAAGGGCTTCCAAATATCCCTTTTCCAATTCCAGAAGAACAGCCTTAGCGAAAGGCTTCTTAAAGGGAACTTGAAACTCTGTGAAATGAATTCACAGAACACAGAGCAGTTTCTCAGAAAGCTTCTTTCCAGTTTTGAACGGAAGATATTTCCTTTTTCACCATAGAACTCTATGGGCTTCCAAATATCCCTTTGCCAATTCCACAAGAACAGCCTTAGCGAAAGGCTTCTAGAAGGGAAAGATGTAACACTGTGAGATGAATTAACAGAACACAGAGCAGTTTCTCAGAAAGCATCTTTCCAGTTTTGAACGGAAGATATTTAGTTTTTCACCATAGCCCTCTAGGCGCTTACAAATATCACTTTGCCAATTCCACACGAACAGCCTTAGCGAAAGGCTTCTTGAAGGGAAAGATGTAACTCTGTGAGATGAATTAACAGAACACAGAGCAGTTTCTCAGAGAGCTTCTTTACAGTATTCAACGGAAGATATTTCCTTTTTCACCATAGCCCTCTATGGGCTTCCAAATATCCCTTTTCCAATTCCACAAGAAAAGCCTTAGCGAAAGGCTTCTTGAAGGGAAAGATGTAATTCTGTGAGATGAATTAACAGAACACAGAGCAGTTTCTCAGAAAGCATCTTTCCAGTTTTGCACGGAAGATATTTCCTTTTTCACCATAGCCCTCTATGGGCTTCCATATAATCCATTTCCAATTCCACAAGAACAGCCTTAGCGAAAGGCTTCTTGAAGGGAAAGATGTAACTCTGTGAGATGAATTAACAGAACACAGAGCAGTTTCTCAGAAAGCTTCTTTCCAGTTTTGAACGGAAGATATTTCCTTTTTCACCATAGCCCTCTAAGGGCTTCCAAATATCCCTTTTCCAATTCCACAAGAACAGCCTTAGCGAAAGGCTTCTTGAAGCCAAAGATGTAACTCTGTGAAATGAATTAACAGAACACAGAGCAGTTTCTCAGAAAGCTTCTTTCCAGTTTTGAACGGAAGATATTTCCTTTTTCACCATAGCCCTCTATGGGCTTCCAAATATCACTTTGCCCATTCCAGAAGAACAACCTTAATGAAAAGCTTCTTGAAGGGAAAGATGTAATTCTGTGAGATGAATTAACAGAACACAGAGCAGTTTCTCAGAAAGCATCTTTCCAGTTTTGAACGGAAGATATTTAGTTTTTCACCATAGCCCTCTATGCGCTTACAAATATCACTTTGCCAATTCCACACGAACAGCCTTAGCGAAAGGCTTCTTGAAGGGAAAGATGTAACTCTGTGAGATGAATTAACGGAACACAGAGCCGTTTCTCAGAAAGCTTCTTTCCAGGTTTGAACGGAAGATATTTCCTTTTTCACCGTAGACCTCTATGGGCTTCCAAATATCCCTTGGCCAGTTCCACAAGAACAGCTTTAGCGAAAGGCTTCTTGAAGGGAAAGATGTAACTCTGTGAGATGAATTAACAGAACACAGAGCAGTTTCTCAGAAAGCTTCTTTCCAGTTTTGAACGGAAGATATTTGCTTTTTCACCATATCCCTCTATAGGCTTAAAAATATTCCTTTGCCAATTCCAAAAGAACAGCCTTAGCGAAAGGCTTCTTGAAGGGAAAGATGTAACTCGGTGAGATGAATTAACAGAACACAGAGCAGTCTCTCAGAAAGCTTCTTTCAAGTTTTGAACGGAAGATATTTCCTTTTTCAACATAGCCCTCTATGAGCTTCCAAATATCATTTTGCCAATTCCACAAGAACAGCCTTAGCGAAAGGCTTCTAGAAGGGAAAGATGTAACACTGTGAGATGAATTAACAGAACACAGAGCAGTTTCTCAGAAAGCTTCTTTCCAGTTTTGAACGGAAGATATTTCCTTTTTCACCATAGCCCTCTATGGGCTTCCAAATATCACTTTGCCCATTCCAGAAGAACAACCTTAGTGAAAAGCTTCTTGAAGGGAAAGATGTAATTCTGTGAGATGAATTAACAGAACACAGAGCAGTTTCTCAGAAAGCGTCTTTCCAGTTTTGAACGGAAGATATTTCCTTTTTCACCATAGCCCTCTATGGGCTTCCAAATATCCCTTTTCCACTTCCACAAGAACAGCCTTAGCGAAAGGCTTCTTGAAGGGAAAGATGTAACTCTGTGAGATAAATTAACAGAACACAGAGCAGTTTCTCAGAAAGCTTCTTTCCAGTTTTGAACGGAAGATATTTCCTTTTTCACCATAGCCCTCTAAGGGCTTCCAAATATCCCTTTTCCAATTCCAGAAGAACAGCCTTAGCGAAAGGCTTCTTGAAGGGAACATGAAACTCTGTGAAATGAATTCACAGAACACAGAGCAGTTTCTCAGAAAGCTTCTTTCCAGTTTTGAACGGAAGATATTTCCTTTTTCACCATAGAACTCTATGGGCTTCCAAATATCCCTTTGCCAATTCCACAAGAACAGCCTTAGCGAAAGGCTTCTAGAAGGGAAAGATGTAACACTGTGACATGAATTAACAGAACACAGAGCAGTTTCTCAGAAAGCATCTTTCCAGTTTTGAACGGAAGATATTTAGTTTTTCACCATAGCCCTCTATGCGCTTACAAATATCACTTTGCCAATTCCACACGAACAGCCTTAGCGAAAGGCTTCTTGAAGGGAAAGATGTAACTCTGTGAGATGAATTAACGGAACACAGACCCGTTTCTCAGAAAGCTTCTTTCCAGGTTTGAACGGAAGATATTTCCTTTTTCACCGTAGACCTCTATGGGCTTCCAAATATCCCTTTGCCAATTCCACAAGAACAGCCTTAGCGAAAGGCTTCTTGAAGGGAAAGATGTAACTCTGTGAGATGAATTAACAGAACACAGAGCAGTTTCTCAGAAAGCTTCTTTCCAGTTTTGAACGGAAGATATTTGCTTTTTCACCATATCCCTCTATAGGCTTAAAAATATTCCTTTGCCAATTCTAAAAGAACAGCCTTAGCGAAAGGCTTCTTGAAGGGAAAGATGTAACTCGTTGAGATGAATTAACAGAACACAGAGCAGTCTCTCAGAAAGCTTCTTACCAGTTTTGAACGGAAGATATTTCCTTTTTCAACATAGCCCTCTATGAGCTTCCAAATATCATTTTGCCAATTCCACAAGAACAGCCTTAGCGAAAGGCTTCTAGAAGGGAAAGATGTAACACTGTGAGATGAATTAACAGAACACAGAGCAGTTTCTCAGAAAGCTTCTTTCCAGTTTTGAACGGAAGATATTTCCTTTTTCACCATAGCCCTCTATGGGCTTCCAAATATCACTTTGCCCATTCCAGAAGAACAACCTTAGTGAAAAGCTTCTTGAAGGGAAAGATGTAATTCTGTGAGATGAATTAACAGAACACAGAGCAGTTTCTCAGAAAGCGACTTTCCAGTTTTGAACGGAAGATATTTCCTTTTTCACCATAGCCCTCTATGGGCTTCCAAATATCCCTTTTCCAATTCCACAAGAACAGCCTTAGCGAAAGGCTTCTTGAAGGGAAAGATGTAACTCTGTGAGATGAATTAACAGAACACAGAGCAGTTTCTCAGAAAGCTTCTTTCCAGTTTTGAACGGAAGATATTTCCTTTTTCACCATAGCCCTCTAAGGGCTTCCAAATATCACTTTTCCAATTCCAGAAGAACAGCCTTAGTGAAAGGCTTCTTGAAGGGAACATGAAACTCTGTGAAATGAATTAACAGAACACAGAGCAGTTTCTCAGAAAGCTTCTTTCCAGTTTTGAAAGGAAGATATTTCCTTTTTCACCATAGAACTCTACGGGCTTCCAAATATCCCTTTGCCAATTCCACAAGAACAGCCTTAGCGAAAGGCTTCTAGAAGGGAAAGATGTAACACTGTGAGATGAATTAACAGAACACAGAGCAGTTTCTCAGAAAGCTTCTTTCCAGTTTTGAACGGAAGATATTTAGTTTTTCACCATAGCCCTCTATGCGCTTACAAATATCACTTTGCCAATTCCACATGAACAGCCTTAGCGAAAGGCTTCTTGAAGGGAAAGATGTAACTCTGTGAGATGAATTAACGGAACACAGAGCCGTTTCTCAGAAAGCTTCTTTCCAGGTTTGAACGGAAGATATTTCCTTTTTCACCGTAGACCTCTATGGGCTTCCAAATATCCCTTTGCCAATTCCACAAGAACAGCCTTAGCGAAAGGCTTCTTGAAGGGAAAGATGTAAATCTGTGAGATGAATTAACAGAACACAGAGCAGTTTCTCAGAAAGCTTCTTTCCAGTTTTGAACGGAAGATATTTGCTTTTTCACCATAGCCCTCTATAGGCTTAAAAATATTCCTTTGCCAATTCCAAAAGAACAGCCTTAGCGAAAGGCTTCTTGAAGGAAAAGATGTAACTCGGTGAGATGAATTAACAGAACACAGAGCAGTTTCTCAGAAAGCTTCTTTCCAGTTTTGAACGGAAGATATTTCCTTTTTCAACATAGCCCTCTATGAGCTTCCAAATATCATTTTGCCAATTCCACAAGAACAGCCTTAGCTAAAGGCTTCTAGAAGGGAAAGAAATGAACACTGTGAGATGAATTAACAGAACACAGAGCAGTTTCTCAGAAAGCTTCTTTCCAGTTTTGAACGGAAGATATTTCCTTTTTCACCATAGCCCTCTATGGGCTTCCAAATATCACTTTGCCCATTCCAGAAGAACAACCTTAGTGAAAAGCTTCTTGAAGGGAAAGATGTAATTCTGTGAGATGAATTAACAGAACACAGAGCAGTTTCTCAGAAAGCGTCTTTCCAGTTTTGAACGGAAGATATTTCCTTTTTCACCAAAGCCCTCTATGGGCTTCCAAATATCCCTTTTCCAATTCCACAAGAACAGCCTTAGCGAAAGGCTTCTTGAAGGGAAAGATGTAACTCTGTGAGATGAATTAACAGAACACAGAGCAGTTTCTCAGAAAGCTTCTTTCCAGTTTTGAACGGAAGATATTTCCTTTTTCACCATAGCCCTCTAAGGGCTTCCAAATATCCCTTTTCCAGTTCCAGAAGAACAGCCTTAGCGAAAGGCTGCTTGAAGGGAACATGAAACTCTGTGAAATGAATTAACAGAACACAGAGGAGTTTCTCAGAAAGCTTCTTTCCAGTTTTGAACGGAAGATATTTCCTTTTTCACCATAGAACTCTACGGGCTTCCAAATATCCCTTTGCCAATTCCACAAGAACAGCCTTAGCGAAAGGCTTCTAGAAGGGAAAGATGTAACACTGTGAGATGAATTAACAGAACACAGAGCAGTTTCTCAGAAAGCATCTTTCCAGTTTTGAACGGAAGATATTTAGTTTTTCACCATAGCCCTCTATGCGCTTACAAATATCACTTTGCCAATTCCACACGATCAGCCTTAGCGAAAGGCTTCTTGAAGGGAAAGATGTAACTCTGTGAGATGAATTAACGGAACACAGAGCCGTTTCTCAGAAAGCTTCTTTCCAGGTTTGAACGGAAGATATTTCCTTTTTCACCTTAGACCTCTATGGGCTTCCAAATATCCCTTTGCCAATTCCACAAGAACAGCCTTAGCGAAAGGCTTCTTGAAGGGAAAGATGTAACTCTGTGAGATGAATTAACAGAACACAGAGCAGTTTCTCAGAAAGCTTCTTTCCAGTTTTGAACGGAAGATATTTGCTTTTTCACCATATCCCTCTATAGGCTTAAAAATATTCCTTTGCCAATTCTAAAAGAACAGCCTTAGCGAAAGGCTTCTTGAAGGGAAAGATGTAACTCGGTGAGATGAATTAACAGAACACAGAGCAGTCTCTCAGAAAGCTTCTTACCAGTTTTGAACGGAAGATATTTCCTTTTTCAACATAGCCCTCTATGAGCTTCCAATTATCATTTTGCCAATTCCACAAGAACAGCCTTAGCGAAAGGCTTCTAGAAGGGAAAGATGTAACACTGTGAGATGAATTAACAGAACACAGAGCAGTTTCTCAGAAAGCTTCTTTCCAGTTTTGAACGGAAGATATTTCCTTTTTCACCATAGCCCTCTATGGGCTTCCAAATATCACTTTGCCATTTCCAGAAGTACAACCTTAGTGAAAAGCTTCTTGAAGGGAAAGATGTAATTCTGTGAGATGAATTAACAGAACACAGAGCAGTTTCTCAGAAAGCGTCTTTCCAGTTTTGAACGGAAGATATTTCCTTTTTCACGATAGCCCTCTATGGGCTTCCAAATATCCCTTTTCCAATTCCACAAGAACAGCCTTAGCGAAAGGCTTCTTGAAGGGAAAGATGTAACTCTGTGAGATGAATTAACAGAACACAGAGCAGTTTCTCAGAAAGCTTCTTTCCAGTTTTGAACGGAAGATATTTCCTTTTTCACCATAGCCCTCTAAGGGCTTCCAAATATCCCTTTTCCAATTCCAGAAGAACAGCCTTAGCGAAAGGCTTCTTGAAGGGAACATGAAACTCTGTGAAATGAATTCACAGAACACAGAGCAGTTTCTCAGAAAGCTTCTTTCCAATTTTGAACGGAAGATATTTCCTTTTTCACCATAGCCCTCTATGGGCTTCCAAATATCACTTTGCCAATTCCACAAGAACAGCCTTAGCGAAAGGCTTCTAGAAGGGAAAGATGTAACACTGTGAGATGAATTAACAGAACACAGAGCAGTTTCTCAGAAAGGTTCTTTCCAGTTTTGAACGGAAGATATTTAGTTTTTCACCATAGCCCTCTATGCGCTTACAAATATCACTTTGCCAATTCCACACGAACAGCCTTAGCGAAAGGCTTCTTGAAGGGAAACATGTAACTCTGTGAGATGAATTAACGGAACACAGAGCAGTTTCTCAGAAAGCTTCTTTCCAGGTTTGAACGGAAGATATTTCCTTTTTCACCGTAGACCTCTATGGGCTTCCAAATATCCCTTTGCCAATTCCACAAGAACAGCCTTAGCCAAAGGCTTCTTGAAAGGAAAGATGTAACTCTGTGAGATGAATTAACAGAACACAGAGCAGTTTCTCAGAAAGCTTCTTTCCAGTTTTGAACGGAAGATATTTCCTTTTTCAACATAGCCCTCTATGAGCTTCCAAATATCATTTTGCCAATTCCACAAGAACAGCCTTAGCGAAAGGCTTCTAGAAGGGAAAGATGTAACACTGTGAGATGAATTAACAGAACATAGAGCAGTTTCTCAGAAAGCTTCTTTCCAGTTTTGAACGGAAGATATTTCCTTTTTCACGATAGCCCTCCTTGGCATTTCAAATATCCCTTTCCCAATGCCACAAGAACAGCCTTAGCGAAAGGCTTCCTGAAGGGAAAGATGTAACTCTGTGAGATGAATTAACAGAACACAGAGCAGTTTCTCAGAAAGCTTCTTTACAGTTTTCAACGGAAGATATTTCCTTTTTCACCATAGCCCTCTATGGGCTTCCAAATATCACTTTTCCAATTCCACAAGAACAGCCTTAGCGAAAGGCATCTTGAAGGGAAAGATGTAATTCTGTGAGATGAATTAACAGAACACAGAGCAGTTTCTCAGAAAGCGTCTTTCCAGTTTTGAACGGAAGATATTTCCTTTTTCACCATAGCCCTCTATCGGATTCCATATAATCCATTTCCAATTCCACAAGAACAGCCTTAGCGAAAGGCTACTTGAAGGGAAAGATGTAACACTGTGAGATGAATTAACAGAACACAGAGCAGTTTCTCAGAAAGCTTCTTTCCTGTTTTGAACGGAAGATATTTCCTTTTTCACCATAGCCCTCTAAGGGCTTCCAAATATCCCTTTTCCAATTCCACAAAAACAGCCTTAGCGAAAGGCTTCTTGAAGCCAAAGATGTAACTCTGTGAAATGAATTAACAGAACACAGAGCAGTTTCTCAGAAAGCTTCTTTCCAGTTTTGAACGGAAGATATTTCCTTTTTCACCATAGCCCTCTAAGGGCTTCCAAATATCCCTTTGCGAGTTCCACAAGAACAGCCTTAGCGAAAGGCTTGTTGAAGGGAAAGATGTAACTCTGTGAGATTAATTAACAGAACACAGAGCAATTTCTCAGAAAGCTTCTTTCCAGTTTTGAACGAAAGATATTTCCTTTTTCACCATAGCCCTCCATGGCCTTTCAAGTATCCCTTTTCCAATGCCACAAGAACAGCCTTAGAGAAAGGCTTCTTGAAGGGAAAGATGTAACTCTTTGAGATGAATTAACGGAACACAGAGCCGTTTCTCAGAAAGCTTCTTTCCAGGTTTGAACGGAAGATATTTCCTTTTTCACCGTAGACCTCTATGGGCTTCCAAATATCCCTTTGACAATTCCACAAGAACAGCCTTAGCGAAAGGCTTCTTGAAGGGAAAGATGTAAATCTGTGAGATGAATTAACAGAACACAGAGCAGTTTCTCAGAAAGCTTCTTTCCAGTTTTGAACGGAAGATATTTGCTTTTTCACCATAGCCCTCTATAGGCTTAAAAATATTCCTTTGCCAATTCCAAAAGAACAGCCTTAGCGAAAGGCTTCTTGAAGGAAAAGATGTAACTCGGTGAGATGAATTAACAGAACACAGAGCAGTTTCTCAGAAAGCTTCTTTCCAGTTTTGAACGGAAGATATTTCCTTTTTCAACATAGCCCTCTATGAGCTTGCAAATATCATTTTGCCAATTCCACAAGAACAGCCTTAGCGAAAGGCTTCCAGAAGGGAAAGATGTAACACTGTGAGATGAATTAACAGAACACAGAGCAGTTTCTCAGAAAGCTTCTTTCCAGTTTGGAACGGAAGATATTTCCTTTTTCACCATAGCCCTCTATGGGCTTCCAAATATCACTTTGCCATTTCCAGAAGAACAACCTTAGTGAAAAGCTTCTTGAAGGGAAAGATGTAATTCTGTGAGATGAATTAACAGAACACAGAGCAGTTTCTCAGAAAGCGTCTTTCCAGTTCTGAACGGAAGATATTTCCTTTTTCACCATAGCCCTCTGTGGGCTTCCAAATATCCCTTTTCCAATTCCACAAGAACAGCCTTAGCGAAAGGCTTCTTGAAGGGAATGATGTAACTCTGTGAGATGAATTAACAGAACACAGAGCAGTTTCTCAGAAAGCTTCTTTCCAGTTTTGAACGGAAGATATTTCCTTTTTCACCATAGCCCTCTAAGGGCTTCCAAATATCCCTTTTCCAATTCCAGAAGAACAGCCTTAGCGAAAGGCTTCTTGAAGGGAACATGAAACTCTGTGAAATGAATTCACAGAACACAGAGCAGTTTCTCAGAAAGCTTCTTTCCAGTATTGAACGGAAGATATTTCCTTTTTCACCATAGCCCTCTATGGGCTTCCAAATATCACTTTGCCAATTCCACAAGAACAGCCTTAGCGAAAGGCTTCTAGAAGGGAAAGATGTAACACTGTGAGATGAATTAACAGAACACAGAGCAGTTTCTCAGAAAGGTTCTTTCCAGTTTTGAACGGAAGATATTTAGTTTTTCACCATAGCCCTCTATGCGCTTACAAATATCACTTTGCCAATTCCACACGAACAGCCTTAGCGAAAGGCTTCTTGAAGGGAAAGATGTAACTCTGTGAGATGAATTAACGGAACACAGAGCAGTTTCTCAGAAAGCTTCTTTCCAGGTTTGAACGGAAGATATTTCCTTTTTCACCGTAGACCTCTATGGGCTTCCAAATATCCCTTTGCCAATTCCACAAGAACAGCCTTAGCCAAAGGCTTCTTGAAAGGAAAGATGTAACTCTGTGAGATGAATTAACAGAACACAGAGCAGTTTCTCAGAAAGCTTCTTTCCAGTTTTGAACGGAAGATATTTCCTTTTTCAACATAGCCCTCTATGAGCTTCCAAATATCATTTTGCCAATTCCACAAGAACAGCCTTAGCGAAAGGCTTCTAGAAGGGAAAGATGTAACACTGTGAGATGAATTAACAGAACACAGAGCAGATTCTCAGAAAGCTTCTTTCCAGTTTTGAACGGAAGATATTTCCTTTTTCACGATAGCCCTCCTTGGCATTTCAAATATCCCTTTCCCAATGCCACAAGAACAGCCTTAGCGAAAGGCTTCCTGAAGGGAAAGATGTAACTCTGTGAGATGAATTAACAGAACACAGAGCAGTTTCTCAGAAAGCTTCTTTACAGTTTTCAACGGAAGATATTTCCTTTTTCACCATAGCCCTCTATGGGCTTCCAAATATCCCTTTTCCAATTCCACAAGAACAGCCTTAGGGAAAGGCATCTTGAAGGGAAAGATGTAATTCTGTGAGATGAATTAACAGAACACAGAGCAGTTTCTCAGAAAGCGTCTTTCCAGTTTTGAACGGAAGATATTTCCTTTTTCACCATAGCCCTCTATCGGATTCCATATAATCCATTTCCAATTCCACAAGAACAGCCTTAGCGAAAGGCTACTTGAAGGGAAAGATGTAACTCTGTGAGATGAATTAACAGAACACAGAGCAGTTTCTCAGAAAGCTTCTTTCCTGTTTTGAACGGAAGATATTTCCTTTTTCACCATAGCCCTCTAAGGGCTTCCAAATATCCCTTTTCCAATTCCACAAAAACAGCCTTAGCGAAAGGCTTCTTGAAGCCAAAGATGTAACTCTGTGAAATGAATTAACAGAACACAGAGCAGTTTCTCAGAAAGCTTCTTTCCAGTTTTGAACGGAAGATATTTCCTTTTTCACCATAGCCCTCTAAGGGCTTCCAAATATCCCTTTGCCAATTCCACAAGAACAGCCTTAGCGAAAGGCTTGTTGAAGGGAAAGATGTAACTCTGTGAGAATAATTAACAGAACACAGAGCAGTTTCTCAGAAAGCTTCTTTCCAGTTTTGAACGGAAGATATTTGCTTTTTCACCATAGTACTCTGTAGGCTTAAAAATATTCCTTTGCCAATTCCACAAGAACAGCCTTAGCGAAAGGCTTCTAGAAGGGAAAGATGTAACACTGTGAGATGAATTAACAGAACACAGAGCAGTTTCTCAGAAAGCTTCTTTCCAGTTTTGAACGGAAGATATTTCCTTTTTCACCATAGCCCTCTATGGGCTTCCAAATATCACTTTGCCCATTCCAGAAGAACAACCTTAGTGAAAAGCTTCTTGAAGGGAAAGATGTAATTCTGTGAGATGAATTAACAGAACACAGAGCAGTTTCTCAGAAAGCGTCTTTCCAGTTTTGAACGGAAGATATTTCCTTTTTCACCATAGCCCTCTATGGGCTTCCAAATATCCCTTTGCCAATTCCACAAGAACAATCTTAGCAAAAGGCTACTTGAAGGGAAAGATGTAACTCTGTGAGATGAATTAACAGAACACAGAGCAGTTTCTCAGAAAGCTTCTTTCCAGTTTTGAACAGAAGATATTTCCTTTTTCACCATAGCCTTCTATGCGCTTACAAATATCACTTTGCCAATTCCACACGAACAGCCTTAGCGAAAGGCTTCTTGAACGAAATATGTAACTCTGTGAGATGAATTAACAGAACACAGAGCAGTTTCTCAGAAAGCTTCTTTCCAGTTTTGAACGGAAGATATTTCCTTTTTCACCATAGCCCTCTAAGGGCTTCCAAATATCCCTTTGCCAATTCCACAAGAACAGCCTTAGCGAAAGGCTTCTTGAAGGGAAAGATGTAACTCTGTGAGATGAATTAACAGAACACAGAGCAATTTCTCAGAAACCTTCTTTCCAGTTTTGAACGGAAGATATTTCCTTTTTCACCATAGCCCTCTAGGCGCTTACAAATATCACTTTGCCAATTCCACAAGAACAGTCTTAGCGAAAGGCTTCTTGAAGGGAAAGATGTAACTCTGTGAGATGAATTAACAGGACACACAGCAGTTTCTCAGAAAGCTTCTTTCCTGTTTTGAACGGAAGATATTTCCTTTTTCCCCATAGCCCTCTATGGGCTTCCAAATATCACTTTGCCAATTCCACACGAACAGCCTTAGCGAAAGGCTTCTTGAAGGGAAAGATGTAACTCTGTGAGATGAATTAACAGAACACAGAGCAGTTTCTCAGAAAGTTTCTTTCCAGTTTTGAACGGAAGATATTTCCTTTTTCACCATAGCCCTGTATGAGCTTCCAAATATCCCTTTGCCAATTCCACAAGAACAACCTTAGCGAAAGGCTTCTTGAAGGGAAAGATGTAACCCTGTGAGATGAATTAACAGAACACAGAGCAGTTTCTCAGAAAGCTTCTTTCCAGTTTTGAACGGAAGGTATTTCATTTTCACCATAGCCCACCATGGCCTTTCAAATATCCCTTTTCCAATGCCACAAGAACAGCCTAAGCGAAAGGCTTCTTGAAGGGAAAGATGTAACTCTGTGAGATGAACTAACAGAACACAGTGCAGTTTCACAGAAAGCTTCTTTCCAGTTTTGAACGGAAGATATTTCCTTTCTCACCATAGCCCTCTATGGGCTTCCAAATATCCCTTTGCCAATTCCACAAGAACAGCCTTAGCGAAAGTCTTCTTGAAGGGAAAGATGTAACTCTGTGAGATGAATTAACAGAAAACAGAGCAGTTTCTCAGAAAGCATCTTTCCAGTTTTGAACGGAAGGTATTTCCTTTTTCACCATAGCCCTCTATGCGCTTGCAAATATCACTTTGTCAATTCCACAAGAACAGTCTTAGCTAAAGGCTTCTTGAAGGGAAAGATGTAACTCTGTGAGATAAATTAACAGAACACACAGCAGTTTCTCAGCAAGCTTCTTTCCAGTTTAGAACGGAAGATATTTCCTTTTTCACCATAGACCTCTATGGGCTTCCAAATATCACTTTGACAATTCCACACGAACACCTTTAGCGAAAGGCTTCTTGAAGGAAGATGTAACCCTGTGAGATGAATTGACAGAACACAGAGCAGTTTCTCAGAAAGCTTCTTTCCGGTTTTTAACGGAAGATATTTCCTTTTTCACGATAGCCCTCTATGGGCTTCCAAATATCCCTTTGCCAATTCCACAAGAACAGCCTTAGCGAAAGGCTTCTTGAAGGGAAAGATGTAACTCTGTGAGATGAACTAACAGAACACAGAGAAGTTTCTCAGAAAGCTTCTTTCCAGTTTTCAACGGAAGATATTTCCTTTTGAACCATAGGCCTCTAAGGGCTTCCAAATATCCCTTTTACAATTCCACAAGAACAGCCTTAGCGAAAGGCTTCTTGAAGGGAAAGATGTAACTCTGTGAGATGAATTAACAGAACACAGAGCAGTTTCTCAGAAAGCTTCTTTCCCGTTTTGAACGGAAGATATTTCCTTTTTCACCATAGCCCTCTATGGGATTCCAAATATCCCTTTGCCAATTAAACAACAACAGCCTTAGCGAAAGGCTTCTTGAAGGGAAAGATGTTACTCTATGAGCTGAATTAGCAGAACACAGAGAAGTTTCTCAGAAAGCTTCTTTCCAGTATTTACCGGAAGATATTTCCTTTTTCACCATAGCCCTGTATGAGCTTCCAAATATCCCTTTGCCAATTCCACAAGAACAACCTTAGCGAAAGGCTTCTTGAAGGGAAAGATGTAACTCTGTGAGATGAATTAACAGAACACAGAGCAGTTTCTCAGAAAGCTTCTTTCCAGTTTTGAACGGAAGATATTTCCTTTTTCAACATAGCCCTCTATGCACTTACAAATATCACTTTGCCAATTCCACACGAACAGCCTTAGCGAAAGGCTTCTTGAAGGGAAAGATGTAACTCTGTGAGATGAATTAACAGAACACAGAGCCGTTTCTCAGAAAGGTTCTTTCCAGGTTTGAACGGAAGATATTTCCTTTTTCACCATAGCCCTGTATGAGCTTCCAAATATCCCTTTGCCAATTCCACAAGAACAACCTTAGCGAAAGGCTTCTTGAAGGGAAAGATGTAACCCTGTGAGATGAATTAACAGAACACAGAGCAGTTTCTCAGAAAGCTTCTTTCCAGTTTTGAACGGAAGGTATTTCATTTTCACCATAGCCCACCATGGCCTTTCAAATATCCCTTTTCCAATGCCACAAGAACAGCCTTAGCGAAAGGCTTCTTGAAGGGAAAGATGTAACTCTGTGAGATGAACTAACAGAACACAGTGCAGTTTCACAGAAAGCTTCTTTCCAGTTTTGAACGGAAGATATTTCCTTTTTCACCATAGCCCTCTATGCGCTTACAAATATCACTTTGGCAATTCCACAAGAACAGCCTTAGCGAAAGGCTTCTTGAAGGGAAAGATGTAACTCTGTGAGATGAATTAACAGAACACACAGCAGTTTCTCAGCAAGCTTCTTTCCAGGTTTGAACGGAAGATATTTCCTTTTTCACCTTAGCCCTCTATGGGCTTCCAAATATCACTTTGCCAATTCCACATGAACAGACTTAGCGAAAGGCTTCTTGAAGGGAAAGATGTAACTCTGTGAGATGAATTAACAGAACACAGAACCGTTTCTCAGAAAGCTTCTTTACAGGTTTGAACGGAAGATATTTCCTTTTTCACCATAGACCTCTATGGGCTTCCAAATATAACTTTGCCAATTCCCCACGAACAGCCTTAGCGAAAGGCTTCTTGAAGGGAAAGATGTAACTCTGTGAGATGAATTAACAGAACACAGAGCAGTTTCTCAGAAAGCTTCTTTCCAGTTTTGAACGGAAGATATTTCCTTTTTCACCATAGCCCACTATGGGCTTCCCAATAACCCTTTGCCAATTCCACAACAACAGCCTTAGCGAAAGGCTTCTAAAAGGGAAAGATGTAACTCTGTGAGATGAATAAACAGAACACAGAGCCGTTTCTCAGAAAGCTTCTTTCCAGGTTTGAACGGAGGATATTTCCTTTTTCACCATAGCCCTCTACGGGCTTCCAAATATCCCTTTGCCAATCAAACAAGAACAGCCTTAGAGAAAGGCTTCTTGAAGGGAAAGATGTAACTCTGTGAGCTGAATTAACAGAACACAGAGAAGATTCTCAGAAAGCTTCTTTCCAATTTTGAACGGAAGATATTTCCTTTTTCACCATAGCCCTCTATGGGCTTCCATATATCTCTTTGCCAATTCCTCAAGAACAGCCTTAGCGAAAGGCTTCTAGAAGGGAAAGATGTAACTATGTGAGATGAATTAACAGAACACAGAGCAGTTTCTCAGAAAGCTTCTTTCCAGTTTTGAACGGAAGGTATTTCCTTTTTCACGATAGCCCTCTATGCGCTTACAAATATCACTTTGCCAATTCCACAAGAACAGCCTTAGCGAAAGGCTTCTTGAAGGGAAAGATGTAACTCTGTGAGATGAAATAACAGAACACAGCAGTTTCTCAGCAAGCTTCTTTCCAGTTTTGAACGGAAGATATTTTCTTTTTCACCATAGACCTCTAAGGGCTTCCAAATATTACTTTGCCAATTCCACACGAACAGCCTTTGCGAAAGGCTTCTTGAAGGAAAGATGTAACCCTGTGAGAAGAATTAACAGAACACAGAGCAGTTTCTCAGAAAGCTTCTTTCCCTTTTTGAATGGAAGATATTTACTTTTTCACCATAGCCCTCTATGGGCTTCCAAATATCCCTTTGCCAATTCCACAAGAACAGCCTTAGCGAAAGGCTTCTTGAAGGGAAAGATGTAACTCTGTGAGATGAATTAACAGAACACAGAGCAGTTTCTCAGAAAGCTTCTTTCCAGTTTTGAACTTAAGATATTTCCTTTTTCACCATAGCCCTCCATGGCCTTTCAAATATCCCTTTTCCAATGCCACAAGAACAGCCTTAGCCAAAGGCTTCTTGAAGGGAAAGATGTAACTCTGTGAGATGAATTAACAGAACACAGAGCAGTTTCTCAGAAAGCTTCTTTCCACTTTTCAACGGAAGATATTTCCTTTTGAACCATAGCCCTCTTTGGGCTTCCAAATATACCTTTTCCAATTCCACAAGAACAGCCTTAGGCAAAGGCTTCTTGAAGGGAAAGATGTAACTCTGTGAGATGAATTAAAAGAACACAGAGCAGTTTCTCAGAAAGCTTCTTTCCCGTTTTGAACGGAAGATATTTCCTTTTTCACCACAGCCCTCTATGGGCTTCCAAATATCCCTTTGCCAATTCCACAAGAACAGCCTTAGCGAAAGGCTTCTTGAAGGGAAAGATGTAACTCTGTGAGATGAATTAACAGAACACAGAGCCGTTTCTCAGAAACCTTCTTTCCCGTTTTGAACGGAAGATATTTCCTTTTTCACCCTAGCCCTCTATGGGCTTCCAAATATCCATTTGCCAATTCCACAAGAACAACCTTAGCGAAAGGCTTCTTGAAGGGAAAGATGTAACTCTGTGAGATGAATTTACAGAACACAGAGCAGTTTCTCAGACAGCTTGTTTCCAGTTTTCAGCGGAAGATATTTCCTTTTTCACCATAGCCCTCTAAGGGCTTCCAAATATCCCTTTTCCATTTACACAAGAACAGCCTTAGCGAAAGGCTTCTTGAAGGGAAAGATGTAACTCTGTGAGATGAATTAACAGAACAAAGAGCAGTTTCTCAGAAAGCTTCTTTCCAGTTTTGAACGGAAGATATTTCCTTTTTCACCATAGCCCTCCATGGCCTTTCAAATATCCCTTTTCCAATGCCACAAGAACAGCCTTAGCGAAAGGCTTCTTGAAGGGAAAGATGTAACTCTGTGAGATGAACTAACAGAACACAGAGCAGTTTCTCAGAAAGCTTCTTTCCAGTTTTGAACGGAAGATATTTCCTTTTTCACCATAGCCCTCTATGGGCTTCCAAATATCCCTTTGCCAATTCCACAAGAACAGCCTTAGCGAAAGGCTTATTGAAGGGAAAGATGTAACTCTGTGAGATGAATTAACAGAACACACAGCAGTTTCTCAGAAAGCTTCTTTCCTGTTTTGAACGGAAGATATTTCCTTTTTCACCATAGCCCTCTATGGGCTTCCAAATATCCCTTTGCCAATTCCACACGAACAGCCTTAGTGAAAGGCTTCTTGAAGGTAAAGATGTAACTCTGTGAGATGAATTAACAGAACACAGAGCAATTTTTATGAAAGCTTCTTTCCAGTTTTGAACGGAAGATATTTCCTTTTTCACCATAGCCCTCTACGGGCTTCCAAATATCCCTTTGCCAATTCCACAAGAACAGCCTTAGCGAAAGGCTTCTAGAAGGGAAAGATGTAACTCTGTGAGATGAATTAACAGAACACAGAGCAGTTTCTCAGAAAGCTTCTTTCCAGTTTTGAACGGAAGATATTTCCTTTTTCACCATAGCCCTCTAAGGGCTTCCAAATATCCCTTTGCCAATTCCACAAGAACAGCCTTAGCGAAAGGCTTCTTGAAGGGAAAGATGTAACACTGTGAGATGAATTAACAGAACACAGAGCAATTTCTCAGAAAGCTTCTTTCCAGTTTTGAACGGAAGATATTTCCTTTTTCACCATAGCCCTCCATGGCCTTTCAAGTATCCCTTTTCCAATGCCACAAGAACAGCCTTAGCGAAAGGCTTCTTGAAGGAAAAGATGTAACTCTGTGCGATGAATTAACAGAACACAGAGTAGTTTCTCAGAAAGCTTCTTTCCAGTTTTGAACGGAAGATATTTAGTTTTTCACCATAGCCCTCTATGCGCTTACAAATATCACTTTGCCAATTCCACACGAACAGCCTTAGCGAAAGGCTTCTTGAAGGGAAAGATGTAACTCTGTGAGATGAATTAATGGAAAACAGAGCCGTTTCTCAGAAAGCTTCTTTCCAGGTTTGAACGGAAGATATTTCCTTTTTCACCGTAGACCTCTATGGGCTTCCAAATATCCCTTTGCCAATTCCACAAGAACAGCCTTAGCGAAAGGCTTCTTGAAGGGAAAGATGTAACTCTGTGAGATGAATTAACAGAACACAGAGCAGTTTCTCAGAAAGTTTCTTTCCCGTTTTGAACGGAAGGTATTTCCTTTTTCACCATAGCCCTCTATGGGCTTCCAAATATCCCTTTGCCAATTCCACAAGAACAGCCTTAGCGAAAGGCTTCTTGAAGGGAAAGATGTAACCCTGTGTGATGAATTAACAGAACACAGAGCAGTTTCTCAGAAAGCTTCTTTCCAGTTTTGAACGGAAGATATTTGCTTTTTCACCGTAGCCCTCTATGGGCTTAAAAATATCCCTTTTCCAATGCCACAAGAACAGCCTTAGCGAAAGGCTTCCTGAAGGGAAAGATGTAACTCTGTGAGATGAATTGACAGAACACAGAGCAATTTCCCAGAAAGCTTCTTTCCAGTTTTGAACGGAAGATATTTCCTTTTTCACGATAGCCCTCTATGGGCTTCCAAATATCCCTTTGCCAATTCCACAAGAACAGCCTTAGCGAAAGGCTTCTTGAAGGGAAACATGTAACTCTGTGAGATGAACTAACAGAACACACAGAAGTTTCTCAGAAAGCTTCTTTCCAGTTTTGAACTTAAGATATTTCCTTTTTCACCATAGCCCTCCATGGCCTTTCAAATATCCCTTTTCCAAAGCCACAAGAACAGCCTTAGCGAAAGGCTTCTTGAAGGGAAAGATGTAACTCTGTGAGATGAATTAACAGAACACAGAGCATTTTCTCAGAAAGCTTCTTTCCAGTTTTCAACGGAAGATATTTCCTTTTGAACCATAGGCCTCTAAGGGCTTCCAAATATCCCTTTTACAATTCCACAAGAACAGCCTTAGCGAAAGGCTTCTTGAAACGAAAGATGTAACACTGTGAGATGAATTAACAGAACACAGAGCAGTTTCTCAGAAAGCTTCTTTCCCGTTTTGAACGGAAGATATTTCCTTTTTCACCATAGCCCTCTATGGGATTCCAAATATCCCTTTGCCAATTCCACAAGAACAGCCTAAGCTAAAGGCTTCTAGAAGGGAAAGATGTAACTCTGTGAGATGTATTAACAGAACACAGAGCAGTTTCTCAGAAAGCTTCTTCCCCGTTTTGAACGGAAGATATTTCCTTTTTCACCATAGGACTCTATGGGCTTCCAAATATCCCTTTGCCAAATCCACAAGAACAACCTTAGCGAAAGGCTTCTTGAAGGGAAAGATGTAACTATGTGAGATGAATTTACAAAACACAGAGCAGTTTCTCAGAAAGCTTCTTTCCAGTTTTCAACGGAAGATATTTCCTTTTTCACCATAGCCCTTAAGGGCTTCCAAATATCCCTTTTCCAATTACACAAGAACAGCCTTAGCGAAAGGCTTCTTGAAGGGAAAGATGTAACTCTGTGAGATGAATTAACAGAACACAGAGCCGTTTCTCAGAAAGCTTCCTTCCAGGTTTGAACGGAAGATAATTCCTTTTTCACCATAGACCTCTATGGGCTTCCAAATATCCCTTTGCCAATTCCACAAGAACAACCTTAGTGAAAGGGTTCTTGAAGGAAAAGATGTAACTCTGTGAGATGAATTAACAGAACACAGAGCAATTTTTCAGAAAGCTTCTTTCCAGTTTTGAACGGAAGATATTTCCTTTTTCACCATAGCCCTCTACGGGATTCCAAATATCCCTTTGCCAATTAAACAACAACAGCCTTAGCGAAAAGCTTCTTGAAGGGAAAGATGTTACTCTATGAGCTGAATTAGCAGAACACAGAGAAGTTTCTCAGAAAGCTTCTTTCCAGTATTTACCGGAAGATATTTCCTTTTTCACCATAGCCCTCATTGGGCTTCCAAATATCTCTTTGCCAATTCCACAAGAACAGCCTTAGCGAAAGGCTTCTAGAAGGGAAAGATGTAACTCTGTGAGATGAATTAATAGAACACAGAGCAGTTTCTCAGAAAGCTTCTTTCTAGTTTTGAACGGAAGATATTTCCTTTTTCAACATAGCGCTCTATGCGCTTACAAATATCACTTTGCCAATTCCACACGAACAGCCTTAGCGAAAGGCTTCTTGAAGGGAAAGATGTAACTCTGTGAGATGAATTAACAGAACACAGAGCCGTTTCTCAGAAAGGTTTTTCCAGGTTTGAACGGAAGTTATTTCCTTTTTCACCATAGCCCTGTATGAGCTTCCAAATATCCCTTTGCCAATTCCACAAGAACAACCTTAGCGAAAGGCTTCTTGAAGGGAAAGATGTAACTTTGTGAGATGAATTAACAGAACACAGAGCAGTTTCTCAGAACACTTCTTTCCAGTTTTGAACGGAAGATACTTCCTTTTTCGCCATAGCCCTCTATGGGCTTCAAAATATCCATCTGCCAATTCCACAAGAAGAGCCTTAGCGAAAGGCTTCTTGAAGGGAAAGATGTAACCCTGTGAGATGAATTAACAGAACACAGAGCAGTTTCTCAGAAAGGTTCTTTCCAGTTTTGAAGGGAAGGTATTTCATTTTCACCATAGCCCACCATGGCCTTTCAAATATCCCTTTTCCAATGCCACAAGAACAGCCTTAGCGAAAGGCTTCTTGAAGGGAAAGATGTAACTCTGTGAGATGAATTAACAGAACACACAGCAGTTTCTCAGCAAGCTTCTTTCCAGGTTTGAACGGAAGATATTTCCTTTTTCACCTTAGCCCTCTATGGGCTTCCAAATATCACTTTGCCAATTCCACACGAACAGACTTAGCGAAAGGCTTCTTGAAGGGAAAGATGTAACTCTGTGAGATGAATTAACAGAACACAGAACCGTTTCTCAGAAAGCTTCTTTACAGGTTTGAACGGAAGATATTTCCTTTTTCACCATAGACCTCTATGGGCTTCCAAATATTACTTTGCCAATTCCACACGAACAGCCTTTGCGAAAGGCTTCTTGAAGGAAAGATGTAACCCTGTGAGAAGAATTAACAGAACACAGAGCAGTTTCTCAGAAAGCTTCTTTCCCGTTTTGAACGGAAGATATTTACTTTTTCACCATAGCCCTCTATGGGCTTCCAAATATCCCTTTGCCAATTCCACAAGAACAGCCTTAGCGAAAGGCTTCTTGAAGGGAAAGATGTAACTCTGTGAGATGAATTAACAGAACACAGAGCAGTTTCTCAGAAAGCTTCTTTCCAGTTTTGAACTTAAGATATTTCCTTTTTCACCATAGCCCTCCATGGCCTTTCAAATATCCCTTTTCCAATGCCACAAGAACAGCCTTAGCCAAAGGCTTCTTGAAGGGAAAGATGTAACTCTGTGAGATGAATTAACAGAACACAGAGCAGTTTCTCAGAAAGCTTCTTTCCACTTTTCAACGGAAGATATTTCCTTTTGAACCATAGCCCTCTTTGGGCTTCCAAATATACCTTTTCCAATTCCACAAGAACAGCCTTAGGCAAAGGCTTCTTGAAGGGAAAGATGTAACTCTTTGAGATGAATTAAAAGAACACAGAGCAGTTTCTCAGAAAGCTTCTTTCCCGTTTTGAACGGAAGATATTTCCTTTTTCACCACAGCCCTCTATGGGCTTCCAAATATCCCTTTGCCAATTCCACAAGAACAGCCTTAGCGAAAGGCTTCTTGAAGGGAAAGATGTAACTCTGTGAGATGAATTAACAGAACACAGAGCCGTTTCTCAGAAAGCTTCTTTCCCGTTTTCAACGGAAGATATTTCCTTTTTCACCATAGCCCTCTATGGGCTTCCAAATATCCATTTGCCAATTCCACAAGAACAACCTTAGCGAAAGGTTTCTTAAAGGGAAAGATGTAACTCTGTGAGATGAATTACAAGAACACACAGCAGTTTCTCAGAAAGCTTGTTTCCAGTTTTCAGCGGAAGATATTTCCTTTTTCACCATAGCCCTCTACGGGCTTCCAAATATCCATTTGCCAATTCCACACGAACAGCCTTAGTGAAATGCTTCTTGAAGGTAAAGATGTAACTCTGTGAGATGAATTAACAGAACACAGAGCAATTTTTCAGAAAGCTTCTTTCCAGTTTTGAACGGAAGATATTTCCTTTTTCACCATAGCCCTCTACGGGCTTCCAAATATCCCTTTGCCTATTCCACAAGAACAGCCTTAGCGAAAGGCTTCTTGAAGGGAAAGATGTAACTCTGTGAGCTGAATTAACAGAACACAGAGCCGTTTCTCAGAAAGCTTCTTTCCAGGTTTGAACGGAAGATATTTCCTTTTTCTCCATACCCCTCTATGGGCTTCCAAATATCTCTTTGCCAATTCCACAAGAACAGCCTTAGCGAAAGGCTTCTTGAAGGGAGAGATGTAACTCTGTTAGATGAATTTACAGAACACATTGCAGTTTCTCAGAAAGCTTCTTTCCAGTTTTGAACGGAAGGTATTTCCTTTTTCACCATAGCCCTCTTTGTGCTTACAAATATCACTTTGTCAATTCCACAAGAACAGCCTTAGCGAAAGGCTTCTTGAAGGGACAGATGTAACTCTGTGAGATGAATTAACAGAACACACAGCAGTTTCTCAGCAAGCTTCTTTCCAGTTTTGAACGGAAGATATTTCCTTTTACACCATAGACCTCTATGGGATTCCAAATATCACATTGACAATTCCACACGAACAGCCTTAGCGAAAGGCTTCTTGAAGGAAAGATGTAACCCTGTGAGATGAATTAACAGAACACAGAGCAGTTTGTCAGAAAGCTTCTTTCCCGTTTTGAACGGAAGATATTTCCTTTTTCACGATAGCCCTCTATGGGCTTCGAAATATCCCTTTGCCAATTCCACAAGAACAGCCTTAGCGAAAGGCTTCTTGAAGGGAAAGATGTAACTCTGTGAGATGAATTAACAGAACACAGAGTAGTTTCTCAGAAAGCTTCTTTCCAGTTTTGAACTTAAGATATTTCCTTTTTCGCCATAGCCCTCTATGGGCTTCAAAATATCCATCTGCCAATTCCACAAGAAGAGCCTTAGCGAAAGGCTTCTTGAAGGGAAAGATGTAACCCTGTGAGATGAATTAACAGAACACAGAGCAGTTTCTCAGAAAGGTTCTTTCCAGTTTTGAACGGAAGGTATTTCATTTTCACCATAGCCCACCATGGCCTTTCAAATATCCCTTTTCCAATGCCACAAGAACAGCCTTAGCGAAAGGCTTCTTGAAGGGAAAGATGTAACTCTGTGAGATGAACTAACAGAACACAGTGCAGTTTCACAGAAAGCTTCTTTCCAGTTTTGAACGGAAGATATTTCCTTTTTCACCATAGCCCTCTATGGGCCTCCAAATATACCTTTGCCAATTCCACAAGAACAGCCTTAGCGAAAGGCTTCTTGAAGGGAAAGATGTAACTCTGTGAGATGAATTTACAGAACACAGAGCAGTTTCTCAGAAAGCTTCTTTCCAGTTTTCAACGGAAGATATTTCCTTTTTCACCATAGCCCTCTATGCGCTTAAAAATATCACTTTGGCAATTCCACAAGAACAGCCTTAGCGAAAGGCTTCTTGAAGGGAAAGATGTAACTCTGTGAGATGAATTAACAGAACACACAGCAGTTTCTCAGCAAGCTTCTTTCCAGGTTTGAACGGAAGATATTTCCTTTTTCACCTTAGCCCTCTATGGGCTTCCAAATATCACTTTGCCAATTCCACACGAACAGACTTAGCGAAAGGCTTCTTGAAGGGAAAGATGTAACTCTGTTAGATGAATTAACAGAACACAGAACCGTTTCTCAGAAAGCTTCTTTACAGGTTTGAACGGAAGTTATTTCCTTTTTCACCATAGACCTCTATGGGCTTCCAAATATTACTTTGCCAATTCCACACGAACAGCCTTTGCGAAAGGCTTCTTGAAGGAAAGATGTAACCCTGTGAGAAGAATTAACAGAACACAGAGCAGTTTCTCAGAAAGCTTCTTTCCCGTTTTGAACGGAAGATATTTACTTTTTCACCATAGCCCTCTATGGGCTTCCAAATATCCCTTTGCCAATTCCACAAGAACAGCCTTAGCGAAAGGCTTCTTGAAGGGAAAGATGTAACTCTGTGAGATGAATTAACAGAACACAGAGCAGTTTCTCAGAAAGCTTCTTTCCAGTTTTGAACTTAAGATATTTCCTTTTTCACCATAGCCCTCCATGGCCTTTCAAATATCCCTTTTCCAATGCCACAAGAACAGCCTTAGCCAAAGGCTTCTTGAAGGGAAAGATGTAACTCTGTGAGATGAATTAACAGAACACAGAGCAGTTTCTCAGAAAGCTTCTTTCCACTTTTCAACGGAAGATATTTCCTTTTGAACCATAGCCCTCTTTGGGCTTCCAAATATACCTTTTCCAATTCCACAAGAACAGCCTTAGGCAAAGGCTTCTTAAAGGGAACGATGTAACTCTTTGAGATGAATTAAAAGAACACAGAGCAGTTTCTCAGAAAGCTTCTTTCCCGTTTTGAACGGAAGATATTTCCTTTTTCACCACAGCCCTCTATGGGCTTCCAAATATCCCTTTGCCAATTCCACAAGAACAGCCTTAGCGAAAGGCTTCTTGAAGGGAAAGATGTAACTCTGTGAGATGAATTAACAGAACACAGAGCCGTTTCTCAGAAAGCTTCTTTCCCGTTTTGAACGGAAGATATTTCCTTTTTCACCATAGCCCTCTATGGGCTTCCAAATATCCATTTGCCAATTCCACAAGAACAACCTTAGCGAAAGGCTTCTTAAAGGGAAAGATGTAACTCTGTGAGATGAATTTACAGAACACAGAGCAGTTTCTCAGAAAGCTTGATTCCAGTTTTCAGCGGAGGATATTTCCTTTTTCACCATAACCCTCTAAGGGCTTCCAAATATCCCTTTTCCAATTACACAAGAACAGCCTTAGCGAAAGGCTTCTTGAAGGGAAAGATGTAACTCTGTGAGATGAATTAACAGAACAAAGAGCAGTTTCTCAGAAAGCTTCTTTACAGTTTTGAACGGAAGATATTTCCTTTTTCACCATAGCCCTCCATGGCCTTTCAAATATCCCTTTTCCAATGCCACAAGAACAGCCTTAGCGAAAGGCTTCTTGAAGGGAAAGATGTAACTCTGTGAGATGAACTAACAGAACACAGAGCAGTTTCTCAGAAAGCTTCTTTCCAGTTTTGAACGGAAGATATTTCCTTTTTCACCATAGTCCTCTATGGGCTTCCAAATATCCCTTTGCCAATTCCACAAGAACAGCGTTAGCGAAAGGCTTATTGAAGGGAAAGATGTAACTCTGTGAGATGAATTAACAGAACACACAGCAGTTTCTCAGAAAGCTTCTTTCCTGTTTTGAACGGAAGATATTTCCTTTTTCACCATAGCCCTCTATGGGCTTCCAAATATCCCTTTGCCAATTCCACACGAACAGCCTTAGTGAAATGCTTCTTGAAGGTAAAGATGTAACTCTGTGAGATGAATTAACAGAACACAGAGCAATTTTTCAGAAAGCTTCTTTCCAGTTTTGAACGGAAGATATTTCCTTTTTCACCATAGCCCTCTACGGGCTTCCAAATATCCCTTTGCCTGTTCCACAAGAACAGCCTTAGCGAAAGGCTTCTTGAAGGGAAAGATGTAACTCTGTGAGCTGAATTAACAGAACACAGAGCCGTTTCTCAGAAAGCTTCTTTCCAGGTTTGAACGGAAGATATTTCCTTTTTCTCCATACCCCTCTATGGGCTTCCAAATATCTCTTTGCCAATTCCACAAGAACAGCCTTAGCGAAAGGCTTCTTGAAGGGAAAGATGTAACTCTGTTAGATGAATTAACAGAACACATTGCAGTTTCTCAGAAAGCTTCTTTCCAGTTTTGAACGGAAGATATTTCCTTTTTCACCATAGCCCTCTATGGGTTTCCAAATATCCCTTTGCCAATTCCACAAGAACAGCCTTAGCGAAAGGCTTATTGAAGGGAAAGATGTAACTCTGTGAGATGAATTAACAGAACACACAGCAGTTTCTCAGAAAGCTTCTTTCCTGTTTTGAACGGAAGATATTTCCTTTTTCACCATAGCCCTCTATGGGCTTCCAAATATCCCTTTGCCAATTCCACACGAACAGCCTTAGTGAAATGCTTCTTGAAGGTAAAGATGTAACTCTGTGAGATGAATTAACAGAACACAGAGCAATTTTTCAGAAAGCTTCTTTCCAGTTTTGAACGGAAGATATTTCCTTTTTCACCATAGCCCTCTACGGGCTTCCAAATATCCCTTTGCCTATTCCACAATAACAGCCTTAGCGAAAGGCTTCTTGAAGGGAAAGATGTAACTCTGTGAGCTGAATTAACAGAACACAGAGCCGTTTCTCAGAAAGCTTCTTTCCAGGTTTGAACGGAAGATATTTCCTTTTCCTCCATACCCCTCTATGGGCTTCCAAATATCTCTTTGCCAATTGCACAAGAACAGCCTTAGCGAAAGGCTTCTTGAAGGGAAAGATGTAACTCTGTTTGATGAATTAACAGAACACATTGCAGTTTCTCAGAAAGCTTCTTTCCAGTTTTGAACGGAAGGTATTTCCTTTTTCACCATAGCCCTCTATGTGCTTACAAATATCACTTTGTCAATTCCACAAGAACAGCCTTAGCGAAAGGCTTCTTGAAGGGACAGATGTAACTCTGTGAGATGAATTAACAGAACACAGAGCCGTTTCTCAGAAAACTTCTTTCCAGTTTTAATAGGAAGATATATCCTTTTACACCATATCCCGCAATGGGCTTCGAAATATACTTTTTCCAATTACACAAGAACATCCTTAGCGAAAGGCTTCTTGAAGGGAAAGATGTAACTCTGTGAGATGAATTAACAGAACACAGAGCAGTTTCTCAGAAAGCTTCTTTCCCGTTTTGAACGGAAGATATTTCCTTTTTCACCATAGCCCTGTAAGGGCTTCCAAATATCCCTTTGCCAATTCCACACGAACAGCCTTAGCGAAAGGCTTCTTGAAGGGAAAGATGTAACTCTGTGAGATGAATTAACAGAACACAGAGCAGTTTCTCAGAAAGCTTCTTTTCTGTTTTGAACGGAAGATATTTCCTTTTTCACCATAGCCCTCTATGTGCTTCCAAATATCACTTTGCCCATTCCACAAGAACAGCCTTAGTGAAAGGCTCCTGAAGGGAAAGATGTAACTCTGTGATATGAATTAACAGAACACAGAGCAGTTTCTCAGAAAGCTTCTTTCCAGTTTTCAACGGAAGTTATTTCCTTTTTCACCACAGCCCTCTAAGGGCTTCCAAATATAACTTTGCCAATTCCACAAGAACAGCCTTAGCGAAAGGCTTCTTGAAGGGAATGATGTAACTCTGTGAAAAGAATTAAGAGAACACAGAGCAGTTTCTCAGGATGCTTCTTTCCGGTTTTGAACGGAAGATACTTCCTTTTTCACCATAGCCGTTTATGGGCTTCCAAATATCCATCTGCCAATTCCACACGAACAGCCTTAGCGAAAGGCTTCTTGAAGGGAAAGATTTAACTCTGTGAGATGAATTAACAGAACACAGAGCCGTTTCTCAGAAAGCTTCTTTCCAGTTTTGAACGGAAGATATTTCCTTTTTCACCATAGCCCTCTATGGGCTTCCAAATATCTCTTTTCCAATTCCACAAGAACAGCCTTAGTGAAACGCTTCTTGAAGGAAAAGATGTAACTCTGTGAGATGAATTAACAGAACACAGAGCAGTTTCTCAGAATGCTTCTTTCCAGTTTTGAACGGAAGGTATTTCCTTTTTCACCATAGCCCTCCATGGCCTTTCAAATATCCCTTTTCCAATGCCACAAGAACAGCCTTAGCGAAAGGCTTCTTGAAGGGAAAGATGTAACTCTGTGAGATGAATTAACAGAACACAGAGCCGTTTCTCAGAAAGCTTCCTTCCAGGTTTGAACGGAAGATATTTCCTTTTTCACCATAGACCTCTATGGGCTTCCAAATATCCCATTGCCAATTCCACAAGAACAACTTTAGTGAAAGGGTTCTTGAAGGAAAAGATGTAACTCTGTGAGATGAATTAACAGAACACAGAGCAATTTTTCAGAAGGCTTCTTTCCAGTTTTGAACGGAAGATATTTCCTTTTTCACCATAGCCCTTTACGGGATTCCAAATATCCCTTTGCCAATTCCACAAGAACAGCCTTAGCGAAAGGCTTCTTGAAGGAAAGATGTAACCCTGTGAGATGAATTAACAGAACACAGAGCAGTTTGTCAGAAAGCTTCTTTCCCGTTTTGAACGGAAGATATTTCCTTTTTCACCATAGCCATCATTGGGCTTCCAAATATCCCTTTGCCAATTCCACAAGAACAGCCTTAGCGAAAGGCTTCTTGAAGGGAAAGATGTAACTCTGTGAGATGAATTAACAGAACACAGAGTAGTTTCTCAGAAAGCTTCTTTCCAGTTTTGAACGGAAGATATTTCCTTTTTCACCATAGCCCTCCATGGCCTTTCAAATATCCCTTTTCCAATGCCACAAGAACAGCCTTAGCGAAAGGCTTCTTGAAGGGAAATATGTAACTCTGTGAGATGAATTAACAGAACACAGAGCAGTTTCTCAGAAAGCTTCTTTGTAGTTTTCAACGGAAGTTATTTCCTTTTGAACCATAGCCCTCTAAGGGCTTCCAAATATCCCTTTTCCAATTCCACCAGAACAGCCTTAGCGAAAGGCTTCTTGTAGGGAAAGATGTAACTCTGTGAGATGAATTCACAGAACACAGAGCAGTTTCTCAGAAAGCTTTTTCCCGTTTTGAACGGAAGATATTTCCTTTTTCACCATAGCCCTCTATGGGCTTCCAAATATCCCTTTGCCAATTCCACAAGAACAGCGTAAGCGAAAGGCTTCTTGAAGGGAAAGATGTAACTCTGTGAGATGTATTAACAGAACACAGAGCAGTTTCTCAAAAAGCTTCTTTCCCGTTTTGAACGGAAGATATTTCCTTTTTCACCATAGCACCATATGGGCTTCCAAATATACCTTTTCCAATTCCACAAGAACAACCTTATCGAAAGGCTTCTTGAAGGGAAAGATGTAACTCTGTGAGATGAATTAACAGAACACAGAGCAGTTTCTCAGAAAGCTTCTTTCCAGTTTTCAAAGGAAGATATTTCCTTTTTCACCATAGCCCTCTAAGGGCTTCCAAATATCCCTTTTCCAATTACACAAGAACAGCCTTAGGGAAAGGCTTCTTGAAGGGAAAGATGTAACTCTGTGAGATGAATTAACAGAACACAGAGCAGTTTCTCAGAAAGCTTCTTTCCAGTTTTGAACGGAAGATATTTCCTTTTTCACTATTGCCCTCTATGGTCTTCCAAATATCCCTTTTCCAATTCCACAAGAACAGTCTTAGCGAAAGGCTTCTTGAAGGGAAAGATGTAACTCTGTGAGATGAATTAACAGAACACAGAGCAGTTTCTCAGAAAGCTTCTTTCAAGTTTTGAACGGAAGATATTTCCTCTTTCACCAGAGCCCTCTAAGGGCTTCCAAATATCCTTTGCCAATTCCACAAGAACAACCTTAGCGAAAGGCTACTTTAAGGGAAAGATGTAACTCTGTGAGATGAATTAACAGAACACAGAGCAGTTTCTCAGAAAGCTTCTTTCCAGTTTTGAACGGAAGATATTTCCTTTTTCACCATAGCCCTCTATTGGCTTCCAAATATCCCTTTGCCAATTCCACAAGAACAGCCTTAGCGAAAGGCTACTTGAAGGGAAGGATGTAACTCTATGAGTTGAATTAACAGAAAACAGAGCAGTTCTCAGAAAGCTTCTTTCCAATTTTGAACGGAAGTTACTTCCTTTTTCACCATAGCCCGCTATGGCCTTCCAAATATCAATTTGCCAATTCCACAAGAACAGCCTTAGCGAAAGGAGTCTTGAAGGGAAAGATGTAACTCTGTGAGATGAATTAACAGAACACAGATCAGTTTCTCAGAAAGCTTCTTTCCAGTTTTGAACGAAAGATATTTCCTTTTTCACCATATCCCTCCATGGGCTTCCAAATACCACTTTGCCAATTCTGCAAGGACAGCCTTAGCGAAAGGCTTCTTGATGGGAAAGATGTAACTCTGTGAGAGGAATTAACAGAACACAGAGCCGTTTCTCAGAAAGCTTCTTTCCAGGTTTGAACGGAAGACATTTCATTTTTCACCATAAACCTCTATGGGCTTCCAAATATCCCTTTGCCAATTCCACAAGAACAGCCTTAGCGAAAGGATTCTTGAAGGGAAAGATGTAACTCTGTGAGAGGTATTAACAGAACACAGAGCAGTTTCTCAGAAAACTTCTTTACCGTTTTGAACGGAAGATATTTCCTTTTGCACCATAGCCATCTATGGGCTTCCAAATATCCCTTGGCCAATACCACAAGAACAGCCTTATCGAAAGGCTTCTTGAAGGGAAAGATGTAACTCTGTGAGATGAAATAACAGAACACAGAGCAGTTTCTCAGAAAGCTTCTTTCCAGTTTTGAACGGAAGATATTTCCTTTTTCACCATAGCCCTCTATGGGCTTCCAAATATCCCTTTGCCAATTCGACAAGAACAGCCTTAGCGAAAGGCTTCTTGAAGGGAAAGATGTAACTCTGTGAGATGAATTAACAGAACACAGAGCACTTTCTCAGAAAGCTTCTTTCCAGTTTTGAACGGAAGATATTTCCTTTTTCACCATAGCCCTCCATGGCCTTTCAAATATCCCTCTTCCAATGCCACAAGAACAGCCTTAGCGAAAGGCTTCTTGAAGGGAAAGATGTAATTCTGTGAGATGAATTAACGGAACACAGTGCAGTTTCTCAGAAAGCTTCTTTCCAGTTTTGAAAGGAAGATATTTAGTTTTTCACCATAGCCCTCTATGCGCTTACAAATATCACTTTGCCAATTCCACACGAACAGCCTTAGCGAAAGGCTTCTTGAAGGGAAAGATGAAACTCTGTGAGATGAATTAACGGAACACAGAGCCGTTTCTCAGAAAGCTTCTTTCCCGTTTTGAACGGAAGATATTACCTTTTTCACCATAGCCCTCAAAGGGCTTCCAAATATCCCTATGCCAATTCCACAAGAACAGCCTTAGCGAAAGGCTTCCTGAAGGGAAAGATGTAACTCTGTGAGATGAATTAACAGAACACAGAGCAGTTTCTCAGAAAGTTTCTTTCCAGTTTTCAACGGAAGATATTTCCTTTTTCACCGGATCCCTCTAAGGGCTTCCAAATATCCCTTTTCCTATTACACAACAACAGCCTTAGCGAAAGGCTTCTTGAAGGGAAAGATGTAACACTGTGAGATGAATTAACAGAACACAGACCAGTTTCTCAGAAAGCTTCTTTCCAGTTTTGAACGGAAGATATTTCCTTTTTCACCATAGCCCTCTATGGGCTTCCAAATATCCCTTTCCCAATTCCACAAGAACAGCCTTAGCGAAAGGCTTCTTGAAGGGAAAGATGTAACTCTGTGAGGTGAATTAACAGAACACAGAGCAGTTTCTCAGAAAGCTTCTTTCCCGTTTTGTACGGAAGATATTTCCTTTTTCACGATAGCCCTCTATGGGCTTCCAAATATCCCTTTTCCAATTCCACAAGAACAGCCTTAGCGAAAGGCTTCTTGAAGGGAAAGATGTAACTCTGTGAGATAATTTAACAGAACACAGAGCAGTTTCTCAGAAAACTTCTTTCCAGTTTTAATAGGAAGATATATCCTTTTACACCATATCCCGCTATGGGCTTCGAAATATACTTTTTCCAATTACACAAGAACATCCTTAGCGAAAGGCTTCTTGAAGGGAAAGATGTAACTCTGTGAGATGAATTAACAGAACACAGAGCAGTTTCTCAGAAAGCTTCTTTCCCGTTTTGAACGGAAGATATTTCCTTTTTCACCATAGCCCTGTAAGGGCTTCCAAATATCCCTTTGCCAATTCCACACGAACAGCCTTAGCGAAAGGCTTCTTGAAGGGAAAGATGTAACTCTGTGAGATGAATTAACAGAACACAGAGCAGTTTCTCAGAAAGCTTCTTTTCTGTTTTGAACGGAAGATATTTCCTTTTTCACCATAGCCCTCTATGTGCTTCCAAATATCACTTTGCCCATTCCAAAAGAACAGCCTTAGTGAAAGGCTCCTGAAGGGAAAGATGTAACTCTGTGATATGAATTAACAGAACACAGAGCAGTTTCTCAGAAAGCTTCTTTCCAGTTTTCAACGGAAGTTATTTCCTTTTTCACCACAGCCCTCTAAGGGCTTCCAAATATCCCTTTGCCAATTCCACAAGAACAGCCTTAGCGAAAGGCTTCTTGAAGGGAATGATGTAACTCTGTTAAAAGAATTAAGAGAACACAGAGCAGTTTCTCAGGATGCTTCTTTCCGGTTTTGAACGGAAGATACTTCCTTTTTCACCATAGCCGTTTATGGGCTTCCAAATATCCATCTGCCAATTCCACAAGAACAGCCTTAGCGAAAGGCTTCCTGAAGGGAAAGATTTAACTCTGTGAGATGAATTAACAGAACACAGAGCCGTTTCTCAGAAAGCTTCTTTCCAGTTTTGAACGGAAGATATTTCCTTTTTCACCATAGCCCTCTATGGGCTTCCAAATATCTCTTTTCCAATTCCACAAGAACAGCCTTAGTGAAAGGCTTCTTGAAGGAAAAGATGTAACTCTGTGAGATGAATTAACAGAACACAGAGCAGTTTCTCAGAATGCTTCTTTCCAGTTTTGAACGGAAGGTATTTCCTTTTTCACCATAGCCCTCCATGGCCTTTCAAATATCCCTTTTCCAATGCCACAAGAACAGCCTTAGCGAAAGGCTTCTTGAAGGGAAAGATGTAACTCTGTGAGATGAATTAACAGAACACAGAGCCGTTTCTCAGAAAGCTTCCTTCCAGGTTTGAACGGAAGATATTTCCTTTTTCACCATAGACCTCTATGGGCTTCCAAATATCCCATTGCCAATTCCACAAGAACAACTTTAGTGAAAGGGTTCTTGAAGGAAAAGATGTAACTCTGTGAGATGAATTAACAGAACACAGAGCAATTTTTCAGAAGGCTTCTTTCCAGTTTTGAACGGAAGATATTTCCTTTTTCACCATAGCCCTTTACGGGATTCCAAATATCCCTTTGCCAATTCCACAAGAACAGCCTTAGCGAAAGGCTTCTTGAAGGGAAAGATGTAACTCTGTGAGATGAATTAACAGAACACGGAGCAGTTTCTCAGAAAGCTTCTTTCCAGTTTTGAACGGAAGATATTTCCTTTTTCACCATAGCCATCATTGGGCTTCCAAATATCCCTTTGCCAATTCCACAAGAACAGCCTTAGCGAAAGGCTTCTTGAAGGGAAAGATGTATGTCTGTGTTATGAATTAACAGAACACAGAGCACTTTCTCAGAAAGCTTCTTTCCAGTTTTGAACGGAAGATATTTCCTTTTTCACCATAGCCCTCCATGGCTTTTCAAATATCCCTTTTCCAATGCCACAATAACAGCCTTAGCGAAAGGCTTCTTGAAGGGAAAGATGTAATTCTGTGAGTTGAATTAACAGAACACAGAGCAGTTTCTCAGAAAGCTTCTTTCCAGTTTTGAAAGGAAGATATTTAGTTTTTCACCATAGCCCTCTATGCGCTTACAAATATCACTTTGCCAATTCCACAAGAACAGCCTTAGCGAAAGGCTTCTTGAAGGGAAAGATGTAACTCTGTGAGATGAATTAACGGAACACAGAGCCGTTTCTCAGAAAGCTTCTTTCCCGTTTTGAACGGAAGATATTACCTTTTTCACCATAGCCCTCAAAGGGCTTCCAAATATCCCTATGCCAATTCCACAAGAACAGCCTTAGCGAAAGGCTTCCTGAAGGGAAAGATGTAACTCTGTGAGATGAATTAACAGAACACAGAGCAGTTTCTCAGAAAGCTTCTTTCCAGTTTTCAACGGAAGATATTTCCTTTTTCACCGGATCCCTCTAAGGGCTTCCAAATATCCCTTTTCCTATTACACAACAACAGCCTTAGCGAAAGGCTTCTTGAAGGGAAAGATGTAACACTGTGAGATGAATTAACAGAACACAGACCAGTTTCTCAGAAAGCTTCTTTCCAGTTTTGAACGGAAGATATTTCCTTTTTCACCATAGCCCTCTATGGGCTTCCAAATATCCCTTTCCCAATTCCACAAGAACAGCCTTAGCGAAAGGCTTCTTGAAGGGAAAGATGTAACTCTGTGTGGTGAATTAACAGAACACAGAGCAGTTTCTCAGAAAGCTTCTTTCCCGTTTTGTACGGAAGATATTTCCTTTTTCACGATAGCCCTCTATGGGCTTCCAAATATCCCTTTTCCAATTCCACAAGAACAGCCTTAGCGAAAGGCTTCTTGAAGGGAAAGATGTAACTCTGTGAGATAATTTAACAGAACACAGAGCAGTTTCTCAGAAAACTTCTTTCCAGTTTTAATAGGAAGATATATCCTTTTACACCATATCCCGCTATGGGCTTCGAAATATACTTTTTCCAATTACACAAGAACATCCTTAGCGAAAGGCTTCTTGAAGGGAAAGATGTAACTCTGTGAGATGAATTAACAGAACACAGAGCAGTTTCTCAGAAAGCTTCTTTCCCGTTTTGAACGGAAGATATTTCCTTTTTCACCATAGCCCTGTAAGGGCTTCCAAATATCACTTTGCCAATTCCACACGAACAGCCTTAGCGAAAGGCTTCTTGAAGGGAAAGATGTAACTCTGTGAGATGAATTAACAGAACACAGAGCAGTTTCTCAGAAAGCTTCTTTTCAGTTTTGAACGGAAGATATTTCCTTTTTCACCATAGCCCTCTATGTGCTTCCAAATATCACTTTGCCCATTCCACAAGAACAGCCTTAGTGAAAGGCTCCTGAAGGGAAAGATGTAACTCTGTGATATGAATTAACAGAACACAGAGCAGTTTCTCAGAAAGCTTCTTTCCAGTTTTCAACGGAAGTTATTTCCTTTTTCACCACAGCCCTCTAAGGGCTTCCAAATATCCCTTTGCCAATTCCACAAGAACAGCCTTAGCGAAAGGCTTCTTGAAGGGAATGATGTAACTCTGTGAAAAGAATTAAGAGAACACAGAGCAGTTTCTCAGGATGCTTCTTTCCGGTTTTGAACGGAAGATACTTCCTTTTTCACCATAGCCGTTTATGGGCTTCCAAATATCCATCTGCCAATTCCACAAGAACAGCCTTAGCGAAAGGCTTCTTGAAGGGAAAGATGTAACTCTGTGAGATGAATTAACAGAACACAGAGCCGTTTCTCAGAAAGCTTCTTTCCAGTTTTGAACGGAAGATATTTCCTTTTTCACCATAGCCCTCTATGGGCTTCCAAATATCTCTTTTCCAATTCCACAAGAACAGCCTTAGTGAAAGGCTTCTTGAAGGAAAAGATGTAACTCTGTGAGATGAATTAACAGAACACAGAGCAGTTTCTCAGAATGCTTCTTTCCAGTTTTGAACGGAAGGTATTTCCTTTTTCACCATAGCCCTCCATGGCCTTTCAAATATCCCTTTTCCAATGCCACAAGAACAGCCTTAGCGAAAGGCTTCTTGAAGGGAAAGATGTAACTCTGTGAGATGAATTAACAGAACACAGAGCCGTTTCTCAGAAAGCTTCCTTCCAGGTTTGAACGGAAGATATTTCCTTTTTCACCATAGACCTCTATGGGCTTCCAAATATCCCATTGCCAATTCCACAAGAACAACTTTAGTGAAAGGGCTCTTGAAGGAAAAGATGTAACTCTGTGAGATGAATTAACAGAACACAGAGCAATTTTTCAGAAGGCTTCTTTCCAGTTTTGAACGGAAGATATTTCCTTTTTCACCATAGCCCTTTACGGGATTCCAAATATCCCTTTGCCAATTCCACAAGAACAGCCTTAGCGAAAGGCTTCTTGAAGGGAAAGATGTAACTCTGTGAGATGAATTAACAGAACACGGAGCAGTTTCTCAGAAAGCTTCTTTCCAGTTTTGAACGGAAGATATTTCCTTTTTCACCATAGCCATCATTGGGCTTCCAAATATCCCTTTGCCAATTCCACAAGAACAGCCTTAGCGAAAGGCTTCTTGAAGGGAAAGATGTAACTCTGTGAGATGAATTAACAGAACACAGAGCACTTTCTCAGAAAGCTTCTTTCCAGTTTTGAACGGAAGATATTTCCTTTTTCACCATAGCCCTCCATGGCCTTTCAAATATCCCTTTTCCAAGGCCACAAGAACAGCCTTAGCGAAAGGCTTCTTGAAGGGAAAGATGTAATTCTGTGAGTTGAATTAACAGAACACAGAGCAGTTTCTCAGAAAGCTTCTTTCCAGTTTTGAAAGGAAGATATTTAGTTTTTCACCATAGCCCTCTATGCGCTTACAAATATCACTTTGCCAATTCCACACGAACAGCCTTAGCGAAAGACTTCTTGAAGGGAAAGATGTAACTCTGTGAGATGAATTAATGGAACACAGAGCCGTTTCTCAGAAAGCTTCTTTCCCGTTTTGAACGGAAGATATTACCTTTTTCACCATAGCCCTCAAAGGGCTTCCAAATATCCCTATGCCAATTCCACAAGAACAGCCTTAGCGAAAGGCTTCCTGAAGGGAAAGATGTAACTCTGTGAGATGAATTAACAGAACACAGAGCAGTTTCTCAGAAAGCTTCTTTCCAGTTTTCAACGGAAGATATTTCCTTTTTCACCGGATCCCTCTAAGGGCTTCCAAATATCCCTTTTCCTATTACACAACAACAGCCTTAGCGAAAGGCTTCTTGAAGGGAAAGATGTAACACTGTGAGATGAATTAACAGAACACAGACCAGTTTCTCAGAAAGCTTCTTTCCAGTTTTGAACGGAAGATATTTCCTTTTTCACCATAGCCCTCTATGGGCTTCCAAATATCCCTTTGCCAATTCCACTAAAACAATCTTAGAGAAAGGCTTCTTGAATGGAAAGATGTAACTCTATGAGATGAATTAACAAAACACGGAGCAGTTTCTCAGAAAGCTTCTTTCCAGTTTTGGACGGAAGGTATTTCCTTTCTCACCATAGCCATCATTTGGCTTCCAAATATCTCTTTGCCAATTCCACAAGAACAGCCTTAGCGAAAGGCTTCTAGAAGGGAAAGATGTAACTCTGTGAGATGAATTAAGAGAACACAGATCAGTTTCTCAGAAAGCTTCTTTCCCGTTTTGAACGGAAGATATTTCCTTTTTCACGATAGCCCTCTATAGGCTTCCAAATATCCCTTTGCCAATTCCACAAGAACAGCCTTAGCGAAAGGCTTCTTGAAGGGAAAGATGTAACTCTGTGAGATGAATTAACAGAACACAGAGAAGTTTCTCAGAAAGCTTCTTTCCAGTTTTGAACTTAAGATATTTCCTTTTTCACCACAGCCCTCCATTGCCTTTCAAATATCCCTTTTCCAATGCCACAACAACAGCCTTAACGAACGGCTTCTTGAAGGGAAAGATGTAACTCTGTGAGATGAATTAACAGAACACAGAGCAGTTTCTCAGAAAGCTTCTTTCCAGTTTTCAACGGTAGATATTTCCTTTTGAACCATAGGCCTCTAAGGGCTTCCAAATATCCCTTTTACAATTAAACAAGAACAGCCTTAGCGAAAGGCTTCTTGAAGGGAAAGATGTAACTCTGTGAGAGAATTAACAGAACACAGAGCAGTTTCTCAGAAAGCTTCTTTCCCGTTTTGAACGGAAGATATTTCCTTTTTCACCATAGCCCTCTATGTGCTTCCAAATATCACTTTGCCCATTCCACAAGAACAGCCTTAGTGAAAGGCTCCTGAAGGGAAAGATGTAACTCTGTGATATGAATTAACAGAACACAGAGCAGTTTCTCAGAAAGCTTCTTTCCAGTTTTCAACGGAAGTTATTTCCTTTTTCACCACAGCCCTCTAAGGGCTTCCAAATATCCCTTTGCCAATTCCACAAGAACAGCCTTAGCGAAAGGCTTCTTGAAGGGAATGATGTAACTCTGTGAAAAGAATTAAGAGAACACAGAGCAGTTTCTCAGGATGCTTCTTTCCGGTTTTGAACGGAAGATACTTCCTTTTTCACCATAGCCGTTTATGGGCTTCCAAATATCCATCTGCCAATTCCACAAGAACAGCCTTAGCGAAAGGCTTCTTGAAGGGAAAGATGTAACTCTGTGAGATGAATTAACAGAACACAGAGCCGTTTCTCAGAAAGCTTCTTTCCAGTTTTGAACGGAAGATATTTCCTTTTTCACCATAGCCCTCTATGGGCTTCCAAATATCTCTTTTCCAATTCCACAAGAACAGCCTTAGCGAAAGGCTTCTTGAAGGAAAAGATGTAACTCTGTGAGATGAATTAACAGAACACAGAGCAGTTTCTCAGAATGCTTCTTTCCAGTTTTGAACGGAAGGTATTTCCTTTTTCACCATAGCCCTCCATGGCCTTTCAAATATCCCTTTTCCAATGCCACAAGAACAGCCTTAGCGAAAGGCTTCTTAAAGGGAAAGATGTAACTCTGTGAGATGAATTAACAGAACACAGAGCCGTTTCTCAGAAAGCTTCCTTCCAGGTTTGAACGGAAGATATTTCCTTTTTCACCATAGACCTCTATGGGCTTCCAAATATCCCATTGCCAATTCCACAAGAACAACTTTAGTGAAAGGGTTCTTGAAGGAAAAGATGTAACTCTGTGAGATGAATTAACAGAACACAGAGCAATTTTTCAGAAGGCTTCTTTCCAGTTTTGAACGGAAGATATTTCCTTTTTCACCATAGCCCTTTACGGGATTCCAAATATCCCTTTGCCAATTCCAGAAGAACAGCCTTAGCGAAAGGCTTCTTGAAGGGAAAGATGTAACTCTGTGAGATGAATTAACAGAACACGGAGCAGTTTCTCAGAAAGCTTCTTTCCAGTTTTGAACGGAAGATATTTCCTTTCTCACCATAGCCATCATTGGGCTTCCAAATATCTCTTTGCCAATTCCACAAGAACAGCCTTAGCGAAAGGCTTCTAGAAGGGAAAGATGTAACTCTGTGAGATGAATTAAGAGAACACAGATCAGTTTCTCAGAAAGCTTCTTTCCCGTTTTGAACGGAAGATATTTCCTTTTTCACGATAGCCCTCTCTAGGCTTCCAAATATCCCTTTGCCAATTCCACAAGAACAGCCTTAGCGAAAGGCTTCTTGAAGGGAAAGATGTAACTCTGTGAGATGAATTAACAGAACACAGAGAAGTTTCTCAGAAAGCTTCTTTCCAGTTTTGAACTTAAGATATTTCCTTTTTCACCACAGCCCTCCATTGCCTTTCAAATATCCCTTTTCCAATGCCACAACAACAGCCTTAACGAACGGCTTCTTGAAGGGAAAGATGTAACTCTGTGAGATGAATTAACAGAACACAGAGCAGTTTCTCAGAAAGCTTCTTTCCAGTTTTCAACGGTAGATATTTCCTTTTGAACCATAGGCCTCTAAGGGCTTCCAAATATCCCTTTTACAATTCCACAAGAACAGCCTTAGCGAAAGGCTTCTTGAAGGGAAAGATGTAACTCTGTGAGAGAATTAACAGAACACAGAGCAGTTTCTCAGAAAGCTTCTTTCCCGTTTTGAACGGAAGATATTTCCTTTTTCACCATAGCCCTCTATGGGCTTCCAAATATCCCTTTGCCAATTCCCCTAGAACAGCCTAAGCGAAAGGCTTCTAGAAGGGAAAGATGTGACTCTGTGAGATGTATTAACAGAACACAGAGCAGTTTCTCAGAAAGCTTCTTTCCCGTTTTGAACGGAAGATATTTCCTTTTTCACCATAGCACACTATGGGCTTCCAAATATCATTTTGCCAATTCCACAAGAACAACGTTAGCGAAAGGCTTCTTGAAGGGAAAGATGTAACTATGTGAGATGAATTTACAGAACACAGAGCTGTTTCTCAGAAAGCTTCTTTCCAGTTTTCAACGGAAGATAATTCCTTTTTCACCATAGCCCTCTAAGGGCTTCCAAATATCCCTTTTCCAATTACACAAGAACAGCCTTAGCGAAAGGCTTCTTGAAGGGAAAGATGTAACTCTGTGAGATGAATTAACAGAACAAAGAGCAGTTTCTCAGAAAGCTTCTTTCCAGTTTTGAACGGAAGATATTTCCTTTTTCACCATTGCCCTCTATGGGCTTCCAAATATCCCTTTTCCAATTCCACAAGAACAGCCTTAGCGAAAGGCTTCTTGAAGGGAACGATGTAACTCTGTGAGATGAATTAACAGAACACAGAGCAGTTTCTCAGAAAGCTTCTTTCAAGTTTTGAACGGAAGATATTTCCTTTTTCACCATAGCCCTCTAGGCGCTTACAAATATCACTATGCCAATTCCACAAGAACAGTCTTAGCGAAAGGCTTCTTGAAGGGAAAGATGTAACACTGTGAGATGAATTAACAGGACACACAGCAGTTTCTCAGAAAGCTTCTTTCCTGTTTTGAACGGAATATATTTCCTTTTTCCCCATAGCCCTCTATGGGCTTCCAAATATCACTTTGTCAATTCCACACGAACAGCCTTAGCGAAAGGCTTCTTCAAGGGAAAGATGTAACTCTGTGAGATGAATTAACAGAACACAGAGCCGTTTCTCAGAAAGCTTCCTTCCAGGTTTGAACGGAAGATATTTCCTTTTTCACCATAGACCTCTATGGGATTCCAAATATCACTTTGCCAATTCCACAAGAACAGTTTTAGGGAAAGGATTCTTGAAGGGAAAGATATAACTCTGTGAGATGAATTAACAGAACACAGAGCAGTTTCTCAGAAAGCTTCTTTCCTGTTTTGAACGGAAGATATTTTCTTTTTCACCATAGCCCTCTATGGGCTTCCAAATATCACTTTGCCAATTCCACACGAACAGCTTTAGCGAAAGGCTTCTTGAAGGGAAAGATGTAACTCTGTGAGATGAATTAAGAGAACACAGAGCCGTTTCTCAGAAAGCTTCTTTCCAGGTATGAACGGAAGATATTTCCTTTTTAACCATAGCCCTGTATGAGCTTCCAAATATCCCTTTGCCAAATCCACAAGAACAACCTTAGCGAAAGGTTTCTTGAAGGGAAAGATGTAACCCTGTGAGATGAATTAACAGAACACAGAGCAGTTTCTCAGAAAGCTTCTCTCCAGTTTTGAATGGAAGGTATTTCATTTTCACCATAGCCCACCATGGCCTTTCAAATATCCCTTTTCCAATGCCACAAGAACAGCCTAAGCGAAAGGCTTCTTGAAGGGAAAGATGTAACTCTGTGAGATGAAATAACAGAACACAGTGCAGTTTCACAGAAAGCTTCTTTAAAGTTTTGAACGGAAGATATTTCCTTTTTCACCATAGCCCTCTATGGGCTTCCAAATATCCCTTTGCCAATTCCACAAGAACAGCCTTAGCGATAGTCTTCTTGAAGGGAAAGATGTAACTCTGTGAGATGAATTAACAGAACACAGAGCAGTTTCTCAGAAAGCTTCTTTCCAGGTTTGAACGGAAGATATTTCCTTTTTCACCATAGCCCTCTATGGGCTTCCAAATATCTCTTTGTCAATTCCACAAGAACAGCCTTAGCGAAAGGCTTCTAGAAGGGAAAGATGTAACTCTGTGAGATGAATTAACAGAAAACAGAGCAGTTTCTCAGAAAGCATCTTTCCAGTTTTGAACGGAAGGTATTTCCTTTTTCACCATAGCCCTCTATGCGCTTGCAAATATCACTTTGTCAATTCCACAAGAACAGTCTTAGCGAAAGGCTTCTTGAAGGGAAAGATGTAACTCTGTGAGATAAATTAACAGAACACACAGCAGTTTCTCAGCAAGCTTCTTTCCAGTTTAGAACGGAAGATATTTCCTTTTTCACCATAGACCTCTATGGGCTTCCAATATCACTTTGACAATTCCACACGAACACCTTTAGCGAAAGGCTTCTTCAAGGAAGATGTAAACCTGTGAGATGAATTAACAGAACACAGAGCAGTTTCTCAGAAAGCTTCTTTCCCGTTTTGAACGGAAGATATTTCCTTTTTCACGATAGCCCTCTATGGGCTTCCAAATATCCCTTTGCCAATTCCACAAGAACAGCCTTAGCGAAAGGCTTCTTGAAGGGAAAGATGTAACTCTGTGAGATGAACTAACAGAACACAGAGAAGTTTCTCAGAAAGCTTCTTTCCAGTTTTGAACTTAAGATATTTCCTTTTTCACCATAGCCCTCCATGGCCTTTCAAATATCCCTTTTCCAAAGCCACAAGAACAGCCTTAGCGAAAGGCTTCTTGAAGGGAAAGATGTAACTCTGTGAGATGAATTAACAGAACACAGAGCTGTTTCCCAGAAAGCTTCTTTCCAGTTTTCAACGGAAGATATTTCCTTTTGAACCATAGGCCTCTAAGGGCTTCCAAATATCCCTTTTACAATTCCACAAGAACAGCCTTAGCGAAAGGCTTCTTGAAACGAAAGATGTAACTCTGTGAGATGAATTAACAGAACACAGAGCAGTTTCTCAGAAAGCTTCTTTCCCGTTTTGAACGGAAGATATTTCCTTTTTCACCATAGCCCTCTATGGGATTCCAAATATCCCTTTGCCAATTCCACAAGAACAGCCTAAGCGAAAGGCTTCTAGAAGGGAAAGATGTAACTCTGTGAGATGTATTAACAGAACACAGAGCAGTTTCTCAGAAAGCTTCTTCCCCGTTTTGAACGGAAGATATTTCCTTTTTCACCATAGGACTCTATGGGCTTCCAAATATCCCTTTGCCAATTCCACAAGAACAACCTTAGCGAAAGGCTTCTTGAAGGGAAAGATGTAACTATGTGAGATGAATTTACAAAACACAGAGCAGTTTCTCAGAAAGCTTCTTTCCAGTTTTCAACGGAAGATATTTCCTTTTTCACCATAGCCCTTAAGGGCTTCCAAATATCCCTTTGCCAATTCCACAAGAACAACCTTAGTGAAAGGGTTCTTGAAGGAAAAGATGTAACTCTGTGAGATGAATTAACAGAACACAGAGCAATTTTTCAGAAAGCTTCTTTCCAGTTTTGAACGGAAGATATTTCCTTTTTCACCATAGCCCTCTACGGGATTCCAAATATCCCTTTGCCAATTAAACAACAACAGCCTTAGCGAAAGGCTTCTTGAAGGGAAAGATGTTACTCTATGAGCTGAATTAGCAGAACACAGAGAAGTTTCTCAGAAAGCTTCTTTCCAGTATTTACCGGAAGATATTTCCTTTTTCACCATAGCCCTCATTGGGCTTCCAAATATCTCTTTGCCAATTCCACAAGAACAGACTTAGCGAAAGGCTTCTAGAAGGGAAAGATGTAACTCTGTGAGATGAATTAATAGAACACAGAGCAGTTTCTCAGAAAGCTTCTTTCTAGTTTTGAACGGAAGATATTTCCTTTTTCAACATAGCGCTCTATGCGCTTACAAATATCACTTTGCCAATTCCACACGAACAGCCTTAGCGAAAGGCTTCTTGAAGGGAAAGATGTAACTCTGTGAGATGAATTAACAGAACACAGAGCCGTTTCTCAGAAAGGTTTTTCCAGGTTTGAACGGAAGTTATTTCCTTTTTCACCATAGCCCTGTATGAGCTTCCAAATATCCCTTTGCCAATTCCACAAGAACAACCTTAGCGAAAGGCTTCTTGAAGGGAAAGATGTAACTTTGTGAGATGAATTAACAGAACACAGAGCAGTTTCTCAGAACACTTCTTTCCAGTTTTGAACGGAAGATACTTCCTTTTTCGCCATAGCCCTCTATGGGCTTCAAAATATCCATCTGCCAATTCCACAAGAAGAGCCTTAGCGAAAGGCTTCTTGAAGGGAAAGATGTAACCCTGTGAGATGAATTAACAGAACACAGAGCAGTTTCTCAGAAAGGTTCTTTCCAGTTTTGAACGGAAGGTATTTCATTTTCACCATAGCCCACCATGGCCTTTCAAATATCCCTTTTCCAATGCCACAAGAACAGCCTTAGCGAAAGGCTTCTTGAATTGAAAGATGTAACTCTGTGAGATGAACTAACAGAACACAGTGCAGTTTCACAGAAAGCTTCTTTCCAGTTTTGAACGGAAGATATTTCCTTTTTCACCATAGCCCTCTATGGGCCTCCAAATATACCTTTGCCAATTCCACAAGAACAGCCTTAGCGAAAGGCTTCTTGAAGGGAAAGATGTAACTCTGTGAGATGAATTTACAGAACACAGAGCAGTTTCTCAGAAAGCTTCTTTCCAGTTTTCAACGGAAGATATTTCCTTTTTCACCATAGCCCTCTATGCGCTTACAAATATCACTTTGGCAATTCCACAAGAACAGCCTTAGCGAAAGGCTTCTTGAAGGGAAAGATGTAACTCTGTGAGATGAATTAACAGAACACACAGCAGTTTCTCAGCAAGCTTCTTTCCAGGTTTGAACGGAAGATATTTCCTTTTTCACCTTAGCCCTCTATGGGCTTCCAAATATCACTTTGCCAATTCCACACGAACAGACTTAGCGAAAGGCTTCTTGAAGGGAAAGATGTAACTCTGTGAGATGAATTAACAGAACACAGAACCGTTTCTCAGAAAGCTTCTTTACAGGTTTGAACGGAAGATATTTCCTTTTTCACCATAGACCTCTATGGGCTTCCAAATATTACTTTGCCAATTCCACACGAACAGCCTTTGCGAAAGGCTTCTTGAAGGAAAGATGTAACCCTGTGAGAAGAATTAACAGAACACAGAGCAGTTTCTCAGAAAGCTTCTTTCCCGTTTTGAACGGAAGATATTTCCTTTTTCACCACAGCCCTCTATGGGCTTCCAAATATCCCTTTGCCAATTCCACAAGAACAGCCTTAGCGAAAGGCTTCTTGAAGGGAAAGATGTAACTCTGTGAGATGAATTAACAGAACACAGAGCCGTTTCTCAGAAAGCTTCTTTCCCGTTTTCAACGGAAGATATTTCCTTTTTCACCATAGCCCTCTATGGGCTTCCAAATATCCATTTGCCAATTCCACAAGAACAACCTTAGCGAAAGGTTTCTTAAAGGGAAAGATGTAACTCTGTGAGATGAATTAACAGAACACACAGCAGTTTCTCAGAAAGCTTGTTTCCAGTTTTCAGCGGAAGATATTTCCTTTTTCACCATAGCCATCTACGGGCTTCCAAATATCCATTTGCCAATTCCACACGAACAGCCTTAGTGAAATGTTTCTTGAAGGTAAAGATGTAACTCTGTGAGATGAATTAACAGAACACAGAGCAATTTTTCAGAAAGCTTCTTTCCAGTTTTGAACGGAAGATATTTCCTTTTTCACCATAGCCCTCTACGGGCTTCCAAATATCCCTTTGCCTATTCCACAAGAACAGCCTTAGCGAAAGGCTTCTTGAAGGGAAAGATGTAACTCTGTGAGCTGAATTAACAGAACACAGAGCCGTTTCTCAGAAAGCTTCTTTCCAGGTTTGAACGGAAGATATTTCCTTTTTCTCCATACCCCTCTATGGGCTTCCAAATATCTCTTTGCCAATTCCACAAGAACAGCCTTAGCGAAAGGCTTCTTGAAGGGAAAGATGTAACTCTGTTAGATGAATTAACAGAACACACTGCAGTTTCTCAGAAAGCTTCTTTCCAGTTTTGAACGGAAGGTATTTCCTTTTTCACCATAGCCCTCTTTGTGCTTACAAATATCACTTTGTCAATTCCACAAGAACAGCCTTAGCGAAAGGCTTCTTGAAGGGACAGATGTAACTCTGTGAGATGAATTAACAGAACACACAGCAGTTTCTCAGCAAGCTTCTTTCCAGTTTTGAACGGAAGATATTTCCTTTTACACCATAGACCTCTATGGGATTCCAAATATCACATTGACAATTCCACACGAACAGCCTTAGCGAAAGGCTTCTTGAAGGAAAGATGTAACCCTGTGAGATGAATTAACAGAACACAGAGCAGTTTGTCAGAAAGCTTCTTTCCCGTTTTGAACGGAAGATATTTCCTTTTTCACGATAGCCCTCTATGGGCTTCCAAATATCCCTTTGCCAATTCCACAAGAACAGCCTTAGCGAAAGGCTTCTTGAAGGGAAAGATGTAACTCTGTGAGATGAATTAACAGAACACAGAGTAGTTTCTCAGAAAGCTTCTTTCCAGTTTTGAACTTAAGATATTTCCTTTTTCGCCATAGCCCTCTATGGGCTTCAAAATATCCATCTGCCAATTCCACAAGAAGAGCCTTAGCGAAAGGCTTCTTGAAGGGAAAGATGTAACCCTGTGAGATGAATTAACAGAACACAGAGCAGTTTCTCAGAAAGGTTCTTTCCAGTTTTGAACGGAAGGTATTTCATTTTCACCATAGCCCACCATGGCCTTTCAAATATCCCTTTTCCAATGCCACAAGAACAGCCTTAGCGAAAGGCTTCTTGAAGGGAAAGATGTAACTCTGTGAGATGAATTCACAGAACACAGAGCAGTTTCTCAGAAAGCTTTTTCCCTTTTTGAACGGAAGATATTTCCTTTTTCACCATAGCCCTCTATGGGCTTCCAAATATCCCTTTGCCAATTCCACAAGAACAGCGTAAGCGAAAGGCTTCTAGAAGGGAAAGATGTAACTCTGTGAGATGTATTAACAGAACACAGAGCAGTTTCTCAGAAAGCTTCTTTCCCGTTTTGAACGGAAGATATTTCCTTTTTTACCATAGCACTATATGGGCTTCCAAATATACCTTTTCCAATTCCACAAGAACAACCTTATCGAAAGGCTTCTTGAAGGGAAAGATGTAACTCTGTGAGATGAATTAACAGAACACAGAGCAGTTTCTCAGAAAGCTTCTTTCCAGTTTTCAAAGGAAGATATTTCCTTTTTCACCATAGCCCTCTAAGGGCTTCCAAATATCCCTTTTCCAATTACACAAGAACAGCCTTAGGGAAAGGCTTCTTGAAGGGAAAGATGTAACTCTGTGAGATGAATTAACAGAACACAGAGCAGTTTCTCAGAAAGCTTCTTTCCAGTTTTGAACGGAAGATATTTCCTTTTTCACTATTGCCCTCTATGGTCTTCCAAATATCCCTTTTCCAATTCCACAAGAACAGTCTTAGCGAAAGGCTTCTTGAAGGGAAAGATGTAACTCTCTGAGATGAATTAACAGAACACAGAGCAGTTTCTCAGAAAGCTTCTTTCCTGTTTTGAACGGAAGATATTTCCTTTTTCCCCATGGCCCTCTATGGGCTTCCAAATATCACTTTGCCAATTCCACACGAACAGGCTTAGCGAAAGGCTTCTTGAAGGGAAAGATGTAACACTGTGAGATGAATTAACAGAACACAGAGCAGTTTCTCAGAAAGCTTCTTTCCTGTTTTGAACGGAAGATATTTTCTTTTTCACCGTAGCCCTCTATGGGCTTCCAAATATCACTTTGCCAATTCCACAAGAACAGCTTTAGCAAAAGGCTTCTTGAAGGGAAAGATGTAACTCTGTGAGATGAATTAACAGAACACAGAGCCGTTTCTCAGAAAGCTTCTTTCCAGGTTTGAACGGAAGATATTTCCTTTTTCACCATAGACCTCTATGGGCTTCCAAATATCCCTTTGCCCATTCCCCACGAACAGCCTTAGCGAAAGGCTTCTTGAAGGGAAAGATGTAACTCTGTGAGGTGAATTAACAGAACACAGAGCAGTTTCTCAGAAAGCTTCTTTCCCGTTTTATACGGAAGATATTTCCTTTTTCACGATACCCCTCTATGGGCTTCCAAATATACCTTTTCCAATTCCACAAGAACAGCCTTAGCGAAAAGCTTCTTGAAGGGAAAGATGTAACTCTGTGAGATAATTTAACAGAACACAGAGCAGTTTCTCAGAAAACTTCTTTCCAGTTTTAATAGGAAGATATATCCTTTTACACCATATCCCGCTATGGGCTTCGAAATATACTTTTTCCAATTACACAAGAACATCCTTAGCGAAAGGCTTCTTGAAGGGAAAGATGTAACTCTGTGAGATGAATTAACAGAACACAGAGCAGTTTCTCAGAAAGCTTCTTTCCCGTTTTGAACGGAAGATATTTCCTTTTTCACCATAGCCCTGTAAGGGCTTCCAAATATCACTTTGCCAATTCCACACGAACAGCCTTAGCGAAAGGCTTCTTGAAGGGAAAGATGTAACTCTTTGAGATGAATTAACAGAACACAGAGCAGTTTCTCAGAAAGCTTCTTTTCAGTTTTGAACGGAAGATATTTCCTTTTTCACCATAGCCCTCTATGTGCTTCCAAATATCACTTTGCCCATTCCACAAGAACAGCCTTAGTGAAAGGCTCCTGAAGGGAAAGATGTAACTCTGTGATATGAATTAACAGAACACAGAGCAGTTTCTCAGAAAGCTTCTTTCCAGTTTTCAACGGAAGTTATTTCCTTTTTCACCACAGCCCTCTAAGGGCTTCCAAATATCACTTTGCCAATTCCACAAGAACAGCCTTAGCGAAAGGCTTCTTGAAGGGAAAGATGTAACTCTGTGAAAAGAATTAAGAGAACACAGAGCAGTTTCTCAGGAAGCTTCTTTCCGGTTTTGAACGGAAGATACTTCCTTTTTCACCATAGCCGTTTATGGGCTTCCAAATATCCATCTGCCAATTCCACAAGAACAGCCTTAGCGAAAGGCTTCTTGAAGGGAAAGATGTAACTCTGTGAGATGAATTAACAGAACACAGAGCCGTTTCTCAGAAAGCTTCTTTCCAGTTTTGAACGGAAGATATTTCCTTTTTCACCATAGCCCTCTATGGGCTTCCAAATATCTCTTTTCCAATTCCACAAGAACAGCCTTAGCGAAAGGCTTCTTGAAGGGAAAGATGTATCTCTGTGAGATGAATTAACAGAACACAGAGCCGTTTCTCAGAAAGCTTCCTTCCAGGTTTGAACGGAAGATATTTCCTTTTTCACCATAGACCTCTATGGGCTTCCAAATATCCCATTGCCAGTTCCACAAGAACAACTTTAGTGAAAGGGTTCTTGAAGGAAAAGATGTAACTCTGTGAGATGAATTAACAGAACACAGAGCAATTTTTCAGAAGGCTTCTTTCCAGTTTTGAACGAAGATATTTCCTTTTTCACCATAGCCCTCTACGGGATTCCAAATATCCCTTTGCCAATTCCACAAGAACAGCCTTAGCGAAAGGCTTCTTGAAGGGAAAGATGTAACTCTGTGAGATGAATTAACAGAACACGGAGCAGTTTCTCAGAAAGCTTCTTTCCAGTTTTGAACGGAAGATATTTCCTTTCTCACCATAGCCATCATTGGGCTTCCAAATATCTCTTTGCCAATTCCACAAGAACAGCCTTAGCGAAAGGCTTCTAGAAGGGAAAGATGTAACTCTGTGAGATGAATTAACAGAACACAGATCAGTTTCTCAGAAAGCTTCTTTCCCGTTTTGAACGGAAGATATTTCCTTTTTCACGATAGCCCTCTATAGGCTTCCAAATATCCCTTTGCCAATTCCACAAGAACAGCCTTAGCGAAAGGCTTCTTGAAGGGAAAGATGTAACTCTGTGAGATGAATTAACAGAACACAGAGAAGTTTCTCAGAAAGCTTCTTTCCAGTTTTGAACTTAAGATATTTCCTTTTTCACCACAGCCCTCCATTGCCTTTCAAATATCCCTTTTCCAATGCCACAAGAACAGCCTTAACGAACGGCTTCTTGAAGGGAAAGATGTAACTCTGTGAGATGAAATAACAGAACACAGAGCAGTTTCTCAGAAAGCTTCTTTCCAGTTTTCAACGGTAGATATTTCCTTTTGAAACATAGGCCTCTAAGGGCTTCCAAATATCCCTTTTACAATTCCACAAGAACAGCCTTAGCGAAAGGCTTCTTGAAGGGAAAGATGTAACTCTGTGAGAGAATTAACAGAACACAGAGCAGTTTCTCAGAAAGCTTCTTTCCCGTTTTGAACGGAAGATATTTCCTTTTTCACCATAGCCCTCTATGGGCTTCCAAATATCCCTTTGCCAATTCCCCAAGAACAGCCTAAGCGAAAGGCTTCTAGAAGGGAAAGATGTGACTCTGTGAGATGTATTAACAGAACACAGAGCGGTTTCTCAGAAAGCTTCTTTCCCGTTTTGAACGGAAGATATTTCCTTTTTCACCATAGCACACTATGGGCTTCCAAATATCATTTTGCCAATTCCACAAGAACAACGTTAGCGAAAGGCTTCTTGAAGGGAAAGATGTAAATATGTGAGATGAATTTACAGAACACAGAGCTGTTTCTCAGAAAGCTTCTTTCCAGTTTTCAACGGAAGATAATTCCTTTTTCACCATAGCCCTCTAAAGGCTTCCAAATATCCCTTTTCCAATTACACAAGAACAGCCTTAGCGAAAGGCTTCTTGAAGGGAAAGATGTAACTCTGTGAGATGAATTAACAGAACAAAGAGCAGTTTCTCAGAAAGCTTCTTTCCAGTTTTGAACGGAAGATATTTCCTTTTTCACCATTGCCCTCTATGGGCTTCCAAATATCCCTTTTCCAATTCCACAAGAACAGCCTTAGCGAAAGGCTTCTTGAAGGGAACGATGTAACTCTGTGAGATGAATTAACAGAACACAGAGCAGTTTCTCAGAAAGCTTCTTTCCAGTTTTGAACGGAAGATATTTCCTTTTTCACCATAGCCCTCTAGGCGCTTACAAATATCACTTTGCCAATTCCACAAGAACAGTCTTAGCGAAAGGCTTCTTGAAGGGAAAGATGTAACTCTGTGAGATGAATTAACAGGACACACAGCAGTTTCTCAGAAAGCTTCTTTCCTGTTTTGAACGGAATATATTTCGTTTTTCCCCATAGCCCTCTATGGGCTTCCAAATATCACTTTGCCAATTCCACACGAACAGCCTTAGCGAAAGGCTTCTTGAAGGGAAAGATGTAACTCTGTGAGATGAATTAACAGAACACAGAGCCGTTTCTCAGAAAGCTTCCTTCCAGGTTTGAACGGAAGATATTTCCTTTTTCACCATAGACCTCTATGGGATTCCAAATATCCCTTTGCCAATTCCACAAGAACAACTTTAGTGAAAGGGTTCTTGAAGGAAAAGATGTAACTCTGTGAGATGAATTAACAGAACACAGAGCAATTTTTCAGAAGGCTTCTTTCCAGTTTTGAACGGAAGATATTTCCTTTTTCACCATAGCCCTCTACGGGATTCCAAATATCCCTTTGCCAATTAAACAAGAACAGCCTTAGCGAAAGGCTTCTTGAAGGGAAAGATGTTACTCTATGAGCTGAATTAACAGAACACCGAGAAGTTTCTCAGAAAGCTTCTTTCCAGTATTTAATGGAAGATATTTCCTTTTTCACCATAGCCATCATTGGGCTTCCAAATATCTCTTTGCCAATTCCACAAGAACAGCCTTAGCGAAAGGCTTCTAGAAGGGAAAGATGTAACTCTGTGAGATGAATTAACAGAACACAGAGCAGTTTCTCAGAAAGCTTCTTTCTAGTTTTGAACGGAAGATATTTCCTTTTTCAACATAGCCCTATATGCGCTTACAAATATCACTTTGCCAATTCCACACGTACAGCCTTAGCGAAAGGCTTCTTGAAGGGAAAGATATAACTCTGTGAGATGAATTAACAGAACACAGAGCCGTTTCTCAGAAAGCTTCTTTCCAGGTTTGAACGGAAGATATTTCCTTTTTCACCATAGACCTCTATGGGCTTCCAAATATCCCTTTGCCAATTCCACAAGAACAGCCTTAGCGAAAGGCTTCTTGAAGGGAAAGATGTAAGTCTGTGAGATGAATTAACAGAACACAGAGCCGTTTCTCAGAAAGCTTCTTTCCAGGTTTGAACGGAAGATATTTCCTTTTTCACCATAGCCCTCTATGGGCTTCCAAATATCACTTTGCCAATTCCACACGAACAGCTTTAGCGAAAGGCTTCTTGAAGGGAAAGATGTAACTCTGTGAGATGAATTAAGAGAAAACAGAGCCGTTTCTCAGAAAGCTTCTTTCCAGGTTTGAACGGAAGATATTTCCTTTTTCACCATAGCCCTGTATGAGCTTCCATATATCCCTTTGCCAAATCCACAAGAACAACCTTAGCGAAAGGTTTCTTGAAGGGAAAGATGTAACCCTGTGAGATGAATTAACAGAACACAGAGCAGTTTCTCAGAAAGCTTCTTTCCACTTTTGAACGGAAGGTATTTCATTTTCACCATAGCCCACCATGGCCTTTCAAATATCCCTTTTCCAATGCCACAAGAACAGCCTAAGCGAAAGGCTTCTTGAAGGGAAAGATGTAACTCTGTGAGATGAAATAACAGAACACAGTGCAGTTTCACAGAAAGCTTCTTTCCAGTTTTGAACGGAAGATATTTCCTTTTTCACCATAGCCCTCTATGGGCTTCCAAATATCCCTTTGCCAATTCCACAAGAACAGCTTAGCGAAAGTCTTCTTGAAGGGAAAGATGTAACTCTGTGAGATGAATTAACAGAACACAGAACCGTTTCTCAGAAAGCTTCTTTCCAGGTTTGATCGGAAGATATTTCCTTTTTCACCATAGCCCTCTATGGGCTTCCAAATATCTCTTTGTCAATTCCACAAGAACAGCCTTAGCGAAAGGCTTCTAGAAGGGAAAGATGTAACTCTGTGAGATGAATTAACAGAAAACAGAGCAGTTTCTCAGAAAGCATCTTTCCAGTTTTGAACGGAAGGTATTTCCTTTTTCACCATAGCCCTCTATGCGCTTGCAAATATCACTGTGTCAATTCCACAAGAACAGTCTTAGCGAAAGGCTTCTTGAAGGGAAAGATGTAACTCTGTGAGATAAATTAACAGAACACACAGCAGTTTCTCAGCAAGCTTCTTTCCAGTTTAGAAAGGAAGATATTTCCTTTTTCACCATAGACCTCTATGGGCTTCCAAATATCCCTTTGCCAATTCCACAAGAACAGCCTTAGCGAAAGGCTTCTTGAAGGGAAAGATGTAACTCTGTGAGATGAACTAACAGAACACAGAGAAGTTTCTCAGAAAGCTTCTTTCCAGTTTTGAACTTAAGATATTTCCTTTTTCACCATAGCCCTCCATGGCCTTTCAAATATCCCTTTTCCAAAGCCACAAGAACAGCCTTAGCGAAAGGCTTCTTGAAGGGAAAGATGTAACTCTGTGAGATGAATTAACAGAACACAGAGCAGTTTCCCAGAAAGCTTCTTTCCAGTTTTCAACGGAAGATATTTCCTTTTGAACCATAGGCCTCTAAGGGCTTCCAAATATCCCTTTTACAATTCCACAAGAACAGCCTTAGCGAAAGGCTTCTTGAAACGAAAGATGTAACTCTGTGAGATGAATTAACAGAACACAGAGCAGTTTCTCAGAAAGCTTCTTTCCCGTTTTGAACGGAAGATATTTCCTTTTTCACCATAGCCCTCTATGGGATTCCAAATATCCCTTTGCCAATTCCACAAGAACAGCCTAAGCGAAAGGCTTCTAGAAGGGAAAGATGTAACTCTGTGAGATGTATTAACAGAACACAGAGCAGTTTCTCAGAAAGCTTCTTCCCCGTTTTGAACGGAAGATATTTCCTTTTTCACCATAGGACTCTATGGGCTTCCAAATATCCCTTTGCCAATTCCACAAGAACAACCTTAGCGAAAGGCTTGTTGAAGGGAAAGATGTAACTATGTGAGATGAATTTACAAAACACAGAGCAGTTTCTCAGAAAGCTTCTTTCCAGTTTTCAACGGAAGATATTTCCTTTTTCACCATAGCCCTTAAGGGCTTCCAAATATCCCTTTTCCAATTACACAAGAACAGCCTTAGCGAAAGGCTTCTTGAAGGGAAAGATGTAACTCTGTGAGATGAATTAACAGAACACAGAGCCGTTTCTCAGAAAGCTTCCTTCCAGGTTTGAACGGAAGATAATTCCTTTTTCACCATAGACCTCTATGGGCTTCCAAATATCCCTTTGCCAATTCCACAAGAACAACCTTAGTGAAAGGGTTCTTGAAGGAAAAGATGTAACTCTGTGAGATGAATTAACAGAACACAGAGCAATTTTTCAGAAAGCTTCTTTCCAGTTTTGAACGGAAGATATTTCCTTTTTCACCATAGCCCTCTACGGGATTCCAAATATCCCTTTGCCAATTAAACAACAACAGCCTTAGCGAAAGGCTTCTTGAAGGGAAAGATGTTACTCTATGAGCTGAATTAGCAGAACACAGAGAAGTTTCTCAGAAAGCTTCTTTCCAGTATTTACCGGAAGATATTTCCTTTTTCACCATAGCCCTCATTGGGCTTCCAAATATCTCTTTGCCAATTCCACAAGAACAGCCTTAGCGAAAGGCTTCTAGAAGGGAAAGATGTAACTCTGTGAGATGAATTAATAGAACACAGAGCAGTTTCTCAGAAAGCTTCTTTCTAGTTTTGAACGGAAGATATTTCCTTTTTCAACATAGCGCTCTATGCGCTTACAAATATCACTTTGCCAATTCCACACGAACAGCCTTAGCGAAAGGCTTCTTGAAGGGAAAGATGTAACTCTGTGAGATGAATTAACAGAACACAGAGCCGTTTCTCAGAAAGGTTTTTCCAGGTTTGAACGGAAGTTATTTCCTTTTTCACCATAGCCCTGTATGAGCTTCCAAATATCCCTTTGCCAATTCCACAAGAACAACCTTAGCGAAACGCTTCTTGAAGGGAAAGATGTAACTTTGTGAGATGAATTAACAGAACACAGAGCAGGTTCTCAGAACACTTCTTTCCAGTTTTGAACGGAAGATACTTCCTTTTTCGCCATAGCCCTCTATGGGCTTCAAAATATCCATCTGCCAATTCCACAAGAAGAGCCTTAGCGAAAGGCTTCTTGAAGGGAAAGATGTAACCCTGTGAGATGAATTAACAGAACACAGAGCAGTTTCTCAGAAAGGTTCTTTCCAGTTTTGAACGGAAGGTATTTCATTTTCACCATAGCCCACCATGGCCTTTCAAATATCCCTTTTCCAATGCCACAAGAACAGTCTTAGCGAAAGGCTTCTTGAATTGAAAGATGTAACTCTGTGAGATGAACTAACAGAACACAGTGCAGTTTCACAGAAAGCTTCTTTCCAGTTTTGAACGGAAGATATTTCCTTTTTCACCATAGCCCTCTATGGGCCTCCAAATATACCTTTGCCAATTCCACAAAAACAGCCTTAGCGAAAGGCTTCTTGAAGGGAAAGATGTAACTCTGTGAGATGAATTTACAGAACACAGAGCAGTTTCTCAGAAAGCTTCTTTCCAGTTTTCAACGGAAGATATTTCCTTTTTCACCATAGCCCTCTATGCGCTTAAAAATATCACTTTGGCAATTCCACAAGAACAGCCTTAGCGAAAGGCTTCTTGAAGGGAAAGATGTAACTCTGTGAGATGAATTAACAGAACACACAGCAGTTTCTCAGCAAGCTTCTTTCCAGGTTTGAACGGAAGATATTTCCTTTTTCACCTTAGCCCTCTATGGGCTTCCAAATATCACTTTGCCAATTCCACACGAACAGACTTAGCGAAAGGCTTCTTGAAGGGAAAGATGTAACTCTGTGAGATGAATTAACAGAACACAGAACCGTTTCTCAGAAAGCTTCTTTACAGGTTTGAACGGAAGATATTTCCTTTTTCACCATAGACCTCTATGGGCTTCCAAATATTACTTTGCCAATTCCACACGAACAGCCTTTGCGAAAGGCTTCTTGAAGGAAAGATGTAACCCTGTGAGAAGAATTAACAGAACACAGAGCAGTTTCTCAGAAAGCTTCTTTCCCGTTTTGAACGGAAGATATTTACTTTTTCACCATAGCCCTCTATGGGCTTCCAAATATCCCTTTGCCAATTCCACAAGAACAGCCTTAGCGAAAGTCTTCTTGAAGGGAAAGATGTAACTCTGTGAGATGAATTAACAGAACACAGAGCAGTTTCTCAGAAAGCTTCTTTCCACTTTTGAACTTAAGATATTTCCTTTTTCACCATAGCCCTCCATGGCCTTTCAAATATCCCTTTTCCAATGCCACAAGAACAGCCTTAGCCAAAGGCTTCTTGAAGGGAAAGATGTAACTCTGTGAGATGAATTAACAGAACACAGAGCAGTTTCTCAGAAAGCTTCTTTCCACTTTTCAACGGAAGATATTTCCTTTTGAACCATAGCCCTCTTTGGGCTTCCAAATATACCTTTTCCAATTCCACAAGAACAGCCTTAGGCAAAGGCTTCTTGAAGGGAAAGATGTAACTCTTTGAGATGAATTAAAAGAACACAGAGCAGTTTCTCAGAAAGCTTCTTTCCCGTTTTGAACGGAAGATATTTCCTTTTTCACCACAGCCCTCTATGGGCTTCCAAATATCCCTTTGCCAATTCCACAAGAACAGCCTTAGCGAAAGGCTTCTTGAAGGGAAAGATGTAACTCTGTGAGATGAATTAACAGAACACAGAGCCGTTTCTCAGAAAGCTTCTTTCCCGTTTTCAACGGAAGATATTTCCTTTTTCACCATAGCCCTCTATGGGCTTCCAAATATCCATTTGCCAATTCCACAAGAACAACCTTAGCGAAAGGTTTCTTAAAGGGAAAGATGTAACTCTGTGAGATGAATTAACAGAACACACAGCAGTTTCTCAGAAAGCTTGTTTCCAGTTTTCAGCGGAAGATATTTCCTTTTTCACCATAGCCATCTACGGGCTTCCAAATATCCATTTGCCAATTCCACACGAACAGCCTTAGTGAAATGCTTCTTGAAGGAAAAGATGTAACTCTGTGAGATGAATTAACAGAACACAGAGCAATTTTTCAGAAAGCTTCTTTCCAGTTTTGAACGGAAGATATTTCCTTTTTCACCATAGCCCTCTACGGGCTTCCAAATATCCCTTTGCCTATTCCACAAGAACAGCCTTAGCGAAAGGCTTCTTGAAGGGAAAGATGTAACTCTGTGAGCTGAATTAACAGAACACAGAGCCGTTTCTCAGAAAGCTTCTTTCCAGGTTTGAACGGAAGATATTTCCTTTTTCTCCATACCCCTCTATGGGCTTCCAAATATCTCTTTGCCAATTCCACAAGAACAGCCTTAGCGAAAGGCTTCTTGAAGGGAAAGATGTAACTCTGTTAGATGAATTAACAGAACACACTGCAGTTTCTCAGAAAGCTTCTTTCCAGTTTTGAACGGAAGGTATTTCCTTTTTCACCATAGCCCTCTTTGTGCTTACAAATATCACTTTGTCAATTCCACAAGAACAGCCTTAGCGAAAGGCTTCTTGAAGGGACAGATGTAACTCTGTGAGATGAATTAACAGAACACACAGCAGTTTCTCAGCAAGCTTCTTTCCAGTTTTGAACGGAAGATATTTCCTTTTACACCATAGACCTCTATGGGATTCCAAATATCACATTGACAATTCCACACGAACAGCCTTAGCGAAAGGCTTCTTGAAGGAAAGATGTAACCCTGTGAGATGAATTAACAGAACACAGAGCAGTTTGTCAGAAAGCTTCTTTCCCGTTTTGAACGGAAGATATTTCCTTTTTCACGATAGCCCTCTATGGGCTTCCAAATATCCCTTTGCCAATTCCACAAGAACAGCCTTAGCGAAAGGCTTCTTGAAGGGAAAGATGTAACTCTGTGAGATGAATTAACAGAACACAGAGTAGTTTCTCAGAAAGCTTCTTTCCAGTTTTGAACTTAAGATATTTCCTTTTTCGCCATAGCCCTCTATGGGCTTCAAAATATCCATCTGCCAATTCCACAAGAAGAGCCTTAGCGAAAGGCTTCTTGAAGGGAAAGATGTAACCCTGTGAGATGAATTAACAGAACACAGAGCAGTTTCTCAGAAAGGTTCTTTCCAGTTTTGAACGGAAGGTATTTCATTTTCACCATAGCCCACCATGGCCTTTCAAATATCCCTTTTCCAATGCCACAAGAACAGCCTTAGCGAAAGGCTTCTTGAAGGGAAAGATGTAACTCTGTGAGATGAACTAACAGAACACAGTGCAGTTTCACAGAAAGCTTGTTTCCAGTTTTGAACGGAAGATATTTCCTTTTTCACCATAGCCCTCAATGGGCCTCCAAATATACCTTTGCCAATTCCACAAGAACAGCCTTAGCGAAAGGCTTCTTGAAGGGAAAGATGTAACTCTGTGAGATGAATTTACAGAACACAGAGCAGTTTCTCAGAAAGCTTCTTTCCAGATTTCAACGGAAGATATTTCCTTTTTCACCATAGCCCTCAATGCGCTTAAAAATATCACTTTGGCAATTCCACAAGAACAGCCTTAGCGAAAGGCTTCTTGAAGGGAAAGATGTAACTCTGTGAGATGAATTAACAGAACACACAGCAGTTTCTCAGCAAGCTTCTTTCCAGGTTTGAACGGAAGATATTTCCTTTTTCACCTTAGCCCTCTATGGGCTTCCAAATATCACTTTGCCAATTCCACACGAACAGACTTAGCGAAAGGCTTCTTGAAGGGAAAGATGTAACTCTGTTAGATGAATTAACAGAACACAGAACCGTTTCTCAGAAAGCTTCTTTACAGGTTTGAACGGAAGATATTTCCTTTTTCACCATAGACCTCTATGGGCTTCCAAATATTACTTTGCCAATTCCACACGAACAGCCTTTGCGAAAGGCTTCTTGAAGGAAAGATGTAACCCTGTGAGAAGAATTAACAGAACACAGAGCAGTTTCTCAGAAAGCTTCTTTCCCGTTTTGAACGGAAGATATTTACTTTTTCACCATAGCCCTCTATGGGCTTCCAAATATCCCTTTGCCAATTCCACAAGAACAGCCTTAGCGAAAGTCTTCTTGAAGGGAAAGATGTAACTCTGTGAGATGAATTAACAGAACACAGAGCAGTTTCTCAGAAAGCTTCTTTCCAGTTTTGAACTTAAGATATTTCCTTTTTCACCATAGCCCTCCATGGCCTTTCAAATATCCCTTTTCCAATGCCACAAGAACAGCCTTAGCCAAAGGCTTCTTGAAGGGAAAGATGTAACTCTGTGAGATGAATTAACAGAACACAGAGCAGTTTCTCAGAAAGCTTCTTTCCACTTTTCAACGGAAGATATTTCCTTTTGAACCATAGCCCTCTTTGGGCTTCCAAATATACCTTTTCCAATTCCACAAGAACAGCCTTAGGCAAAGGCTTCTTAAAGGGAAAGATGTAACTCTTTGAGATGAATTAAAAGAACACAGAGCAGTTTCTCAGAAAGCTTCTTTCCCGTTTTGAACGGAAGATATTTCCTTTTTCACCACAGCCCTCTATGGGCTTCCAAATATCCCTTTGCCAATTCCACAAGAACAGCCTTAGCGAAAGGCTTCTTGAAGGGAAAGATGTAACTCTGTGAGATGAATTAACAGAACACAGAGCCGTTTCTCAGAAAGCTTCTTTCCCGTTTTGAACGGAAGATATTTCCTTTTTCACCATAGCCCTCTATGGGCTTCCAAATATCCATTTGCCAATTCCACAAGAACAACCTTAGCGAAAGGCTTCTTAAAGGGAAAGATGTAACTCTGTGAGATGAATTTACAGAACACAGAGCAGTTTCTCAGAAAGCTTGTTTCCAGTTTTCAGCGGAGGATATTTCCTTTTTCACCATAGCCCTCTAAGGGCTTCCAAATATCCCTTTCCCAATTACACAAGAACAGCCTTAGCGAAAGGCTTCTTGAAGGGAAAGATGTAACTCTGTGAGATGAATTAACAGAACAAAGAGCAGTTTCTCAGAAAGCTTCTTTACAGTTTTGAACGGAAGATATTTCCTTTTTCACCATAGCCCTCCATGGCCTTTCAAATATCCCTTTTCCAATGCCACAAGAACAGCCTTAGCGAAAGGCTTCTTGAAGGGAAAGATGTAACTCTGTGAGATGAACTAACAGAACACAGAGCAGTTTCTCAGAAAGCTTCTTTCCAGTTTTGAACGGAAGATATTTCCTTTTTCACCATAGCCCTCTATGGGCTTCCAAATATCCCTTTGCCAATTCCACAAGAACAGCCTTAGCGAAAGGCTTATTGAAGGGAAAGATGTAACTCTGTGAGATGAATTAACAGAACACACAGCAGTTTCTCAGAAAGCTTCTTTCCTGTTTTGAACGGAAGATATTTCCTTTTTCACCATAGCCCTCTATGGGCTTCCAAATATCCCTTTGCCAATTCCACACGAACAGCCTTAGTGAAATGCTTCTTGAAGGTAAAGATGTAACTCTGTGAGATGAATTAACAGAACACAGAGCAATTTTTCAGAAAGCTTCTTTCCAGTTTTGAACGGAAGATATTTCCTTTTTCACCATAGCCCTCTACGGGCTTCCAAATATCTCTTTGCCTATTCCACAAGAACAGCCTTAGCGAAAGGCTTCTTGAAGGGAAAGATGTAACTCTGTGAGCTGAATTAACAGAACACAGAGCCGTTTCTCAGAAAGCTTCTTTCCAGGTTTGAACGGAAGATATTTCCTTTTTCTCCATACCCCTCTATGGGCTTCCAAATATCTCTTTGCCAATTCCACAAGAACAGCCTTAGCGAAAGGCTTCTTGAAGGGAAAGATGTAACTCTGTTAGATGAATTAACAGAACAAATTGCAGTTTCTCAGAAAGCTTCTTTCCAGTTTTGAACGGAAGATATTTCCTTTTTCACCATAGCCCTCTATGGGTTTCCAAATATCCCTTTGCCAATTCCACAAGAACAGCCTTAGCGAAAGGCTTAATGAAGGGAAAGATGTAACTCTGTGAGATGAATTAACAGAACACACAGCAGTTTCTCAGAAAGCTTCTTTCCTGTTTTGAACGGAAGATATTTCCTTTTTCACCATAGCCCTCTATGGGCTTCCAAATATCCCTTTGCCAATTCCACACGAACAGCCTTAGTGAAATGCTTCTTGAAGGTAAAGATGTAACTCTGTGAGATGAATTAACAGAACACAGAGCAATTTTTCAGAAAGCTTCTTTCCAGTTTTGAACGGAAGATATTTCCTTTTTCACCATAGCCCTCTACGGGCTTCCAAATATCCCTTTGCCTATTCCACAATAACAGCCTTAGCGAAAGGCTTCTTGAAGGGAAAGATGTAACTCTGTGAGCTGAATTAACAGAACACAGAGCCGTTTCTCAGAAAGCTTCTTTCCAGGTTTGAACGGAAGATATTTCCTTTTTCTCCATACCCCTCTATGGGCTTCCAAATATCTCTTTGCCAATTCCACAAGAACAGCCTTAGCGAAAGGCTTCTTGAAGGGAAAGATGTAACTCTGTTTGATGAATTAACAGAACACATTGCAGTTTCTCAGAAAGCTTCTTTCCAGTTTTGAACGGAAGGAATTTCCTTTTTCACCATAGCCCTCTATGTGCTTACAAATATCACTTTGTCAATTCCACAAGAACAGCCTTAGCGAAAGGCTTCTTGAAGGGACAGATGTAACTCTGTGAGATGAATTAACAGAACACACAGCAGTTTCTCAGCAAGCTTCTTTCCAGTTTTGAACGGAAGATATTTCCTTTTACACCATAGACCTCTATGGGATTCCAAATATCACATTGACAATTCCACACGAACAGCCTTAGCGAAAGGCTTCTTGAAGGAAAGATGTAACCCTGTGAGATGAATTAACAGAACACAGAGCAGTTTGTCAGAAAGCTTCTTTCCCGTTTTGAACGGAAGATATTTCCTTTTTCACGAAAGCCCTCTATGGGCTTCCAAATATCCCTTTGCCAATTCCACAAGAACAGCCTTAGCGAAAGGCTTCTTGAAGGGAAAGATGTAACTCTGTGAGATGAATTAACAGAACACAGAGTAGTTTCTCAGAAAGCTTCTTTCCAGTTTTGAACTTAAGATATTTCCTTTTTCACCATAGCCCTCCATGGCCTTTCAAATATCCCTTTTCCAATGCCACAAGAACAGCCTTAGCGAAAGGCTTCTTGAAGGGAAATATGTAACTCTGTGAGATGAATTAACAGAACACAGAGCAGTTTCTCAGAAAGCTTCTTTGTAGTTTTCAACGGAAGTTATTTCCTTTTGAACCATAGCCCTCTAAGGGCTTCCAAATATCCCTTTTCCAATTCCACCAGAACAGCCTTAGCGAAAGGCTTCTTGAAGGGAAAGATGTAACTCTGTGAGATGAATTCACAGAACACAGAGCAGTTTCTCAGAAAGCTTTTTCCCGTTTTGAACGGAAGATATTTCCTTTTTCACCATAGCCCTCTATGGGCTTCCAAATATCCCTTTGCCAATTCCACAAGAACAGCGTAAGCGAAAGGCTTCTAGAAGGGAAAGATGTAACTCTGTGAGATGTATTAACAGAACACAGAGCAGTTTCTCAGAAAGCTTCTTTCCCGTTTTGAACGGAAGATATTTCCTTTTTTACCATAGCACTATATGGGCTTCCAAATATACCTTTTCCAATTCCACAAGAACAACCTTATCGAAAGGCTTCTTGAAGGGAAAGATGTAACTCTGTGAGATGAATTAACAGAACACAGAGCAGTTTCTCAGAAAGCTTCTTTCCAGTTTTCAAAGGAAGATATTTCCTTTTTCACCATAGCCCTCTAAGGGCTTCCAAATATCCCTTTTCCAATTACACAAGAACAGCCTTAGGGAAAGGCTTCTTGAAGGAAAAGATGTAACTCTGTGAGATGAATTAACAGAACACAGAGCAGTTTCTCAGAAAGCTTCTTTCCAGTTTTGAACGGAAGATATTTCCTTTTTCACTATTGCCCTCTATGGTCTTCCAAATATCCCTTTTCCAATTCCACAAGAACAGTCTTAGCGAAAGGCTTCTTGAAGGGAAAGATGTAACTCTGTGAGATGAATTAACAGAACACAGAGCAGTTTCTCAGAAAGCTTCTTTCCTGTTTTGAACGGAAGATATTTCCTTTTTCCCCATGGCCCTCTATGGGCTTCCAAATATCACTTTGCCAATTCCACACGAACAGGCTTAGCGAAAGGCTTCTTGAAGGGAAAGATGTAACACTGTGAGATGAATTAACAGAACACAGAGCAGTTTCTCAGAAAGCTTCTTTCCTGTTTTGAACGGAAGATATTTTCTTTTTCACCATAGCCCTCTATGGGCTTCCAAATATCACTTTGCCAATTCCACAAGAACAGCTTTAGCAAAAGGCTTCTTGAAGGGAAAGATGTAACTCTGTGAGATGAATTAACAGAACACAGAGCCGTTTCTCAGAAAGCTTCTTTCCAGGTTTGAACGGAAGATATTTCCTTTTTCACCATAGACCTCTATGGGCTTCCAAATATCCCTTTGCCCATTCCCCACGAACAGCCTTAGCGAAAGGCTTCTTGAAGGGAAAGATGTAACTCTGTGAGGTGAATTAACAGAACACAGAGCAGTTTCTCAGAAAGCTTCTTTCCCGTTTTATACGGAAGATATTTCCTTTTTCACGATACCCCTCTATGGGCTTCCAAATATACCTTTTCCAATTCCACAAGAACAGCCTTAGCGAAAGGCTTCTTGAAGGGAAAGATGTAACTCTGTGAGATAATTTAACAGAACACAGAGCAGTTTCTCAGAAAACTTCTTTCCAGTTTTAATAGGAAGATATATCCTTTTACACCATATCCCGCTATGGGCTTCGAAATATACTTTTTCCAATTACACAAGAACATCCTTAGCGAAAGGCTTCTTGAAGGGAAAGATGTAACTCTGTGAGATGAATTAACAGAACACAGAGCAGTTTCTCAGAAAGCTTCTTTCCCGTTTTGAACGGAAGATATTTCCTTTTTCACCATAGCCCTGTAAGGGCTTCCAAATATCACTTTGCCAATTCCACACGAACAGCCTTAGCGAAAGGCTTCTTGAAGGGAAAGATGTAACTCTTTGAGATGAATTAACAGAACACAGAGCAGTTTCTCAGAAAGCTTCTTTTCAGTTTTGAACGGAAGATATTTCCTTTTTCACCATAGCCCTCTATGTGCTTCCAAATATCACTTTGCCCATTCCACAAGAACAGCCTTAGTGAAAGGCTCCTGAAGGGAAAGATGTAACTCTGTGATATGAATTAACAGAACACAGAGCAGTTTCTCAGAAAGCTTCTTTCCAGTTTTCAACGGAAGTTATTTCCTTTTTCACCACAGCCCTCTAAGGGCTTCCAAATATCACTTTGCCAATTCCACAAGAACAGCCTTAGCGAAAGGCTTCTTGAAGGGAAAGATGTAACTCTGTGAAAAGAATTAAGAGAACACAGAGCAGTTTCTCAGGAAGCTTCTTTCCGGTTTTGAACGGAAGATACTTCCTTTTTCACCATAGCCGTTTATGGGCTTCCAAATATCCATCTGCCAATTCCACAAGAACAGCCTTAGCGAAAGGCTTCTTGAAGGGAAAGATGTAACTCTGTGAGATGAATTAACAGAACACAGAGCCGTTTCTCAGAAAGCTTCTTTCCAGTTTTGAACGGAAGATATTTCCTTTTTCACCATAGCCCTCTATGGGCTTCCAAATATCTCTTTTCCAATTCCACAAGAACAGCCTTAGCGAAAGGCTTCTTGAAGGGAAAGATGTAACTCTGTGAGATGAATTAACAGAACACAGAGCCGTTTCTCAGAAAGCTTCCTTCCAGGTTTGAACGGAAGATATTTCCTTTTTCACCATAGACCTCTATGGGCTTCCAAATATCCCATTGCCAGTTCCACAAGAACAACTTTAGTGAAAGGGTTCTTGAAGGAAAAGATGTAACTCTGTGAGATGAATTAACAGAACACAGAGCAATTTTTCAGAAGGCTTCTTTCCAGTTTTGAACGAAGATATTTCCTTTTTCACCATAGCCCTCTACGGGATTCCAAATATCCCTTTGCCAATTCCACAAGAACAGCCTTAGCGAAAGGCTTCTTGAAGGGAAAGATGTAACTCTGTGAGATGAATTAACAGAACACGGAGCAGTTTCTCAGAAAGCTTCTTTCCAGTTTTGAACGGAAGATATTTCCTTTCTCACCATAGCCATCATTGGGCTTCCAAATATCTCTTTGCCAATTCCACAAGAACAGCCTTAGCGAAAGGCTTCTAGAAGGGAAAGATGTAACTCTGTGAGATGAATTAACAGAACACAGATCAGTTTCTCAGAAAGCTTTTTTCCCGTTTTGAACGGAAGATATTTCCTTTTTCACGATAGCCCTCTATAGGCTTCCAAATATCCCTTTGCCAATTCCACAAGAACAGCCTTAGCGAAAGGCTTCTTGAAGGGAAAGATGTAACTCTGTGAGAGAATTAACAGAACACAGAGCAGTTTCTCAGAAAGCTTCTTTCCCGTTTTGAACGGAAGATATTTCCTTTTTCACCATAGCCCTCTATGGGCTTCCAAATATCCCTTTGCCAATTCCCCAAGAACAGCCTAAGCGAAAGGCTTCTAGAAGGGAAAGATGTGACTCTGTGAGATGTATTAACAGAACACAGAGCAGTTTCTCAGAAAGCTTCTTTCCCGTTTTGAACGGAAGATATTTCCTTTTTCACCATAGCACACTATGGGCTTCCAAATATCATTTTGCCAATTCCACAAGAACAACGTTAGCGAAAGGCTTCTTGAAGGGAAAGATGTAAATATGTGAGATGAATTTACAGAACACAGAGCTGTTTCTCAGAAAGCTTCTTTCCAGTTTTCAACGGAAGATAATTCCTTTTTCACCATAGCCCTCTAAAGGCTTCCAAATATCCCTTTTCCAATTACACAAGAACAGCCTTAGCGAAAGGCTTCTTGAAGGGAAAGATGTAACTCTGTGAGATGAATTAACAGAACAAAGAGCAGTTTCTCAGAAAGCTTCTTTCCAGTTTTGAACGGAAGATATTTCCTTTTTCACCATTGCCCTCTATGGGCTTCCAAATATCCCTTTTCCAATTCCACAAGAACAGCCTTAGCGAAAGGCTTCTTGAAGGGAACGATGTAACTCTGTGAGATGAATTAACAGAACACAGAGCAGTTTCTCAGAAAGCTTCTTTCCAGTTTTGAACGGAAGATATTTCCTTTTTCACCATAGCCCTCTAGGCGCTTACAAATATCACTTTGCCAATTCCACAAGAACAGTCTTAGCGAAAGGCTTCTTGAAGGGAAAGATGTAACTCTGTGAGATGAATTAACAGGACACACAGCAGTTTCTCAGAAAGCTTCTTTCCTGTTTTGAACGGAATATATTTCGTTTTTCCCCATAGCCCTCTATGGGCTTCCAAATATCACTTTGCCAATTCCACACGAACAGCCTTAGCGAAAGGCTTCTTGAAGGGAAAGATGTAACTCTGTGAGATGAATTAACAGAACACAGAGCCGTTTCTCAGAAAGCTTCCTTCCAGGTTTGAACGGAAGATATTTCCTTTTTCACCATAGACCTCTATGGGATTCCAAATATCCCTTTGCCAATTCCACAAGAACAACTTTAGTGAAAGGGTTCTTGAAGGAAAAGATGTAACTCTGTGAGATGAATTAACAGAACACAGAGCAATTTTTCAGAAGGCTTCTTTCCAGTTTTGAACGGAAGATATTTCCTTTTTCACCATAGCCCTCTACGGGATTCCAAATATCCCTTTGCCAATTAAACAAGAACAGCCTTAGCGAAAGGCTTCTTGAAGGGAAAGATGTTACTCTATGAGCTGAATTAACAGAACACAGAGAACTTTCTCAGAAAGCTTCTTTCCAGTATTTAACGGAAGATATTTCCTTTTTCACCATAGCCATCATTGGGCTTCCAAATATCTCTTTGCCAATTCCACAAGAACAGCCTTAGCGAAAGGCTTCTAGAAGGGAAAGATGTAACTCTGTGAGATGAATTAACAGAACACAGAGCAGTTTCTCAGAAAGCTTCTTTCTAGTTTTGAACGGAAGATATTTCCTTTTTCAACATAGCCCTATATGCGCTTACAAATATCACTTTGCCAATTCCACACGTACAGCCTTAGCGAAAGGCTTCTTGAAGGGAAAGATATAACTCTGTGAGATGAATTAACAGAACACAGAGCCGTTTCTCAGAAAGCTTCTTTCCAGGTTTGAACGGAAGGTATTTCCTTTTTCACCATAGACCTCTATGGGCTTCCAAATATCCCTTTGCCAATTCCACACGAACAGCCTTAGCGAAAGGCTTCTTGAAGGGAAAGATGTAAGTCTGTGAGATGAATTAACAGAACACAGAGCCGTTTCTCAGAAAGCTTCTTTCCAGGTTTGAACGGAAGATATTTCCTTTTTCACCATAGCCCTCTATGCGCTTACAAATATCACTTTGCCAATTCCACAAGAACAGCCTTAGGGAAAGGATTCTTGAAGGGAAAGATGTAACTCTGTGAGATGAATTAACAGAACACAGAGCAGTTTCTCAGAAAGCTTCTTTCCTGTTTTGAACGGAAGATATTTTCTTTTTCACCATAGCCCTCTATGGGCTTCCAAATATCACTTTGCCAATTCCACACGAACAGCTTTAGCGAAAGGCTTCTTGAAGGGAAAGATGTAACTCTGTGAGATGAATTAAGAGAAAACAGAGCCGTTTCTCAGAAAGCTTCTTTCCATGTTTGAACGGAAGATATTTCCTTTTTCACCATAGCCCTGTATGAGCTTCCAAATATCCCTTTGCCAAATCCACAAGAACAACCTTAGCGAAAGGTTTCTTGAAGGGAAAGATGTAACCCTGTGAGATGAATTAACAGAACACAGAGCAGTTTCTCAGAAAGCTTCTTTCCAGTTTTGAACGGAAGGTATTTCATTTTCACCATAGCCCACCATGGCCTTTCAAATATCCCTTTTCCAATGCCACAAGAACAGCCTAAGCGAAAGGCTTCTTGAAGGGAAAGATGTAACTCTGTGAGATGAAATAACAGAACACAGTGCAGTTTCACAGAAAGCTTCTTTCCAGTTTTGAACGGAAGATATTTCCTTTTTCACCATAGCCCTCTATGGGCTTCCAAATATCCCTTTGCCAATTCCACAAGAACAGCCTTAGCGAAAGTCTTCTTGAAGGGAAAGATGTAACTCTGTGAGATGAATTAACAGAACACAGAACCGTTTCTCAGAAAGCTTCTTTCCAGGTTTGATCGGAAGATATTTCCTTTTTCACCATAGCCCTCTATGGGCTTCCAAATATCTCTTTGTCAATTCCACAAGAACAGCCTTAGCGAAAGGCTTCTAGAAGGGAAAGATGTAACTCTGTGAGATGAATTAACAGAAAACAGAGCAGTTTCTCAGAAAGCATCTTTCCAGTTTTGAACGGAAGGTATTTCCTTTTTCACCATAGCCCTCTATGCGCTTGCAAATATCACTTTGTCAATTCCACAAGAACAGTCTTAGCGAAAGGCTTCTTGAAGGGAAAGATGTAACTCTGTGAGATAAATTAACAGAACACACAGCAGTTTCTCAGCAAGCTTCTTTCCAGTTTAGAAAGGAAGATATTTCCTTTTTCACCATAGACCTCTATGGGCTTCCAAATATCACTTTGACAATTCCACACGAACACCTTTAGCGAAAGGCTTCTTCAAGGAAGATGTAAACCTGTGAGATGAATTAACAGAACACAGAGCAGTTTCTCAGAAAGCTTCTTTCCCGTTTTGAACGGAAGATATTTCCTTTTTCACGATAGCCCTCTATGGGCTTCCAAATATCCCTTTGCCAATTCCACAAGAACAGCCTTAGCGAAAGGCTTCTTGAAGGGAAAGATGTAACTCTGTGAGATGAACTAACAGAACACAGAGAAGTTTCTCAGAAAGCTTCTTTCCAGTTTTGAACTTAAGATATTTCCTTTTTCACCATAGCCCTCCATGGCCTTTCAAATATCCCTTTTCCAAAGCCACAAGAACAGCCTTAGCGAAAGGCTTCTTGAAGGGAAAGATGTAACTCTGTGAGATGAATTAACAGAACACAGAGCAGTTTCTCAGAAAGCTTCTTTCCAGTTTTCAACGGAAGATATTTCCTTTTGAACGATAGGCCTCTAAGGGCTTCCAAATATCCCTTTTACAATTCCACAAGAACAGCCTTAGCGAAAGGATTCTTGAAGCGAAAGATGTAACTCTGTGAGATGAATTAACAGAACACAGAGCAGTTTCTCAGAAAGCTTCTTTCCCGTTTTGAACGGAAGATATTTCCTTTTTCACCATAGCCCTCTATGGGATTCCAAATATCCCTTTGCCAATTCCACAAGAACAACCTTAGCGAAAGGCTTCTTGAAGGGAAAGATGTTACTCTATGAGCTGAATTAGCAGAACACAGAGAAGTTTCTCAGAAAGCTTCTTTCCAGTATTTACCGGAAGATATTTCCTTTTTCACCATAGCCCTCATTGGGCTTCCAAATATCTCTTTGCCAATTCCACAAGAACAGCCTTAGCGAAAATCTTCTAGAAGGGAAAGATGTAACTCTGTGAGATGAATTAACAGAACACAGAGCCGTTTCTCAGAAAGCTTCCTTCCAGGTTTGAACGGAAGATATTTCCTTTTTCACCATAGACCTCTATGGGCTTCCAAATATCCCTTTGCCAATTCCACAAGAACAACCTTAGTGAAAGGGTTCTTGAAGGAAAAGATGTAACTCTGTGAGATGAATTAACAGAACACAGAGCAATTTTTCAGAAAGCTTCTTTCCAGTTTTGAACGGAAGATATTTCCTTTTTCACCATAGCCCTCTACGGGATTCCAAATATCCCTTTGCCAATTAAACAACAACAGCCTTAGCGAAAGGCTTCTTGAAGGGAAAGATGTTACTCTATGAGCTGAATTAGCAGAACACAGAGAAGTTTCTCAGAAAGCTTCTTTCCAGTATTTACCGGAAGATATTTCCTTTTTCACCATAGCCCTCATTGGGCTTCCAAATATCTCTTTGCCAATTCCACAAGAACAGCCTTAGCGAAAGGCTTCTAGAAGGGAAAGATGTAACTCTGTGAGATGAATTAATAGAACACAGAGCAGTTTCTCAGAAAGCTTCTTTGTAGTTTTGAACGGAAGATATTTCCTTTTTCAACATAGCGCTCTATGCGCTTACAAATATCACTTTGCCAATTCCACACGAACAGCCTTAGCGAAAGGCTTCTTGAAGGGAAAGATGTAACTCTGTGAGATGAATTAACAGAACACAGAGCCGTTTCTCAGAAAGGTTTTCCAGGTTTGAACGGAAGTTATTTCCTTTTTCACCATAGCCCTGTATGAGCTTCCAAATATCCCTTTGCCAATTCCACAAGAACAACCTTAGCGAAAGGCTTCTTGAAGGGAAAGATGTAACTTTGTGAGATGAATTAACAGAACACAGAGCAGTTTCTCAGAACACTTCTTTCCAGTTTTGAACGGAAGATACTTCCTTTTTCGCCATAGCCCTCTATGGGCTTCAAAATATCCATCTGCCAATTCCACAAGAAGAGCCTTAGCGAAAGGCTTCTTGAAGGGAAAGATGTAACCCTGTGAGATGAATTAACAGAACACAGAGCAGTTTCTCAGAAAGGTTCTTTCCAGTTTTGAACGGAAGGTATTTCATTTTCACCATAGCCCACCATGGCCTTTCAAATATCCCTTTTCCAATGCCACAAGAACAGCCTTAGCGAAAGGCTTCTTGAAGGGAAAGATGTAACTCTGTGAGATGAACTAACAGAACACAGTGCAGTTTCACAGAAAGCTTCTTTCCAGTTTTGAACGGAAGATATTTCCTTTTTCACCATAGCCATCTATGGGCTTCCAAATATACCTTTGCCAATTCCACAAGAACAGCCTTAGCGAAAGGCTTCTTGAAGGGAAAGATGTAACTCTGTGAGATGAATTTACAGAACACAGAGCAGTTTCTCAGAAAGCTTCTTTCCAGTTTTCAACGGAAGATATTACCTTTTTCACCATAGCCCTCTATGCGCTTACAAATATCACTTTGGCAATTCCACAAGAACAGCCTTAGCGAAAGGCTTCTTGAAGGGAAAGATGTAACTCTGTGAGATGAATTAACAGAACACACAGCAGTTTCTCAGCAAGCTTCTTTCCAGGTTTGAACGGAAGATATTTCCTTTTTCACCTTAGCCCTCTATGGGCTTCCAAATATCACTTTGCCAATTCCACACGAACAGACTTAGCGAAAGGCTTCTTGAAGGGAAAGATGTAACTCTGTGAGATGAATTAACAGAACACAGAACCGTTTCTCAGAAAGCTTCTTTACAGGTTTGAACGGAAGATATTTCCTTTTTCACCATAGACCTCTATGGGCTTCCAAATATTACTTTGCCAATTCCACACGAACAGCCTTTGCGAAAGGCTTCTTGAAGGAAATATGTAACCCTGTGAGAAGAATTAACAGAACACAGAGCAGTTTCTCAGAAAGCTTCTTTCCCGTTTTGAACGGAAGATATTTCCTTTTTCACCATAGCCCTCTATGGGCTTCCAAATATCCCTTTGCCAATTCCACAAGAACAGCCTTAGCGAAAGTCTTCTTGAAGGGAAAGATGTAACTCTGTGAGATGAATTAACAGAACACAGAGCAGTTTCTCAGAAAGCTTCTTTCCAGTTTTGAACTTAAGATATTTCCTTTTTCACCATAGCCCTCCATGGCCTTTCAAATATCCCTTTTCCAATGCCACAAGAACAGCCTTAGCCAAAGGCTTCTTGAAGGGAAAGATGTAACGCTGTGAGATGAATTAACAGAACACAGAGCAGTTTCTCAGAAAGCTTCTTTCCACTTTTCAACGGAAGATATTTCCTTTTGAACCATAGCCCTCTTTGGGCTTCCAAATATACCTTTTCCAATTCCACAAGAACAGCCTTAGGCAAAGGCTTCTTGAAGGGAAAGATGTAACTCCGTGAGATGAATTAAAAGAACACAGAGCAGTTTCTCAGAAAGCTTCTTTCCCGTTTTGAACGGAAGATATTTCCTTTTTCACCACAGCCCTCTACGGGCTTCTAAATATCCCTTTGCCAATTCCACAAGAACAGCCTTAGCGAAAGGCTTCTTGAAGGGAAAGATGTAACTCTGTGAGATGAATTAACAGAACACAGAGCCGTTTCTCAGAAAGCTTCTTTCCCGTTTTGAACGGAAGATATTTTATTTTTCAGCATAGCCCTCTATGGGCTTCCAAATATCCATTTGCCAATTCCACAAGAACAACCTTAGCGAAAGGCTTCTTAAAGGGAAAGATGTAACTCTGTGAGATGAATTAACAGAACACACAGCAGTTTCTCAGCAAGCTTCTTTCCAGGTTTGAACGGATGATATTTCCTTTTTCACCTTAGCCCTCTATGGGCTTCCAAATATCACTTTGCCAATTCCACACGAACAGACTTAGCGAAAGGCTTCTTGAAGGGAAAGATGTAACTCTGTGAGATGAATTAACAGAACACAGAACCGTTTCTCAGAAAGCTTCTTTACAGGTTTGAACGGAAGATATTTCCTTTTTCACCATAGACCTCTATGGGCTTCCAAATATTACTTTGCCAATTCCACACGAACAGCCTTTGCGAAAGGCTTCTTGAAGGAAAGATGTAACCCAGTGAGAAGAATTAACAGAACAGAGAGCAGTTTCTCAGAAAGCTTCTTTCCCGTTTTGAACGGAAGATATTTACTTTTTCACCATAGCCCTCTATGGGCTTCCAAATATCCCTTTGCCAATTCCACAAGAACAGCCTTAGCGAAAGTCTTCTTGAAGGGAAAGATGTAACTCTGTGAGATGAATTAACAGAACACAGAGCAGTTTCTCAGAAAGCTTCTTTCCAGTTTTGAACTTAAGAAATTTCCTTTTTCACCATAGCCCTCCATGGCCTTTCAAATATCCCTTTTCCAATGCCACAAGAACAGCCTTAGCCAAAGGCTTCTTGAAGGGAAAGATGTAACTCTGTGAGATGAATTAACAGAACACAGAGCAGTTTCTCAGAAAGCTTCTTTCCACTTTTCAACGGAAGATATTTCCTTTTGAACCATAGCCCTCTTTGGGCTTCCAAATATACCTTTTCCAATTCCACAAGAACAGCCTTAGGCAAAGGCTTCTTGAAGGGAAAGATGTAACTCTTTGAGATGAATTAAAAGAACACAGAGCAGTTTCTCAGAAAGCTTCTTTCCCGTTTTGAACGGAAGATATTTCCTTTTTCACCACAGCCCTCTATGGGCTTCCAAATATCCCTTTGCCAATTCCACAAGAACAGCCTTTGCGAAAGGCTTCTTGAAGGGAAAGATGTAACTCTGTGAGATGAATTAACAGAACACAGAGCCGTTTCTCAGAAAGCTTCTTTCCCGTTTTGAACGGAAGATACTTCCTTTTTCACCATAGCCCTCTATGGGCTTCCAAATATCCATTTGCCAATTCCACAAGAACAACCTTAGCGAAAGACTTCTTAAAGGGAAAGATGTAACTCTGTGAGATGAATTTACAGAACACAGAGCAGTTTCTCAGAAAGCTTGTTTCCAGTTTTCAGCGGAAGATATTTCCTTTTTCACCATAGCCCTCTAAGGGCTTCCAAATATCCCTTTTCCAATTACACAAGAACAGCCTTAGCGAAAGGCTACTTGAAGGGAAAGATGTAACTCTGTGAGATGAATTAACAGAACAAAGAGCAGATTCTCAGAAAGCTTCTTTCCAGTTTTGAACGGAAGATATCTCCTTTTTCACCATAGCCCTCCATGGCCTTTCAAATATCCCTTTTCCAATGCCACAAGAACAGCCTTAGCGAAAGGCTTCTTGAAGGGAAAGATGTAACTCTGTGAGATGAACTAACAGAACACAGAGCAGTTTCTCAGAAAGCTTCTTTCCAGTTTTGAACGGAAGATATTTCCTTTTTCACCATAGCCCTCTATGGGCTTCCAAATATCCCTTTGCCAATTCCACAAGAACAGCCTTAGCGAAAGGCTTATTGAAGGGAAAGATGTAACTCTGTGAGATGAATTAACAGAACACACAGCAGTTTCTCAGAAAGCTTCTTTCCTGTTTTGAACGGAAGATATTTCCTTTTTCACTATAGCCCTCTATGGGCTTCCAAATATCCCTTTGCCAATTCCACACTAACAGCCTTAGTGAAAGGCTTCTTGAAGGTAAAGATGTAACTCTGTGAGATGAATTAACAGAACACAGAGCAATTTTTCAGAAAGCTTCTTTCCAGTTTTGAACGGAAGATATTTCCTTTTTCACCATAGCCCTCTACGGGCTTCCAAATATCCCTTTGCCAATTCCACAAGAACAGCCTTAGCGAAAGGCTTCTTGAAGGGAAAGATGTAACTCTGTGAGCTGAATTAACAGAACACAGAGCCGTTTCTCAGAAAGCTTCTTTCCAGGTTTGAACGGAAGATATTTCCTTTTTCTCCATAGCCCTCTAAGGGCTTCCAAATATCTCTTTGCCAATTCCACAAGAACAGCCTTAGCGAAAGGCTTCTAGAAGGGAAAGATGTAACTCTGTGAGATGAATTAACAGAACACAGAGCAATTTCTCAGAAAGCTTCTTTCCAGTTTTGAACGGAAGATATTTCCTTTTTCACATAGCCCTCCATGGCCTTTCAAGTATCCCTTTTCCAATGCCACAAGAACAGCCTTAGCGAAAGGCTTCTTGAAGGAAAAGATGTACCTCTGTGAGATGAATTAACAGAACACAGAGTAGTTTCTCAGAAAGCTTCTTTCCAGTTTTGAACGGAAGATATTTCCTTTTTCACCATAACCCCCTATGCGCTTCCAAATATCACTTTGCAAATTCCACACGAACAGCCTCAGCGAAAGGCTTCTTGAAGGGAAAGATGTAACTCTGTGAGATGAATTAACAGAACACAGAGCCGTTTCTCAGAAAGCTTCTTTCCAGGTTTGAACGGAAGATATTTCCTTTTTCACCATAGACCTCTATGGGCTTCAAAATATCTCTTTGCCAATTCCACACGAACAGCCTTAGCGAAAGGCTTCTTAAAGGGAAAGACGTAACTCTGTGAGATGAATTAAGAGAACACAGAGCCGTTTCTCAGAAAGCTTCTTTCCAGGAGTGAACGGAAGATATTTCCTTTTTCACCATAGCCCTCTATGCGCTTACAAATATCCCTTTGCCAATTCCACAAGAACAGCCTTAGCGAAAGGCTTCTTGAAGGGAAAGATGTAACTCTGTGAGATGAATTAACAGAACACAGAGCAGTTTCTCAGAAAGCTTCTTTCCTGTTTTGAACGGAAGATATTTCCTTTTTCACCATAGCCCTCTATGGGCTTCCAAATATCCCTTTGCCAATTCCACACGAACAGCCTTAGTGAAATGCTTCTTGAAGGTAAAGATGTAACTCTGTGAGATGAATTAACAGAACACAGAGCAATTTTTCGGAAAGCTTCTTTCCAGTTTTGAACGGAAGATATTTCCTTTTTCACCATAGCCCTCTACGGGCTTCCAAATATCCCTTTGCCTATTCCACAAGAACAGCCTTAGCGAAAGGCTTCTTGAAGGGAAAGATGTAACTCTGTGAGCTGAATTAACAGAACACAGAGCCGTTTCTCAGAAAGCTTCTTTCCAGTTTTGAACGGAAGATATTTCCTTTTTCTCCATAGCCCTCTATGGGCTTCCAAATATCTCTTTGCCAATTCCACAAGAACAGCCTTAGCGAAAGGCTTCTTGAAGGGAAAGATGTAACTCTGTTAGATGAATTAACAGAACACATTGCAGTTTCTCAGAAAGCTTCTTTCCAGTTTTGAACGGAAGGTATTTCCTTTTTCACCATAGCCCTCTATGTGCTTACAAATATCACTTTGTCAATTCCACAAGAACAGCCTTAGCGAAAGGCTTCTTGAAGGGACAGATGTAACTCTGTGAGATGAATTAACAGAACACACAGCAGTTTCTCAGCAAGCTTCTTTCCAGTTTTGAACGGAAGATATTTCCTTTTACACCATAGACCTCTATGGGATTCCAAATATCACATTGACAATTCCACACGAACAGCCTTAGCGAAATGCTTCTTGAAGGAAAGTTGTAACCCTGTGAGATGAATTAACAGAACACAGAGCAGTTTGTCAGAAAGCTTCTTTCCCGTTTTGAACGGAAGATGTTTCCTTTTTCACGATAGCCCTCTATGGGCTTCCAAATATCCCTTTGCCAATTCCACAAGAACAGCCTTAGCGAAAGGCTTCTTGAAGGGAAAGATGTAACTCTGTGAGATGAATTTACAGAACACAGAGCAGTTTCTCAGAAAGCTTCTTTCCAGTTTTCAACGGAAGATTTTTCCTTTTTCACCATAGCCCTCTAGGCGCTTACAAATATCACTTTGCCAATTCCACAAGAACAGCCTTAGCGAAAGGCTTCTTGAAGGGAAAGATGTAACTCTGTGAGATGAATTAACAGAACACACAGCAGTTTCTCAGAAAGCTTCTTTCCAGTTTTGAACGGAAGATATTTCCTTTTTCACCATAGCCCTCTATGGGCTTCCAAATATCACTTTGCCAATTCCACACGAACAGACTTATCGAAAGGCTTCTTGAAGGGAAAGACGTAGCTCTGTGAGATGAATTAACAGAACACAGAGCCGTTTCTCAGAAAGCTTCTTTCCAGGTTTGAACGGAAGATATTTCCTTTTTCACCATAGCCCTCTCTGGGCTTCCAAATATCCCTTTGCCCATTCCCTACGAACAGCCTTAGCGAAAGGCTTCTTGAAGGGAAAGATGTAACTCTGTGAGATGAATTAACAGAACACAGAGCCGTTTCTCAGAAAGCTTCTTTCCAGGTTTAAACGGAAGATATTTCCTTTTTCACCATAGCCCTCTATGGGCTTCCAAATATCCCTTTGCCAATTCCACAAGAATAGCCTTAGCTAAAGGCTTCTTGAAGGGAGAGATGTAACTCTGTGAGATGAATTAACAGAACACAGAGCAGTTTCTCAGAAAGCTTCTTTCCAGTTTTGAACGGAAGATATTTCCTTTTTCACCATAGCACTCTATGGGCTTCCAAATATCCCTTTGCCAATTCCACAACAACAGCCTTAGCGAAAGGCTTCTAAAAGGGAAAGATGTAACTATGTGAGATGAATTAACAGAACACAGAGCCGTTTCTCAGAAAGCTTCTTTCCAGGTTTGAACGGAAGATATTTCCTTTTTCACCATAGCCGTCTACGGGCTTCCAAATATCCCTTTGCCAATGAAAGAAGAACAGCCTTAGCGAAAGGCTTCTTGAAAGGAAAGATGTAACTCTGTGAGCTGAATTAACAGAGCACAGAGAAGATTCTCAGAAAGCTTCTTTCCAGTTTTCAACGGAAGATATTTCCTTTTTCACCATAGCCCTCTAAGGGCTTCCAAATATCCCTTTTCCAATTACAGAAGAACAGCCTTAGCGAAAGGCTTCTTTAAGGGAAAGATGTAACTCTGTCAGATGAATTAACAGAACAAAGAGCAGTTTCTCAGAAAGCTTCTTTCCAGTTTGAACGGAAGATATTTCCTTTTTCACCATTGCCCTCTATGGGCTTCCAAATATCCTTTTTCCAATTCCACAAGAACAGCCTTATCGAAAGGCTTCTTGAAGGGAACGATGTAACCCTGTGAGATGAATTAACAGAACACAGGGCAATTTCTCAGAAAGCTTCTTTCCACTTTTGAACGGAAGTTATTTCCTTTTTCACGATAGCCCTCCATAGGCTTTCAAATATCCCTTTTAAAATGCCACAAGAAGAGCCTTAGCGAAAGGCTTCTTGAAGGGAAAGATGTAACTCTGTGAGATGAATTAACAGAACACAGAGTAGTTTCTCAGAAAGCTTCTTTCCAGTTTTGAACGGAAGATATTTTCTTTTTCACCATAACCCCCTATGCGCTTACAAATATCACTTTGCCAATTCCACACGAACAGCCTTAGCGAAAGGCTTCTTGAAGGGAAAGATGTAACTCTGTGAGATGAATTAACAGAACACAGAGCCGTTTCTTAGAAAGCTTCTTTCCAGATTTGAACGGAAGAAATTTCCTTTTTCACCATAGACCTTTATGGGCTTCCAAATATCTCTTTGCCAATTCCACACGAACAGCATTAGCGAAAGGCTTCTTGAAGGGAAAGACGTAACTCTGTGAGATGAATTAACAGAACACAGAGCCGTTTCTCAGAAAGCTTCTTTCCAGGAGTGAACGGAAGATATTTCCTTTTTCACCATAGACCTCTATGCGCTTACAAATATCCCTTTGCCAATTCCACAAGAACAGCCTTAGCGAAAGGCTTCTTGAAGGGAAAGATGTAACTCTGTGAGATGAATTAACAGAACACAGAGCAGTTTCTCAGAAAGCTTCTTTCCTGTTTTGAACGGAAGATATTTTCTTTTTCACCATAGCCCTCTATGAGCTTCCAAATATCACTTTGCCAATTCCACACGAACAGCTTTAGCGAAAGGCTTCTTGAAGGGAAAGATGTAACTCTGTGAGATGAATTAACAGAACACAGAGCCGTTTCTCAGAAAGCTTCTTTATAGGTTTGAACGGAAGATATTTCCTTTTTCACGATAGCCCTTTATGGGCTTCCAAATATCCCTTTGCCAATTCCACAAGAACAACCTTAGCGAAAGGCTTCTTGAAGGGAAAGATGTAATTCTGTGAGATGAATTAACAGAACACAGAGAAGTTTCTCAGAAAGTCTCTTTACAGTTTTGAACGTTAGATATTTCCTTTTTCACCATAGCCCTCTATGGGCTTCCAAATATCAATTTGCCAATTCCACGAGAACAACCTTAGCGAAAGGCTTCTTGAAGGGAAAGATGTAACTCTGTGAGATGAACTAACAGAACACAGAGCCGTTTCTCAGAAAGCTTCTTTCCAGGTTTGAACGGAAGGTATTTCCTTTTTCACCATTGACCTCTATGGGCTTCCAAATATCCCTTTGCCAATTCCACACGAACAGCCTTATCGAAAGGCTTCTTGAAGGGAAAGATGTAACTCTGTGAGATGAATTAACAGAACACAGAGCCGTTTCTCAGAAAGCTTCTTTCCAGTTTTGAACGGAAGATATTTCCTTTTTCACCATAGCCCTCTACGGGATTCCAAATATCCCTTTGCCAATTAAACAACAACAGCCTTAGCGAAAGGCTTCTTGAAGGGAAAGATGTTACTCTATGAGCTGAATTAGCAGAACACAGAGAAGTTTCTCAGAAAGCTTCTTTCCAGTATTTAACGGAAGATATTTCCTTTTTCACCATAGCCCTCATTGGGCTTCCAAATATCTCTTTGCCAATTCCACAAGAACATCCTTAGCGAAAGGCTTCTAGAAGGGAAAGATGTAACTCTGTGAGATGAATTAACAGAACACAGAGCAGTTTCTCAGAAAGCTTCTTTCTAGTTTTGAACGGAAGATATTTGCTTTTTCAACATAGCCCTCTATGCGCTTACAAATATCACTTTGCCAATTCCACACGAACAGCCTTAGCGAAAGGCTTCTTGAAGGGAAAGATGTAACTCTGTGAGATGAATTAACAGAACACAGAGCAGTTTCTCAGAAAGCTTCTTTCCAGTTTTGAACGGAAGATATTTCCTTTTTCACCATTGCCCTCTATGGGCTTCCAAATATCCCTTTTCCAATTCCACAAAAACAGCCTTAGCGAAAGGCTTCTTGAAGGGAAAGATGTAACTCTGTGAGATGAATTAACAGAACACAGAGTAGTTTCTCAGAAAGCTTCTTTCCAGTTTTGAACGGAAGATATTTTCTTTTTCACCATAACCCCCTATGCGCTTACAAATATCACTTTGCCAATTCCACACGAACAGCCTTAGCGAAAGGCTTCTTGAAGGGAAAGATGTAACTCTGTGAGATGAATTAACAGAACACAGAGCCGTTTCTTAGAAAGCTTCTTTCCAGGTTTGAACGGAAGATATTTCCTTTTTCACCATAGATCTCTATGGGCTTCCAAATATCTCTTTGCCAATTCCACACGAACAGCCTTAGCGAAAGGCTTCTTGAAGGGAAAGACGTAACTCTGTGAGATGAATTAACAGAACACAGAGCCGTTTCTCAGAAAGCTTCTTTCCAGGAGTGAACGGAAGATATTTCCTTTTTCACCATAGACCTCTATGCGCTTACAAATATCCCTTTGCCAATTCCACAAGAACAGCCTTAGCGAAAGGCTTCTTGAAGGGAAAGATGTAACACTGTGAGATGAATTAACAGAACACAGAGCAGTTTCTCAGAAAGCTTCTTTCCTGTTTTGAACGGAAGATATTTTCTTTTTCACCATAGCCCTCTATGAGCTTCCAAATATCACTTTGCCAATTCCACACGAACAGCTTTAGCGAAAGGCTTCTTGAAGGGAAAGATGTAACTCTGTGAGATGAATTAACAGAACACAGAGCCGTTTCTCAGAAAGCTTCTTTCCAGGTTTGAACGGAAGATATTTCCTTTTTCAACATAGCCCTGTATGGGCTTCCAAATATCCCTTTGCCAATTCCACAAGAACAACCTTAGCGAAAGGCTTCTTGAAGGGAAAGATGTAACTCTGTGAGATGAATTAACAGAACACAGAGCCGTTTCTCAGAAAGCTTCTTTCCAGGTTTGAACGGAAGATATTTCCTTTTTCACCATAGCCCTCTACGGGCTTCCAAATATCCCTTTGCCAATTAAACAAGAACAGCCTTAGCGAAAGGCTTCTTGAAGGGAAAGATGTAACTCTGTGAGCTGAATTAACAGAACACAGAGAAGATTCTCAGAAAGCTTCTTTCCAGTTTTGAACGGAAGATATTTCCTTTTTCACCATAGCCCTCTATGGGCTTCCATATATCTCTTTGCCAATTCCACAAGAACAGCCTTAGCGAAAGGCTTCTAGAAGGGAAAGATGTAACTCTGTGAGATGAATTAACAGAACACAGAGCAGTTTCTCAGAAAGCTTCTTTCCAGTTTTTAACGGAAGGTATTTCCTTTTTCACCATAGCCCTCTATGGGCTTCCTAATATCCCTTGGCCAATTCCACAAGAACAGCCTTAGTGAAAGGCTTCTAGAAGGGAAAGATGTAACTCTGTTAGATGAATTAACAGAACACAGAGCCGTTTCTCAGAAAGCTTCTTTCCAGATTTGAACGGAAGGTATTTCCTTTTTCACCATTGACCTCTATGGGCTTCCAAATATCCCTTTGCCAATTCCACACGAACAGCCTTAGCGAAAGGCTTCTTGAAGGGAAAGATGTAACTCTGTGAGATGAATTTACAGAACACAGAGCAGCTTCTCAGAAAGCTTCTTTCCAGTTTTCAACGGAAGATATTTCCTTTTTCACCATAGCCCTCTAAGGGCTTCCAAATATCCCTTTTCCAATTACACAAGAACAGCCTTAGCGAAAGGCTTCTTGAAGGGAAAGATGTAACTCTGTGAGATGAATTATCAGAACACAGAGCCGTTTCTCAGAAAGCTTCCTTCCAGGTTTGAACGGAAGATATTTCCTTTTTCACCATAGACGTCTATGGGCTTCCAAATATCCCTTTGCCAATTCCACAAGAACAACCTTAGTGAAAGGGTTCTTGAAGGAAAAGATGTAACTCTGTGAGATGAATTAACAGAACACAGAGCAATTTTTCAGAAAGCTTCTTTCCAGTTTTGAACGGAAGATACTTCCTTTTTCACCATAGCCCTCTACGGGATTCCAAATATCCCTTTGCCAATTAAACAACAACAGCCTTAGCGAAAGGCTTCTTGAAGGGAAAGATGTTACTCTATGAGCTGAATTAGCAGAACACAGAGAAGTTTCTCAGAAAGCTTCTTTCCAGTATTTAACGGAAGATATTTCCTTTTTCACCATAGCCCTCATTGGGCTTCCAAATATCTCTTTGCCAACTCCAAAAAAACAGCCTTAGCGAAAGGCTTCTAGAAGGGAAAGATGTAACTCTGTGAGATGAATTAACAGAACACAGAGCAGTTTCTCAGAAAGCTTCTTTCTAGTTTTGAACGGAAGATATTTCCTTTTTCAACATAGCCCTCTATGCGCTTACAAATATCACTTTGCCAATTCCACACGAACAGCCTTAGCGAAAGGCTTCTTGAAGGGAAAGATGTAACTCTGTGAGATGAATTAACAGAACACAGAGCCGTTTCTCAGAAAGGTTCTTTCCAGGTTTGAACGGAAGATATTTCCTTTTTCACCATAGCCCTATATGAGCTTCCAAATATCCCTTTGCCAATTCCACAAGAACAACCTTAGCGAAAGGCTTCTTGAAGGGAAAGATGTAACTTTGTGAGATGAATTAACAGAACACAGAGCAGTTTCTCAGAACGCTTCTTTCCAGTTTTGAACGGAAGATATTTCCTTTTTCACCATAGCCCTCTATGGGCTTCAAAATATCCATCTGCCAATTCCACAAGAACAGCCTTAGTGAAAGGCTTCTTGAAGGTAAAGATGTAACTCTGTGAGATGAATTAACAGAACACAGAGCAATTTTTCAGAAAGCTTCTTTCCAGTTTTGAACGGAAGATATTTCCTTTTTCACCATAGCCCTCTACGGGCTTCCAAATATCCCTTTGCCAATTCCACAATTACAGCCTTAGCGAAAGGCTTCTTGAAGGGAAAGATGTAACTCTGTGAGCTGAATTAACAGAAGACAGAGCCGTTTCTCAGAAAGCTTCTTTCCAGGTTTGAACGGAAGATATTTCCTTTTTCTCCATAGCCCTCTATGGCCTTCTAATATCTCTTTGCCAATTCCACAAGAACAGCCTTAGCGAAAGGCTTCTAGAAGGGAAAGATGTAACTCTGTGAGATGAATTAACAGAACACATTGCAGTTTCTCAGAAAGCTTCTTTCCAGTTTTGAACGGAAGGTATTTCCTTTTTCATCATAGCCCTCTATGCGCTTACAAATATCACTTTGTCAATTCCACAAGAACAGCCTTAGCGAAAGGCTCCTTGAAGGGAAAGATGTTACTCTGTGAGATGAATTAACAGAACACACAGCAGTTTCTCAGCAAGCTTCTTTCCAGTTTTGAACGGAAGATATTTCCTTTTACACCATAGACCTCTATGGGATTCCAAATATCACTTTGACAATTCCACACGAACAGCCTTAGCGAAAGGCTTCTTGAAGTAAAGATGTAACCCTGTGAGATGAATTAACAGAACACAGAGCAGTTTCTCAGAAAGCTTCTTTCCCGTTTTGAACGGAAGATATTTCCTTTTTCACGATAGCCCTCTATGGGCTTCCAAATATCCCTTTGCCAATTCCACAAGAACAGCCTTAGCGAAAGGCTTCTTGAAGGGAAAGATGTAACTCTGTGAGATGAATTAACAGAACACGGAGCAGTTTCTCAGAAAGCTTCTTTCCAGTTTTCAACGGAAGATATTTCCTTTTGAACCATAGCCCTCTAAGGGCTTCCAAATATCCCTTTTACAATTCCACAAGAACAGCCTTAGCGAAAGGCTTCTTGAAGGGAAAGATGTAACTCTGTGAGATGAATTAACAGAACACAGAGCAGTTTCTCAGAAAGCTTCTTTCCCGTTTTGAACGGAAGATATTTCCTTTTTCACCATAGCCCTCTATGGGCTTCCAAATATCCCTTTGCCAATTCCACACGAACAGCTTTAGCGAAAGGCTTCTTGAAGGGAAAGATGTAACTCTGTGAGATGAATTAACAGAACACAGAGCCGTTTCTCAGAAAGCTTCTTTCCAGGTTTGAACGGAAGATATTTTCTTTTTCACCATAGCCCTGTATGAGCTTCAAAATATCCCTTTGCCAATTCCACAAGAACAACATTAGCGAAAGGCTTCTTGAAGGGAAAGATGTAACTCTGTGAGATGAATTAACAGAACACAGAGCAGTTTCTCAGAAAGTTTCTTTCCAGTTTTGAACGGAAGATACTTCCTTTTTCACCATAGCCCTCTATGGGCTTCAAAATATCCATCTGCCAATTCCACAAGAACAGCCTTAGTGAAAGGCTTCTTGAAGGGAAAGATGTAACCCTGTGAGATGAATTAACAAAACACAGAGCAGTTTCTCAGAAAGCTTCTTTCCAGTTTTGAACGGAAGTTATTTCATTTTCACCATAGCCCACCATGGCCTTTCAAATATCCCTTTTCCAATGCCACAAGAACAGCCTTAGCGAAAGGCTTCTTGAAGGGAAAGATGTATCTCTGTGAAATGAAATAACAGAACACAGTGCAGTTTCGCAGAAAGCTTCTTTCCAGTTTTGAACGGAAGATATTTCCTTTTTCACCATAGCCCTCTATGGGATTCCAAATATCACATTGCCAATTCCACAAGAATAGCCTTAGCTAAAGGCTTCTTGAAGGGAGAGATGTAACTCTGTGAGATGAATTAACAGAACACAGAGCAGTTTCTCAGAAAGCTTCTTTCCAGTTTTGAACGGAAGATATTTCCTTTTTCACCATAGCCCTCTATGGGCTTCCAAATATCCCTTTGCCAATTCCACAAGAACAGCCTTAGCGAAAGGCTTCTAAAAGGGAAAGATGTAACTATGTGAGATGAATTAACAGAACACAGAGCCGTTTCTCAGAAAGCTTGTTTCCATGTTTGAACGGAAGATATTTCCTTTTTCACCATAGCCCTCTACGGGCTTCCAAATATCCCTTTGCCAATTAAACAAGAACAGCCTTAGCGAAAGGCTTCTTGAAGGGAAAGATGTAACTCTGTGAGATGAATTAACAGAACACATTGCAGTTTCTCAGAAAGCTTCTTTCCAGTTTTGAACGGAAGGTATTTCCTTTTTCACCATAGCCCTCTATGCGCTTACAAATATCACTTTGTCAATTCCACAAGAACAGCCTTAGCGAAAGGCTTCTTGAAGGGAAAGATGTTACTCTGTGAGATGAATTAACAGAACACACAGCAGTTTCTCAGCAAGCTTCTTTCCAGTTTTGAACGGAAGATATTTCCTTTTACACCATAGACCTCTATGGGATTCCAAATATCACATTGACAATTCCACACGAACAGCCTTAGCGAAAGGCTTCTTGAAGGAAAGATGTAACCCTGTGAGATGAATTAACAGAACACAGAGCAGTTTCTAAGAAAGCTTCTTTCCAGTTTTGAACGGAAGATATTTCCTTTTTCACGATAGCCCTCTATGGGCTTCCAAATATCCCTTTGCCAATTCCACAAGAACAGCCTTAGCGAAAGGCTTCTTGAAGGGAAAGATGTAACTCTGTGAGATGAATTAACAGAACACAGAGCAGTTTCTCAGAAAGCTTCTTTCCAGTTTTGAACGGAAGGTATTTCCTTTTTCACCATAGCCCTCTATGCGCTTACAAATATCACTTTGCCAATTCCACAAAAACAGCCTTAGCGAAAGGCTTCTTGAAGGGAAAGATGTAACCCTGTGAGATGAATTAACAGAACACAGAGCAGTTTCTCAGAAAGCTTCTTTCCCGTTTTGAACGGAAGATATTTACTTTTTCACCATAGCCCTCTATGGGCTTCCAAATATCCCTTTGCCAATTTCAAAAGAACAGCCTTAGCGAAAGGCTTCTTGAAGGGAATGATGTAACTCTGTGAGATGAATTAAAAGAACACAGAGCAGTTTCTCAGAAAGCTTCTTTCCCGTTTTGAACAGAAGATATTTCCTTTTTCACCATAGCCCTCTATGGGCTTCCAAATATTCCTTTGCCAATTCCACAAGAACAGCCTAAGCGAAAGGCTTCTAGAAGGGAAAGATGTAACTCTGTGAGATGTATTAACAGAACACAGAGAAGTTTCTCAGAAAGCTTCTTTCCCGTTTTGAACGGAAGATATTTCCATTTTCACCATAGCCCTCTATGGGCTTCCAAATATCCCTTTGCCAATTCCACAAGAACAGCCTTATCGAAAGGCTTCTTGAAGGGAACGATGTAACCTTGTGAGATGAATTAACAGAACACAGAGCAATTTCTCAGAAAGCTCCTTTCCACTTTTTAACGGAACATATTTCCTTTTTCACGATAGCCCTCCATAGGTTTTCAAATATCCCTTTTAAAATGCCACAAGAACAGCCTTAGCGAAAGGCTTCTAAAAGGGAAAGATGTAACTCTGTGAGATGAATTAACAGAACACAGAGTAGTTTCTCAGAAAGCTTCTTTCCAGTTTTGAACGGAAGATATTTCCTTTTTCACCATAACCCCCTATGCGCTTACAAATATCACTTTGCCAATTCCACACGAACAGCCTCAGTGAAAGGCTTCTTGAAGGGAAAGATGTAACTCTGTGAGATGAACTAACAGAACACAGAGCAGTTTCTCAGAAAGCTTCTTTCCAGTTTTGAATGGAAGATATTTCCTTTTTCACCATTGCCCACTATGTGCTTCCAAATATCCCTTTGCCAATTCCACAAGAACAGCCTTAGCGAAAGGCTTCTTGAAGGGAAAGATGTAACTCTGTGAGATGAATTAACAGAACACACAGCAGTTTCTCAGAAAGCTTCTTTCCTGTTTTGAACGGAAGATATTTCCTTTTTCACCATAGCCCTCTATGGGCTTCCAAATATCCCTTTGCCAATTCCACAAGAACAGCCTTAGCGAAAGGCTTCTTGAAGGGAAAGATGTAACTCTGTGAGATGAATTAACAGAACACAGAGAAGTTTCTCAGAAAGCTTCTTTCCAATTTTGAACTTAAGATATTTCCTTTTTCACCATAGCCCTCCATGGCCGTTCAAATATCCCTTTTCCAATGCCACAAGAACAGCCTTAGCGAAAGGCTTCTTGAAAGGAAAGATGTAACTCTGTGAGATGAATTAACAGAACACAGAGCAGTTTCTCAGAAAGCTTCTTTCCAGTTTTCAACGGAAGATATTTCCTTTTGAACCATAGCCCTCTAAGGGGGTCCAAATATCCCTTTTCCAATTCCACCAGAACAGCCTTAGCGAAAGGCTTCTGAAGGGAAAGATGTAACTCTGTGAGATGAATTAACAGAACACAGAGCAGTTTCTCAGAAAGCTTCTTTCCCGTTTTCAACGGAAGATATTTCCTTTTGCACCATAGCCCTCTATGGCCTTCCAAATATCCCTTTGCCAATTCCACAAGAACAGCCTTAGCGAAAGGCTTCTTGAAGGGAACGATGTAACTCTGTGAGATGAATTAACAGAACACAGAGCAGTTTCTCAGAAAGCTTCTTTCCAGTTTTGAACGGAAGATATTTCCTTTTTCACCATAGCCCTCTATGCGCTTACAAATATCACTTTGCCAATTCCTCAAGAACAGTCTTAGCGAAAGGCTTCTTGAAGGGAAAGATGTTACTCTGTGAGATGAATTAACAGAACACACAGCAATTTCTCAGAAAGCTTCTTTCCTGTTTTGAACGGAAGATATTTCCTTTTTCACCATGGCCCTCTATGGGCTTACAAATATCACTTTGCCAATTCCACACGAACAGCTTTAGCGAAAGGCTTCTTGAAGGGAAAGATGTAACTCTGTGAGATGAATTAACAGAACACAGAGCCGTTTCTCAGAAAGCTTCTTTCCAGGTTTGAACGGAAGATATTTCCTTTTTCACCATAGCCCTGTATGAGCTTCCAAATATCCCTTTGCCAATTCCACAAGAACAACCTTAGCGAAAGGCTTCTTGAAGGGAAAGATGTAACTCTGTGAGATGAATTAACAGAACACAGAGCAGTTTCTCAGAAAGCTTCTTTCCAGGTTTGAACGGAAGATACTTCCTTTTTCACCATAGCCCTCTATGGGCTTTAAAATATCCATCTGCCAATTCCACAAGAACAGCCTTAGCGAAAGGCTTCTTGAAGGGAAAGATGTAACTGTGTGAGATGAATTAATAGAACACAGAGCAGTTTCTCAGAAAGCGTCTTTCCAGTTTTGAACGGAAGATATTTCCTTTTTCATCATAGCCCTCTATGGGCTTCCAAATATCCCTTTGCCAATTCCCCAAGAACAGCCTTAGCGAAAGGATTCTTGAAGAGAAAGATGTAACTCTGAGAGATGAATTAACAGAACACAGAGCAGTTTCTCAGAAAGCTTCTTTCCAGTTTTGAACGGAAGATATTTCCTTTTTCACCATAGCCCTCTATGGGCTTCCAAATATCCCTTTGCCAATTCCACAAGAACAGCCTTAGCCAAAGGCTTCTTGAAGGGAAAGATGTAACTCAGTGAGATGAATTAACAGAACACAGAGCAGTTTCTCAGAAAGCTTCTTTCCAGTTTTGAACGGAAGATATTTCCTTTTTCACCATAGCCCTCTATGGGCTTCCAAATATCCCTTTGCCAATTCCCCAAGAACAGCATTAGCGAAAGGCTTCTTGAAGGGAAAGATGTAACTCTGTGAGATGAATTAACAGAACACAGAGCAGTTTCTCAGAAAGCTTCTTTCCAGTTTTGAACGGAAGATATTTCCTTTTTCAACATAGCCCTCTAGGGGTTCCAAATATCCCTTTGCCAATTCCACAAGAACAGCCTTAGCGAAAGGCTTCTTGAAGGGAAAGATGTAACTCTGTGAGATGAATTAACAGAACACAGAGCAGTTTCTCAGAAAGCTTCTTTCCAGGTTTGAACGGAAGATACTTCCTTTTTCACCATAGCCCTCTATGGGCTTCAAAATATCCATCTGCCAATTCCACAAGAACAGCCTTAGCGAAAGGCTTCTTGAAGGGAAAGATGTAACTGTGTGAGATGAATTAATAGAACACAGAGCAGTTTCTCAGAAAGCGTCTTTCCAGTTTTGAACGGAAGATATTTCCTTTTTCATCATAGCCCTCTATGGGCTTCCAAATATCCCTTTGCCAATTCCCCAAGAACAGCCTTAGCGAAAGGATTCTTGAAGAGAAAGATGTAACTCTGAGAGATGAATTAACAGAACACAGAGCAGTTTCTCAGAAAGCTTCTTTCCAGTTTTGAACGGAAGATATTTCCTTTTTCACCATAGCCCTCTATGGGCTTCCAAATATCCCTTTGCCAATTCCACAAGAACAGCCTTAGCCAAAGGCTTCTTGAAGGGAAAGATGTAACTCAGTGAGATGAATTAACAGAACACAGAGCAGTTTCTCAGAAAGCTTCTTTCCAGTTTTGAACGGAAGATATTTCCTTTTTCACCATAGCCCTCTATGGGCTTCCAAATATCCCTTTGCCAATTCCCCAAGAACAGCATTAGCGAAAGGCTTCTTGAAGGGAAAGATGTAACTCTGTGAGATGAATTAACAGAACACAGAGCAGTTTCTCAGAAAGCTTCTTTCCAGTTTTGAACGGAAGATATTTCCTTTTTCAACATAGCCCTCTAGGGGTTCCAAATATCCCTTTGCCAATTCCACAAGAACAGCCTTAGCGAAAGGCTTCTTGAAGGGAAAGATGTAACTCTGTGAGATGAATTAACAGAGCACAGAGCAGTTTCTCAGAAAGCTTCTTTCAAGTTTTGAACGGAAGATATTTCCTTTTTCACCATAGCCCTCTATGGGCTTCCAAATATCCCTTTGCCAATTCCACAAGAACAGTCTTAGCGAAAGGCTTCTTGAAGGGATAGATGTAACTCTGTGAGATGAATTAACAGAACACGGAGCAGTTTCTCAGAAAGCTTCTTTCCAGTTTTGAACGGAAGATATTTCCTTTTTCACCATAGCCCTCTATGGGCTTCCAAATATCCCTTTGCCAATTCTTCAAGAACAGCCTTAGCGAAAGGATCCTTGAAGGGAAAGATGTAACTCTGTGAGATGAATTAACAGAACACAGAGCAGTTTCTCAGAAAGCTTCCTTCCAGTTTTGAACGGAAGATATTTCCTTTTTCACCATAGCCCTCTATGGGCTTCCAATTATCCCTTTGCCAATTCCACAAGAACAGCCTTAGCGAAAGGCTTCTTGAAGGGAATGATGAAATTCTGTGAGATGAATTAACAGAACATAGAACAGTTTCTCAGAAAGCTTCTTTCCAGTTTTGAACGGAAGATATTTCCTTTTTCACCATAGCCCTCTAGGGGCTTCCAAATATCCCTTTGTCAATTCCACAAGAACAGCCTTCGCGAAAGGCTTCTTGAAGGGAAAGATGTAACTCTGTGAGATGAATTAACAGAACACAGAGCAGTTTCTCAGAAAGCTTCTTTCCAGTTTTGAACGGAAGATATTTCTTTTTTCACCATAGCCGTCTATGGGCTTCCAAATATCCCTTTGCCAATTCCACAAGAACAGCCTTAGCGAAAGGCTTCTTGAAGGGAAAGATGTAACTCTGTGAGATGAATTAACAGAACACAGAGCAGTTTCTCAGAAAGCTTCTTTCCAGTTTTGAACGGAAGATATTTCCTTTTTCACCATAGCCCTCTATGGGCTCAAAATATCCCTTTGCCAATTCCCCAAGAACTGCCTTAGCGAAAGGCTTCTTGAAGGGAAAGATGTAACTCGGTGAGATGAATTAGCAGAACACAGAGCAGTTTCTCAGATAGCTTCTTTCCAGTTTTGAACGGAAGATATTTCCTTTTTCACCATAGCCCTCTATGGGCTTCCAAATATCCCTTTGCCAATTCCACAAGAACAGCCTTAGCGAAAGGTTTCTTGAAGGGAAAGATGTAACTCTGTGAGATGCATTAACAGAACACAGAGCAGTTTCTCAGAAAGCTTCTTTCCAGTTTTGAACGGAAGATATTTCCTTTTTCACCATAGCCCTCTATGGGCTTCCAAATATCCCTTTGCCAATTCCACAAGAACAGCCTTAGCGAAAGGCTTCTTGAAGGGAAAGATGTAACTGTGTGAGATGAATTAACAGAACACAGAGCAGTTTCTCAGAAAGCTTCTTTCCAGTTTTGAACGGAAGATATTTCCTTTTTCACCATAGCCCTCTATGGGCTTACAAATATCCCTTTGCCAATTCCACAAGAACAGCCTTAGCGAAAGGCTTCTTGAAGGGAAAGATGTAACTCTGTGAGATGAATTAACAGAACACAGAGCATTTTTCAGAAAGCTTCTTTCCAGTTTTGAACGGAAGATATTTCCTTTTTCACCATAGCCCTCTATGGGCTTCCAAATATCCCTTTGCCAATTCCACAAAAACAGCCTTAGCGAAGGGCTTCTTGAAGGGAAAGATGTAACTCTGTGAGATGAATTAACAGAACACAGAGCAGTTTCTCAGAAAGCTTCTTTCCAGTTTTGAACGGAAGATAATTCCTTTTTCACCATAGCCGTCTATGGGCTTCCAAATATCCCTTTGCCAATTCCACAAGAACAGCCTTAGCGAAAGGCTTCTTGAAGGGAAAGATGTAACTCTGTGAGATGAATTAACAGAACACAGAGCAGTCTCGCAGAAAGCTTCTTTCCAGTTTTGAACGGAAGATATTTCCTTTTTCACCATAGCCCTCTATGGGCTTCCAAATATCCCTTTGCCAATTCCACAAGAACAGCCTTAGCGAAAGGCTTCTTGAAGGGAAAGATGTAACTCTGTGAGATGAATTAACAGAACACAGAGCAGTTTCTCAGAAAGCTTCTTTCCAGTTTTGAACGGAAGATATTTCCTTTTTCACCATAGCCCTCTATGGGCTTCCAAATATCCCTTTGCCAATTCCCCAAGAACAGCCTTAGCGAACGGCTTCTTGAAGGGAAAGATGTAACTCTGTGAGATGAATTAACAGAACACAGAGCAGTTTCTCAGAAAGCTTCTTTCCAGTTTTGAACGGAAGATATTTCCTTTTTCACCATAGCCCTCTATGGGCTTTCACATATCCCTTTGCCAATTCCACAAGAACAGCCTTAGCGAAAGGCTTCTTGAAGGGAAAGATGTAACTCTGTGAGATGAATTAACAGAACACAGAGCAGTTTCTCAGAAAGCTTCTTTCCAGTTTTGAATGGAAGATATTTCCTTTTTCACCATAGCCCTCTATGGGCTTCCAAATATACCTTTGCCAATTCCACAAGAACAGCCTTAGCGAAAGGCTTCTTGAAGGGAAAGATGTAACTCTGTGAGATGAATTAACAGAACACAGAGCAGTTTCTCAGAAAGCTTCTTTCCAGTTTTGAACGGAAGATATTTCCTTTTTCACCATAGCCCTCTATGGGCTTCCAAATATCCCTTTGCCAATTCCACAAGAACAGCCTTAGCGAAAGGCTTCTTGAAGGGAAAGATGTAACTCTATGAGATGAATTAACAGAACACAGAGCAGTTTCTCAGAAAGCTTCTTTCCAGTTTTGAACGGAAGATATTTCCTTTTTCACCATAGCCCTCTATGGGCTTCCAAATATCCCTTTGCCAATTCCACAAGGACAGCCTTAGCGAAAGGCTTCTAGAAGGGAAAGATGTAACTCTGTGAGATGAATTAACAGAACACAGAGCAGTTTCTCATAAAGCTTCTTTCCAGTTTTGAACGGAAGATATTTCCTTTTTCACCATAGCCCTCTATGGGCTTCCAAATATCCCTTTGCCAATTCCACAAGAACAGCCTTAGCGAAAGGCTTCTTGAAGGGAAAGATGTAACTCTGTGAGATGAATTAACAGAACACAGAGCAGTTTCTCAGAAAGCTTCTTTCCAGTTTTGAACGGAAGATATTTCCTTTTTCACCATAGCCCTCTATGGGCTTCCAAATATCCCTTTGCCAATTCCACAAGAACAGCCTTAGCGAAAGGCTTCTTGAAGGGAAAGATGTAACTCTGTGAGATGAATTAACAGAACACAGAGCAGTTTCTCAGAAAGCTTCTTTCCAGTTCTGAACGGAAGATATTTCCTTCTTCACCATAGCCCTCTATGGGCTTCCAAATATCCCTTTGCCAATTCCACAAGAACAGCCTTAGCGAAAGGCTTCTTGAAGGGAAAGATGTAACTCTGTGAGATGAATTAACAGAACACAGAGCAGTTTCTCAGAAAGCTTCTTTCCAGTTTTGAACGGAAGATATTTCCTTTTTCACCATAGCCCTCTATGGGCTTTCACATATCCCTTTGCCAATTCCACAAGAACAGCCTTAGCGAAAGGCTTCTTGAAGGGAAAGATGTAACTCTGTGAGATGAACTAACAGAACACAGAGCAGTTTCTCAGAAAGCTTCTTTCCAGTTTTGAACGGAAGATATTTCCTTTTTCACCATAGCCCTCTATGGGCTTCCTAATATACCTTTGCCAATTCCCCAAGAACAGCCTTAGCGAAAGGCTTCTTGAAGGGAAAGACGTAACTCTGTGAGATGAATTAACAGAACACAGAGCAGTTTCTCAGAAAGCTTCTTTCCAGTTTTGAAAGGAAGATATTTCCTTTTTCACCATAGCACCCTATGGGCTTCCAAATATCCCTTTGCCAATTCCCCAAGAACAGCCTTAGCGAAAGACTTCTTGAATGGAAAGATGTATCTCTGTGAGATGAATTAACAGAACACAGAGCAGTTTCTCAGAAAGCTTCTTTCCAGTTTTGAACGGAAGATATTTCCTTTTTCACCATAGCCCTCTATGGGCTTCCAAATATCCCTTTGCCAATTCCACAAGAACAGCCTTAGCGAAAGGCTTCTTGAAGGGAAAGATGTAACTCTGTGAGATGAATTAACAGAACACCGCGCAGTTTCTCAGAAAGCTTCTTTCCAGTTTTGAACGGAAGATATTTCCTTTTTCACCATAGCCCTCTATGGGCTTCCAAATATCCCTTTGCCAATTCCACAAGAACAGCCTTAGCTAAAGGCTTCTTGAAGGGAAAGATGTAACTCTATGAGATGAATTAACAGAACACAGAGCAGTTTCTCAGAAAGCTTCTTTCCAATTTTGAACGGAAGATATTTCCTTTTTCATCATAGCCCTCTATGGGCTTCCAAATATCCCTTTGCCAATTCCCCAAGAACAGCCTTAGCGAAAGGCTTCTTGAAGGGAAAGACGTAACTCTGTGAGATGAATTAACAGAACACAGAGCAGTTTCTCAGAAAGCTTCTTTCCACTTCTGAAGGGAAGATATTTCATTTTTCACCATAGCCCTCTATGGGCTTCCAAATATCCCTTTGCCAATTCCACAAGAACAGCCTTAGCGAAAGGCTTCTTGAAGGGAAAGATGTTACTCTGTGAGATGAATTAACAGAACACAGAGCAGTTTCTCAGAAAGCTTCTTTCCAGTTTTGAACGGAAGATATTTCCTTTTTCACCATAGCCCTCTATGGGCTTCCAAATATCCCTTTGCCAATTCCACAAGAACAGCCTTAGCGAAAGGCTTCTTGAAGGGAAAGATGTAACTCTGTGAGATGAATTAACAGAACACAGAGCAGTTTCTGAGAAAGCTTCTTTCCAGTTTTGAACGGAAGATATTTCCATTTTCACCATAGCCCTCTATGGGCTTCCAAATATCCCTTTGCCAATTCCACAAGAACAGCCTTAGCGAAAGGCTTCTTGAAGGGAAAGATGTAACTCTGTGAGATGAATTAACAGAACACAGAGCAGTTTCTCAGAAAGCTTCTTTCCAGTTTTGAACGGAAGATATTTCCTTTTTCACCATAGCCCTCTATTTGCTTCCAAATACCCTTTGCCAATTCCACAAGAACAGCCTTAGCGAAAGGCTTCTTGAAGGGAAAGATGTAACTCTGTGAGATGAATTAACAGAACACAGAGCAGTTTCTCAGAAATCTTCTTTCCAGTTTTGAACGGAAGATATTTCCTTTTTCACCATAGCCCTCTATGGGCTTCCAAATATCCTTTTGCCAATTCGCCAAGAACAGCCTTAACGAAAGGCTTCTTGAAGGGAAAGATGTAACTCTGTGAGATGAATTAACAGAACACAGAGCAGTTTCTCAGAAAGCTTCTTTCCAGTTTTGAACGGAAGATATTTCCTTTTTCACCGTAGCACCCTATGGGCTTCCAAATATCCCTTTGCCAATTCCCCAAGAACAGCCTTAGCGAAAGACTTCTTGAAGGGAAAGATGTAACTCTGTGAGATGAACTAACAGAACACAGAGCAGTTTCTCAGAAAGCTTCTTTCCAGTTTTGAACGGAAGATATTTCCTTTTTCACCATAGCCCTCTATGGGCTTCCTAATATACCTTTGCCAATTCCCCAAGAACAGCCTTAGCGAAAGGCTTCTTGAAGGGGAAGACGTAACTCTGTGAGATGAATTAACAGAACACAGAGCAGTTTCTCAGAAAGCTTCTTTCCAGTTTTGAACGGAAGATATTTCCTTTTTCACCATAGCCCTCTATGGGCTTCCAAATATCCCTTTGCCAATTCCACAAGAACAGCCTTAGCCAAAGGCTTCTTGAATGGAAAGATGTAACTCTGTGAGATGAATTAACAGAACACAGAGCAGTTTCTCATAAAGCTTCTTTCCAGTTTTGAACGGAAGATATTTCCTTTTTCACCATAGTCCTCTATGGGCTTCCAAATATCCCTTTGCCAATTCCCCAAGAACAGCCTTAGCGAAAGGCTTCTTGAAGGGAAAGACGTAACTCTGTGAGATGAATTAACAGAACACAGAGCAGTTTCTCAGAAAGCTTCTTTGCAGTTTTGAAAGGAAGATATTTCCTTTTTCACCATAGCCCCCTATGGGCTTCCAAATATCCCTTTTCCAATTCCCCAAGAACAGCCTTATTGAAAGACTTCTTGAAGGGAAAGATGTAACTCTGTGAGATGAATTAACAGAACACAGAGCAGTATCTCAGAAAGCTTCTTTCCAGTTGTGAACGGAAGATATTTCTTTTTCACCATAGCCCTCTATGGGCCTCCAAATATCCCTTTGCCAATTCCACAAGAACAGCCTTAGCGAAAGGCTTCTTGAAGGGAAAGATGTAATTCTGTGAGATGAATTAACAGAACACAGAGTAGCTTCTCAGAAAGCTTCTTTCCAGTTTTGAACGGAAGATATTTCCTTTTTCACCATAGACCTCTATGGGCTTCCAAATATCCCTTTGCCAATTCCACAAGAACAGCCTTAGCGAAAGGCTTCTTGAAGGGAAAGATGTAACTCTTTGAGATGAATTAACAGAACACAGAGCAGTTTCTCAGAAAGCTTCTTTCCAGTTTTGAACGGAAGATATTTCCTTTTTCACCATAGCCCTCTATGGGCTTCCAAATATCCCTTTGCCAATTCCACAAGAACAGCCTTAGCGAAAGGCATCTTGAAGGGAAAGATGTAACTCTGTGAGATGAATTAACAGAACACAGCGCAGTTTCTCAGAAAGCTTCTTTCCAGTTTTGAACGGAAGATATTTCCTTTTTCACCATAGCCCTCTATGGGCTTCCAAATATCCCTTTGCCAATTCCACAAGAACAGCCTTAGCTAAAGGCTTCTTGAAGGGAAAGATGTAACTCTATGAGATGAATTAACAGAACACAGAGCAGTTTCTCAGAAAGCTTCTTTCCACTTTTGAACGGAAGATATTTCCTTTTTCATCATAGCCCTCTATGGGCTTCCAAATATCCCTTTGCCAATTCCCCAAGAACAGCCTTAGCGAAAGGCTTCTTGAAGGGAAAGACGTAACTCTGTGAGATGAATTAACAGAACACAGAGCAGTTTCTCAGAAAGCTTCTTTCCACTTCTGAAAGGAAGATATTTCCTTTTTCACCATAGCCCTCTATGGGCTTCCAAATATCCCTTTGCCAATTCCACAAGAACAGCCTTAGCGAAAGGCTTCTTGAAGGGAAAGATGTTACTCTGTGAGATGAATTAACAGAACACAGAGCAGTTTCTCAGAAAGCTTCTTTCCAGTTTTGAACGGAAGATATTTCCTTTTTCACCATAGCCCTCTAAGGGCTTCCAAATAACCCTTTGCCAATTCCACAAGAACAGCCTTAGCGAAAGGCTTCTTGAAGGGAAAGATGTAACTCTGTGAGATGAATTAACAGAACACAGAGCAGTTTCTCAGAAAGCTTCTTTCCACTTCTGAAGGGAAGATATTTCATTTTTCACCATAGCCCTCTATGGGCTTCCAAATATCCCTTTGCCAATTCCACAAGAACAGCCTTAGCGAAAGGCTTCTTGAAGGGAAAGATGTTACTCTGTGAGATGAATTAACAGAACACAGAGCAGTTTCTCAGAAAGCTTCTTTCCAGTTTTGAACGGAAGATATTTCCTTTTTCACCATAGCCCTCTATGGGCTTCCAAATATCCCTTTGCCAATTCCACAAGAACAGCCTTAGCGAAAGGCTTCTTGAAGGGAAAGATGTAACTCTGTGAGATGAATTAACAGAACACAGAGCAGTTTCTCAGAAAGCCTCTTTCCAGTTCTGAACGGAAGATATTTCCTTTTTCACCATAGCCCTCTATGGGCTTACAAATATCCCTTTGCCAATTCCACAAGAACAGCCTTAGCGAAAGGCTTCTTGAAGGGAAAGATGTAACTCTGTGAGATGAATTAACAGAACACAGAGCAGTTTCTGAGAAAGCTTCTTTCCAGTTTTGAACGGAAGATATTTCCTTTTTCACCATAGCCCTCTATTTGCTTCCAAATATCCCTTTGCCAATTCCACAAGAACAGCCTTAGCGAAAGGCTTCTTGAAGGGAAAGATGTAACTCTGTGAGATGAATTAACAGATCACAGAGCAGTTTCTCAGAAAGCTTCTTTCCAGTTTTGAACGGAAGATATTTCCTTTTTCACCATAGCCCTCTATTTGCTTCCAAATACCCTTTGCCAATTCCACAAGAACAGCCTTAGCGAAAGGCTTCTTGAAGGGAAAGATGTAACTCTGTGAGATGAATTAACAGAACACAGAGCAGTTTCTCAGAAAGCTTCTTTCCAGTTTTGAACGGAAGATATTTCCTTTTTCACCATAGCCCTCTATGGGCTTCCAAATATCCTTTTGCCAATTCGCCAAGAACAGCCTTAACGAAAGGCTTCTTGAAGGGAAAGATGTAACTCTGTGAGATGAATTAACAGAACACAGAGCAGTTTCTCAGAAAGCTTCTTTCCAGTTTTGAACGGAAGATATTTCCTTTTTCACCGTAGCACCCTATGGGCTTCCAAATATCCCTTTGCCAATTCCCCAAGAACAGCCTTAGCGAAAGACTTCTTGAAGGGAAAGATGTAACTCTGTGAGATGAACTAACAGAACACAGAGCAGATTCTCAGAAAGCTTCTTTCCAGTTTTGAACGGAAGATATTTCCTTTTTCACCATAGCCCTCTATGGGCTTCCTAATATACCTTTGCCAATTCCCCAAGAACAGCCTTAGCGAAAGGCTTCTTGAAGGGGAAGACGTAACTCTGTGAGATGAATTAACAGAACACAGAGCAGTTTCTCAGAAAGCTTCTTTCCAGTTTTGAACGGAAGATATTTCCTTTTTCACCATAGCCCTCTATGGGATTCCAAATATCCCTTTGCCAATTCCACAAGAACAGCCTTAGCCAAAGGCTTCTTGAATGGAAAGATGTAACTCTGTGAGATGAATTAACAGAACACAGAGCAGTTTCTCATAAAGCTTCTTTCCAGTTTTGAACGGAAGATATTTCCTTTTTCACCATAGTCCTCTATGGGCTTCCAAATATCCCTTTGCCAATTCCCCAAGAACAGCCTTAGCGAAAGGCTTCTTGAAGGGAAAGACGTAACTCTGTGAGATGAATTAACAGAACACAGAGCAGTTTCTCAGAAAGCTTCTTTCCAGTTTTGAAAGGAAGATATTTCCTTTTTCACCATAGCCCCCTATGGGCTTCCAAATATCCCTTTTCCAATTCCCCAAGAACAGCCTTATCGAAAGACTTCTTGAAGGGAAAGATGTAACTCTGTGAGATGAATTAACAGAACACAGAGCAGTTTCTCAGAAAGCTTCTTTCCAGTTGTGAACGGAAGATATTTCCTTTTTCACCATAGCCCTCTATGGGCCTCCAAATATCCCTTTGCCAATTCCACAAGAACAGCCTTAGCGAAAGGCTTCTTGAAGCGAAAGATGTAATTCTGTGAGATGAATTAACAGAACACAGAGTAGCTTCTCAGAAAGCTTCTTTCCAGTTTTGAACGGAAGATATTTCCTTTTTCACCATAGACCTCTATGGGCTTCCAAATATCCCTTTGCCAATTCCACAAGAACAGCCTTAGCGAAAGGCTTCTTGAAGGGAAAGATGTAACTCTGTGAGATGAATTAACAGAACACAGAGCAGTTTCTCAGAAAGCTTCTTTCCAGTTTTGAACGGAAGATATTTCCTTTTTCACCATAGCCCTCTATGGGCTTCCAAATATCCCTTTGCCAATTCCACAAGAACAGCCTTAGCGAAAGGCATCTTGAAGGGAAAGATGTAACTCTGTGAGATGAATTAACAGAACACAGCGCAGTTTCTCAGAAAGCTTCTTTCCAGTTTTGAACGGAAGATATTTCCTTTTTCACCATAGCCCTCTATGGGCTTCCAAATATCCCTTTGCCAATTCCACAAGAACAGCCTTAGCTAAAGGCTTCTTGAAGGGAAAGATGTAACTCTATGAGATGAATTAACAGAACACAGAGCAGTTTCTCAGAAAGCTTCTTTCCACTTTTGAACGGAAGATATTTCCTTTTTCATCATAGCCCTCTATGGGCTTCCAAATATCCCTTTGCCAATTCTCCAAGAACAGCCTTAGCGAAAGGCTTCTTGAAGGGAAAGACGTAACTCTGTGAGATGAATTAACAGAACACAGAGCAGTTTCTCAGAAAGCTTCTTTCCACTTCTGAAAGGAAGATATTTCCTTTTTCACCATAGCCCTCTATGGGCTTCCAAATATCGCTTTGCCAATTCCACAAGAACAGCCTTAGCGAAAGGCTTCTTGAAGGGAAAGATGTAACTCTGTGAGATGAATTAACAGAACACAGAGCAGTTTCTCAGAAAGCTTCTTTCCAGTTTTGAACGGAAGATATTTCCTTTTTCACCATAGCCCTCTATGGGCTTCCAAATAACCCTTTGCCAATTCCACAAGAACAGCCTTAGCGAAAGGCTTCTTGAAGGGAAAGATGTAACTCTGTGAGATGAATTAACAGAACACAGAGCAGTTTCTCAGAAAGCTTCTTTCCAGTTTTGAACGGAAGATATTTCCTTTTTCACCATAGCCCTGTATGGGCTTCCAAATATCCCTTTGCCAATTCCACAAGAACAGCCTTAGCGAAAGACTTCTTGAAGGGAAAGACGTAACCCTGTGAGATGAATTAACAGAACACAGAGCAGTTTCTCAGAAAGCTTCTTTCCAGTTTTGAACGGAAGATATTTCCTTTTTCACCATAGCCCTCTATGGGCTTCCAAATATCCCTTTGCCAATTCCACAAGAACAGCCTTAGCGAAAGGCTTCTTGAAGGGAAAGACGTAACTATGTGAGATGAATTAACAGAACACAGAGCAGTTTCTCAGAATGCTTCTTTACACTTTTGAACGGAAGATATTTCCTTTTTCACCATAGCCCTCTATGGACTTCCAAATATCCCTTTGCCAATTCCACAAGAACAGCCTTAGTGAAAGGCTTCTTGAAGGGAAAGATGTAACTCTGTGAGATGAATTAACAGAACACAGAGCAGTTTCTCAGAATGCTTCTTTCCAGTTTTGAACGGAAGATATTTCCTTTTTCACCATAGCCCTCTATGGGCTTCCAAATATCCCTTTGCCAATTCCACAAGAACAGCCTTAGCGAAAGGCTTCTTGAAGGGAAAGATGTAACTCTGTGAGATGAATCAACAGAACACAGAGCAGTTTCTCAGAAAGCTTCTTTTCAGTTTTGAACGGAAGATATTTCGTTTTTCACCATAGCCCTCTATGGGCTTCCAAATATCCCTTTGCCAATTCCACAAGAACAGCCTTAGCGAAAGGCTTCTTGAAGAGAAAGACGTAACTCTGTGAGATGAATTAACAGAACACAGAGCAGTTTCTCAGAAAGCTTCTTTCCAGTTTTGAACGGAAGATATTTCCTTTTTCACCATAGCCCTCTATGGGCTTCGAAATATCCCTTTGCCAATTCCACAAGAACAGCCTTAGCGAAAGGCTTCTGGAAGGGAAAGATGTAACTCTGTGAGATGAATTAACAGAACACAGAGCAGTTTCTCACAAAGCTTCTTTCCAGTTTTGAACGGAAGATATTTCCATTTTCACCATAGCCCTCTATGGGCTTCCAAATATCCCTTTGCCAATTCCACAAGAACAGCCTTAGGGAAAGGCTTATTGAAGGGAAAGATGTAACTCTGTGAGATGAATTAACAGAACACAGAGCAGTTTCTCAGAAAGCTTCTTTCCAGTTTTGAACGGAAGATATTTCCTTTTTCACCATAGCCCTCTATGGGCTTCTAAATATCCCTTTGCCAATTCCCCAAGAACAGCCTTAGCGAAAGGCTTCTTGAAGGGAAAGACGTAACTCTGTGAGATGAATTAACAGAACACAGAGCAGTTTCTCAGAAAGCTTCTTTCCAGTTTTGAACGGAAGATATTTCCTTTTTCACCATAGCCCCCTAAGGGCTTCCAAATATCCCTTTGCCAATTCCCCAAGAACAGCCTTAGCGAAAGACTTCTTGAAGGGAAAGATGTAACTCTGTGAGATGAATTAACAGAACACAGAGCAGTTTCTCAGAAAGCTTCTTTCCAGTTTTGAACGGAAGATATTTCCTTTTTCACCATAGCCCTCTATGGGCTTCCAAATATCCCTTTGCCAATTCCACAAGAACAGACTTAGCGAAAGGCTTCTTGAAGGGAAAGATATAACTCTGTGAGATGAATTAACAGAACACAGAGCAGTTTCTCAGAAAGCTTCTTTCCAGTTTTGAACGGAAGATATTTCCTTTTTCACCATAGCCGTCTATGGGCTTCCAAATATCCCTTTGCCAATTCCACAAGAACAGCCTTAGCGAAAGGCTTCTTGAAGGGAAAGATGTAACTCTGTGAGATTAATTAACAGAACACAGAGCAGTTTCTCAGAAAGCTTCTTTCCAGTTTTCAACGGAAGATATTTCCTTTTTCACCATAGCCCTCTATGGGCTTCCAAATATCCCTTTGCCAATTCCACAAGAACAGCCTTAGCGAAAGGCATCTTGAGCGAATGATGTAACTCTGTGAGATGAATTAACAGAACACAGAGCAGTTTCTCAGAAAGCTTCTTTCCAGTTTTGAACGGAAGATATTTCCTTTTTCACCATAGCCCTCTATGGGCTTCCAAATATCCCTTTGCCAATTCCAAAAGAACAGCCTTAGCGAAAGGCTTCTTGAAGGGAAAGATGTAACTCTGTGAGATGAATTAACAGAACACAGAGCAGTTTCTCAGAAAGCTTCTTTCCAGTTTTGAACGGAAGATATTTCCTTTTTCACCATAGCCCTCTATGGGCTTCCAAATATCCCTTTGCCAATTCCGCAAGAACAGCCTTAGCGAAAGGCTTCTTGAAGGGAAAGATGTAACTCTGTGAGATGAATTAACAGAACACAGAGCAGTTTCTCATAAAGCTTCTTTCCAGTTTTGAACGGAAGATATTTCCTTTTTCACCATAGTCCTCTATGGGCTTCCAAATATCCCTTTACCAATTCCCCAAGAACAGCCTTAGCGAAAGGCTTCTTGAAGGGAAAGACGTAACTCTGTGAGATGAATTAACAGAACACAGAGCAATTTCTCAGAAAGCTTCTTTCCAGTTTTGAAAGGAAGATATTTCCATTTTCACCATAGCCCCCTATGGGCTTCCAAATATCCCTTTTCCAATTCCCCAAGAACAGCCTTAGCGAAAGGCTTCTTGAAGGGAAAGATGTAACTCTGTGAGATGAATTAACAGAACACAGAGCAGTATCTCAGAAAGCTTCTTTCCAGTTGTGAACGGAAGATATTTCTTTTTCACCATAGCCCTCTATGGGCCTCCAAATATCCCTTTGCCAATTCCACAAGAACAGCCTTAGCGAAAGGCTTCTTGAAGGGAAAGATGTAATTCTGTGAGATGAATTAACAGAACACAGAGTAGCTTCTCAGAAAGCTTCTTTCCAGTTTTGAACGGAAGATATTTCCTTTTTCACCATAGACCTCTATGGGCTTCCAAATATCCCTTTGCCAATTCCACAAGAACAGCCTTAGCGAAAGGCTTCTTGAAGGGAAAGATGTAACTCTGTGAGATGAATTAACAGAACACAGAGCAGTTTCTCAGAAAGCTTCTTTCCAGTTTTGAACGGAAGATATTTCCTTTTTCACCATAGCCCTCTATGGGCTTCCAAATATCCCTTTGCCAATTCCACAAGAACAGCCTTAGCGAAAGGCATCTTGAAGGGAAAGATGTAACTCTGTGAGATGAATTAACAGAACACAGCGCAGTTTCTCAGAAAGCTTCTTTCCAGTTTTGAACGGAAGATATTTCCTTTTTCACCATAGCCCTCTATGGGCTTCCAAATATCCCTTTGCCAATTCCACAAGAACAGCCTTAGCTAAAGGCTTCTTGAAGGGAAAGATGTAACTCTATGAGATGAATTAACAGAACACAGAGCAGTTTCTCAGAAAGCTTCTTTCCACTTTTGAACGGAAGATATTTCCTTTTTCATCATAGCCCTCTATGGGCTTCCAAATATCCCTTTGCCAATTCCCCAAGAACAGCCTTAGCGAAAGGCTTCTTGAAGGGAAAGACGTAACTCTGTGAGATGAATTAACAGAACACAGAGCAGTTTCTCAGAAAGCTTCTTTCCACTTCTGAAAGGAAGATATTTCCTTTTTCACCATAGCCCTCTATGGGCTTCCAAATATCCCTTTGCCAATTCCACAAGAACAGCCTTAGCGAAAGGCTTCTTGAAGGGAAAGATGTTACTCTGTGAGATGAATTAACAGAACACAGAGCAGTTTCTCAGAAAGCTTCTTTCCAGTTTTGAAAGGAAGATATTTCCTTTTTCACCATAGCCCTCTATGGGCTTCCAAATAACCCTTTGCCAATTCCACAAGAACAGCCTTAGCGAAAGGCTTCTTGAAGGGAAAGATGTAACTCTGTGAGATGAATTAACAGAACACAGAGCAGTTTCTCAGAAAGCTTCTTTCCACTTCTGAAGGGAAGATATTTCATTTTTCACCATAGCCCTCTATGGGCTTCCAAATATCCCTTTGCCAATTCCACAAGAACAGCCTTAGCGAAAGGCTTCTTGAAGGGAAAGATGTTACTCTGTGAGATGAATTAACAGAACACAGAGCAGTTTCTCAGAAAGCTTCTTTCCAGTTTTGAACGGAAGATATTTCCTTTTTCACCATAGCCCTCTATGGGCTTCCAAATATCCCTTTGCCAATTCCACAAGAACAGCCTTAGCGAAAGGCTTCTTGAAGGGAAAGATGTAACTCTGTGAGATGAATTAACAGAACACAGAGCAGTTTCTCAGAAAGCCTCTTTCCAGTTCTGAACGGAAGATATTTCCTTTTTCACCATAGCCCTCTATGGGCTTACAAATATCCCTTTGCCAATTCCACAAGAACAGCCTTAGCGAAAGGCTTCTTGAAGGGAAAGATGTAACTCTGTGAGATGAATTAACAGAACACAGAGCAGTTTCTGAGAAAGCTTCTTTCCAGTTTTGAACGGAAGATATTTCCTTTTTCACCATAGCCCTCTATTTGCTTCCAAATATCCCTTTGCCAATTCCACAAGAACAGCCTTAGCGAAAGGCTTCTTGAAGGGAAAGATGTAACTCTGTGAGATGAATTAACAGATCACAGAGCAGTTTCTCAGAAAGCTTCTTTCCAGTTTTGAACGGAAGATATTTCCTTTTTCACCATAGCCCTCTATTTGCTTCCAAATACCCTTTGTCAATTCCACAAGAACAGCCTTAGCGAAAGGCTTCTTGAAGGGAAAGATGTAACTCTGTGAGATGAATTAACAGAACACAGAGCAGTTTCTCAGAAAGCTTCTTTCCAGTTTTGAACGGAAGATATTTCCTTTTTCACCATAGCCCTCTATGGGCTTCCAAATATCCTTTTGCCAATTCGCCAAGAACAGCCTTAACGAAAGGCTTCTTGAAGGGAAAGATGTAACTCTGTGAGATGAATTAACAGAACACAGAGCAGTTTCTCAGAAAGCTTCTTTCCAGTTTTGAACGGAAGATATTTCCTTTTTCACCGTAGCACCCTATGGGCTTCCAAATATCCCTTTGCCAATTCCCCAAGAACAGCCTTAGCGAAAGACTTCTTGAAGGGAAAGATGTAACTCTGTGAGATGAACTAACAGAACACAGAGCAGATTCTCAGAAAGCTTCTTTCCAGTTTTGAACGGAAGATATTTCCTTTTTCACCATAGCCCTCTATGGGCTTCCTAATATACCTTTGCCAATTCCCCAAGAACAGCCTTAGCGAAAGGCTTCTTGAAGGGGAAGACGTAACTCTGTGAGATGAATTAACAGAACACAGAGCAGTTTCTCAGAAAGCTTCTTTCCAGTTTTGAACGGAAGATATTTCCTTTTTCACCATAGCCCTCTATGGGATTCCAAATATCCCTTTGCCAATTCCACAAGAACAGCCTTAGCCAAAGGCTTCTTGAATGGAAAGATGTAACTCTGTGAGATGAATTAACAGAACACAGAGCAGTTTCTCATAAAGCTTCTTTCCAGTTTTGAACGGAAGATATTTCCTTTTTCACCATAGTCCTCTATGGGCTTCCAAATATCCCTTTGCCAATTCCCCAAGAACAGCCTTAGCGAAAGGCTTCTTGAAGGGAAAGACGTAACTCTGTGAGATGAATTAACAGAACACAGAGCAGTTTCTCAGAAAGCTTCTTTCCAGTTTTGAAAGGAAGATATTTCCTTTTTCACCATAGCCCCCTATGGGCTTCCAAATATCCCTTTTCCAATTCCCCAAGAACAGCCTTATCGAAAGACTTCTTGAAGGGAAAGATGTAACTCTGTGAGATGAATTAACAGAACACAGAGCAGTTTCTCAGAAAGCTTCTTTCCAGTTGTGAACGGAAGATATTTCCTTTTTCACCATAGCCCTCTATGGGCCTCCAAATATCCCTTTGCCAATTCCACAAGAACAGCCTTAGCGAAAGGCTTCTTGAAGCGAAAGATGTAATTCTGTGAGATGAATTAACAGAACACAGAGTAGCTTCTCAGAAAGCTTCTTTCCAGTTTTGAACGGAAGATATTTCCTTTTTCACCATAGACCTCTATGGGCTTCCAAATATCCCTTTGCCAATTCCACAAGAACAGCCTTAGCGAAAGGCTTCTTGAAGGGAAAGATGTAACTCTGTGAGATGAATTAACAGAACACAGAGCAGTTTCTCAGAAAGCTTCTTTCCAGTTTTGAACGGAAGATATTTCCTTTTTCACCATAGCCCTCTATGGGCTTCCAAATATCCCTTTGCCAATTCCACAAGAACAGCCTTAGCGAAAGGCATCTTGAAGGGAAAGATGTAACTCTGTGAGATGAATTAACAGAACACAGCGCAGTTTCTCAGAAAGCTTCTTTCCAGTTTTGAACGGAAGATATTTCCTTTTTCACCATAGCCCTCTATGGGCTTCCAAATATCCCTTTGCCAATTCCACAAGAACAGCCTTAGCTAAAGGCTTCTTGAAGGGAAAGATGTAACTCTATGAGATGAATTAACAGAACACAGAGCAGTTTCTCAGAAAGCTTCTTTCCACTTTTGAACGGAAGATATTTCCTTTTTCATCATAGCCCTCTATGGGCTTCCAAATATCCCTTTGCCAATTCTCCAAGAACAGCCTTAGCGAAAGGCTTCTTGAAGGGAAAGACGTAACTCTGTGAGATGAATCAACAGAACACAGAGCAGTTTCTCAGAAAGCTTCTTTCCACTTCTGAAAGGAAGATATTTCCTTTTTCACCATAGCCCTCTATGGGCTTCCAAATATCGCTTTGCCAATTCCACAAGAACAGCCTTAGCGAAAGGCTTCTTGAAGGGAAAGATGTAACTCTGTGAGATGAATTAACAGAACACAGAGCAGTTTCTCAGAAAGCTTCTTTCCAGTTTTGAACGGAAGATATTTCCTTTTTCACCATAGCCCTCTATGGGCTTCCAAATAACCCTTTGCCAATTCCACAAGAACAGCCTTAGCGAAAGGCTTCTTGAAGGGAAAGATGTAACTCTGTGAGATGAATTAACAGAACACAGAGCAGTTTCTCAGAAAGCTTCTTTCCAGTTTTGAACGGAAGATATTTCCTTTTTCACCATAGCCCTGTATGGGCTTCCAAATATCCCTTTGCCAATTCCACAAGAACAGCCTTAGCGAAAGACTTCTTGAAGGGAAAGACGTAACCCTGTGAGATGAATTAACAGAACACAGAGCAGTTTCTCAGAAAGCTTCTTTCCAGTTTTGAACGGAAGATATTTCCTTTTTCACCATAGCCCTCTATGGGCTTCCAAATATCCCTTTGCCAATTCCACAAGAACAGCCTTAGCGAAAGGCTTCTTGAAGGGAAAGACGTAACTATGTGAGATGAATTAACAGAACACAGAGCAGTTTCTCAGAATGCTTCTTTACACTTTTGAACGGAAGATATTTCCTTTTTCACCATAGCCCTCTATGGGCTTCCAAATATCCCTTTGCCAATTCCACAAGAACAGCCTTAGTGAAAGGCTTCTTGAAGGGAAAGATGTAACTCTGTGAGATGAATTAACAGAACACAGAGCAGTTTCTCAGAATGCTTCTTTCCAGTTTTGAACGGAAGATATTTCCTTTTTCACCATAGCCCTCTATGGGCTTCCAAATATCCCTTTGCCAATTCCACAAGAACAGCCTTAGCGAAAGGCTTCTTGAAGGGAAAGATGTAACTCTGTGAGATGAATCAACAGAACACAGAGCAGTTTCTCAGAAAGCTTCTTTCCAGTTTTGAACGGAAGATATTTCGTTTTTCACCATAGCCCTCTATGGGCTTCCAAATATCCCTTTGCCAATTCCACAAGAACAGCCTTAGCGAAAGGCTTCTTGAAGAGAAAGACGTAACTCTGTGAGATGAATTAACAGAACACAGAGCAGTTTCTCAGAAAGCTTCTTTCCAGTTTTGAACGGAAGATATTTCCTTTTTCACCATAGCCCTCTATGGGCTTCGAAATATCCCTTTGCCAATTCCACAAGAACAGCCTTAGCGAAAGGCTTCTGGAAGGGAAAGATGTAACTCTGTGAGATGAATTAACAGAACACAGAGCAGTTTCTCACAAAGCTTCTTTCCAGTTTTGAACGGAAGATATTTCCATTTTCACCATAGCCCTCTATGGGCTTCCAAATATCCCTTTGCCAATTCCACAAGAACAGCCTTAGGGAAAGGCTTATTGAAGGGAAAGATGTAACTCTGTGAGATGAATTAACAGAACACAGAGCAGTTTCTCAGAAAGCTTCTTTCCAGTTTTGAACGGAAGATATTTCCTTTTTCACCATAGCCCTCTATGGGCTTCTAAATATCCCTTTGCCAATTCCCCAAGAACAGCCTTAGCGAAAGGCTTCTTGAAGGGAAAGACGTAACTCTGTGAGATGAATTAACAGAACACAGAGCAGTTTCTCAGAAAGCTTCTTTCCAGTTTTGAACGGAAGATATTTCCTTTTTCACCATAGCCCCCTAAGGGCTTCCAAATATCCCTTTGCCAATTCCCCAAGAACAGCCTTAGCGAAAGACTTCTTGAAGGGAAAGATGTAACTCTGTGAGATGAATTAACAGAACACAGAGCAGTTTCTCAGAAAGCTTCTTTCCAGTTTTGAACGGAAGATATTTCCTTTTTCACCATAGCCCTCTATGGGCTTCCAAATATCCCTTTGCCAATTCCACAAGAACAGACTTAGCGAAAGGCTTCTTGAAGGGAAAGATATAACTCTGTGAGATGAATTAACAGAACACAGAGCAGTTTCTCAGAAAGCTTCTTTCCAGTTTTGAACGGAAGATATTTCCTTTTTCACCATAGCCGTCTATGGGCTTCCAAATATCCCTTTGCCAATTCCACAAGAACAGCCTTAGCGAAAGGCTTCTTGAAGGGAAAGATGTAACTCTGTGAGATTAATTAACAGAACACAGAGCAGTTTCTCAGAAAGCTTCTTTCCAGTTTTCAACGGAAGATATTTCCTTTTTCACCATAGCCCTCTATGGGCTTCCAAATATCCCTTTGCCAATTCCACAAGAACAGCCTTAGCGAAAGGCATCTTGAGCGAATGATGTAACTCTGTGAGATGAATTAACAGAACACAGAGCAGTTTCTCAGAAAGCTTCTTTCCAGTTTTGAACGGAAGATATTTCCTTTTTCACCATAGCCCTCTATGGGCTTCCAAATATCCCTTTGCCAATTCCAAAAGAACAGCCTTAGCGAAAGGCTTCTTGAAGGGAAAGATGTAACTCTGTGAGATGAATTAACAGAACACAGAGCAGTTTCTCAGAAAGCTTCTTTCCAGTTTTGAACGGAAGATATTTCCTTTTTCACCATAGCCCTCTATGGGCTTCCAAATATCCCTTTGCCAATTCCGCAAGAACAGCCTTAGCGAAAGGCTTCTTGAAGGGAAAGATGTAACTCTGTGAGATGAATTAACAGAACACAGAGCAGTTTCTCATAAAGCTTCTTTCCAGTTTTGAACGGAAGATATTTCCTTTTTCACCATAGTCCTCTATGGGCTTCCAAATATCCCTTTACCAATTCCCCAAGAACAGCCTTAGCGAAAGGCTTCTTGAAGGGAAAGACGTAACTCTGTGAGATGAATTAACAGAACACAGAGCAATTTCTCAGAAAGCTTCTTTCCAGTTTTGAAAGGAAGATATTTCCATTTTCACCATAGCCCCCTATGGGCTTCCAAATATCCCTTTTCCAATTCCCCAAGAACAGCCTTAGCGAAAGGCTTCTTGAAGGGAAAGATGTAACTCTGTGAGATGAATTAACAGAACACAGAGCAGTTTCTCACAAAGCTTCTTTCCAGTTTTGAACGGAAGATATTTCCTTTTTCACCATAGCCCTCTATGGGCTTCCAAATATCCCTTTGCCAATTCCACAAGAACAGCCTTAGCGAAAGGCTTCTTGAAGGGAAAGATGTAACTCTGTGAGATTAATTAACAGAACACAGAGCAGTTTCTCAGAATGCTTCTTTCCAGTTTTCAACGGAAGATATTTCCTTTTTCACCATAGCCCTCTATGGGCTTCCAAATATCCCTTTGCCAATTCCACAAGAACAGCCTTAGCGAAAGGCATCTTGAGCGAATGATGTAACTCTGTGAGATGAATTAACAGAACACAGAGCAGTTTCTCAGAAAGCTTCTTTCCAGTTTTGAACGGAAGATATTTCCTTTTTCACCATAGCCCTCTATGGGCTTCCAAATATCCCTTTGCCAATTCCAAAAGAACAGCCTTAGCGAAAGGCTTCTTGAAGGGAAAGATGTAACTCTGTGAGATGAATTAACAGAACACAGAGCAGTTTCTCAGAAAGCTTCTTTCCAGTTTTGAACGGAAGATATTTCCTTTTTCACCATAGCCCTCTATGGGCTTCCAAATATCCCTTTGCCAATTCCGCAAGAACAGCCTTAGCCAAAGGCTTCTTGAAGGGAAAGATGTAACTCTGTGAGATGAATTAACGGGACACAGAGCAGTTTCTCAGAAAGCTTCTTTCCAGTTTTGAACGGAAGATATTTCCTTTTTCACCATAGCCCTCTATGGGCTTCCAATTATCCCTTTGCCAATTCCACAAGAACACACTTAGCGAAAGGCTTCTTGAAGGGAAAGATGTAACTCTGTGAGATGAATTAACATAACACAGAGCAGTTTCTCAGAAAACTTCTTTCCAGTTTTGAACGGAAGATATTTCCTTTTTCACCATAGCCCTCTATGGGCTTCCAAATATCCCTTTGCCAATTCCACAAGAACAGCCTTAGCCAAAGGCTTCTTGAAGGGAAAGATGTAACTCTGTGAGATGAATTAAGAGAACACAGAGCAGTTTCTCAGAAAGCTTCTTTCCAGTTTTGAACGGAAGATATTTCCTTTTTCACCATAGCCCTCTATGGGCTTCCAAATATCCCTTTGCCAATTCCACAAGAACAGCCTTAGCGAAAGGCTTCTTGAAGGGAAAGACGTAACTCTGTGAGATGAATTAACAGAACACAGAGCAGTTTCTCAGAAAGCTTCTTTCCAGTTTTGAACGGAAGATATTTCCTTTTTCACCATAGCCCTCTATGGGCTTCGAAATATCCCTTTGCCAATTCCACAAGAACAGCCTTAGCGAACGGCTTCTGGAAGGGAAAGATGTAACTCTGTGAGATGAATTAACAGAACACAGAGCAGTTTCTCACAAAGCTTCTTTCCAGTTTTGAACGGAAGATATTTCCATTTTCACCATAGCCCTCTATGGGCTTCCAAATATCCCTTTGCCAATTCCACAAGAACAGCCTTAGCGAAAGGCTTCTTGAAGGGAAAGATGTAACTCTGTGAGATGAATTAACAGAACACAGAGCAGTTTCTCAGAAAGCTTCTTTCCAGTTTTGAACGGAAGATATTTCCTTTTTCACCATAGCCCTCTATGGGATTCCAAATATCCCTTTGCCAATTCCCCAAGAACAGCCTTAGCGAAAGGCTTCTTGAAGGGAAAGACGTAACTCTGTGAGATGAATTAACAGAACACAGAGCAGTTTCTCAGAAAGCTTCTTTCCAGTTTTGAACGGAAGATATTTCCTTTTTCACCATAGCCCCCTAAGGGCTTCCAAATATCCCTTTGCCAATTCCCCAAGAACAGCCTTAGCGAAAGACTTCTTGAAGGGAAAGATGTAACTCTGTGAGATGAATTAACAGAACACAGAGCAGTTTCTCAGAAAGCTTCTTTCCAGTTTTGAACGGAAGATATTTCCTTTTTCACCATAGCCCTCTATGGGCTTCCAAATATCCCTTTGCCAATTCCACAAGAACAGACTTAGCGAAAGGCTTCTTGAAGGGAAAGATATAACTCTGTGAGATGAATTAACAGAACACAGAGCAGTTTCTCAGAAAGCTTCTTTCCAGTTTTGAACGGAAGATATTTCCTTTTTCACCATAGCCGTCTATGGGCTTCCAAATATCCCTTTTCCAATTTCACAAGAACAGCCTTAGCGAAAGGCTTCTTGAAGGGAAAGATGTAACTCTGTGAGATGAATTAACAGAACACAGAGCAGTTTCTCAGAAAGCTTCTTTCCAGTTTTGAACAGAAGATATTTCCTTTTTCACCATAGCCCTCTATGGGCTTCCAAATATCCCTTTGCCAATTCCACAAGAACAGCCTTAGCGAAAGGCTTCTTGAAAGGAAAGATGTAACTCTGTGAGATGAATTAACAGAACACAGAGCAGTTTCTCAGAAAGCTTCTTTCCAGTTTTGAACGGAAGATATTTCCTTTTTCACCATAGCCCTCCATGGACTTCCAAATATCCCTTTGCCAATTCCACAAGAACAGCCTTAGCGAAAGGCTTCTTGAAGGGAAAGATGTAACTCTGTGAGATGAATTAACAGAACACAGAGCAGTTTCTCAGAAAGCTTCTTTGCAGTTTTGAACGGAAGATATTTCCTTTTTCACCATAGCCCTCTATGTGCTTCCAAATATCCCTTTGCCAATTCCACAAGAACAGATTTAGCGAAAGGCTTCTTGAAGGGAAAGATGTAACTCTGTGAGATGAATTAACAGAACACAGAGCAGTTTCTCAGAAAGCTTCTTTCCAGTTTTGAACGGAAGATATTTCCTTTTTCACCATAGCCCTCTATGGGCTTCCAAATATACCTTTGCCAATTCCACAAGAACAGGCTTAGCGAAAGGCTTCTTGAAGGGAAAGATGTAACTCTGTGAGATGAATTAACAGAACACAGAGCAGTTTCTCAGAAAGCTTCTTTCCAGTTTTGAACGGAAGATATTTCCTTTTTCACCATAGCCCTGTATGGGCTTCCAAATATCCCTTTGCCAATTCCACAAGAACAGCCTTAGCGAAAGTCTTCTTGAAGGGAAAGATGTAACTCTGTGAGATGAATTAACAGAACACAGAGCAGTTTCTCAGAAAGCTTCTTTCCAGTTTTGAACGGAAGATATTTCCTTTTTCACCATAGCCCTCTATGGGCTTCCAAATATCCCTTCGCCAATTCCACAAGAACAGCCTTAGCGAAAGGCTTCTTGAAGGGAAAGATGTAACTCTGTGAGATGAATTAACAGAACACAGAGCAGTTTCTCAGAAAGCTTCTTTCCAGTTCTGAACGGAAGATATTTCCTTTTTCACCATAGCCCTCTATGGGCTTCCAAATATCCCTTTGCCAATTCCACAAGAACAGCCTTAGCGAAAGGCTTCTAGAAGGGAAAGATGTAACTCTGTGAGATGAATTAACAGAACACAGAGCAGTTTCTCAGAAAGCTTCTTTCCAGTTTTGAACGGAAGATATTTCCTTTTTCACCATAGCCCTCTATGGGCTTCCAAATATACCTTTGCCAATTCCACAAGAACAGCCTTAGCGAAAGGCTTCTTGAAGGGAAAGACGTAACTCTGTGAGATGAATTAACAGAACACAGAGCAGTTTCTCAGAAAGCTTCTTTCCAGTTTTGAACGGAAGATATTTCCTTTTTCACCATAGCCCTCTATGGGCTTCCAAATATCCCTTTGCCAATTCCACAAGAACAGCCTTAGCCAAAGGCTTCTAGAAGGGAAAGATGTAACTCTGTGAGATGAATTAACAGAACACAGAGCAGTTTCTCAGAAAGCTTCTTTCCAGTTTTGAACGGAAGATATTTCCTTTTTCACCATAGCCCTCTATGGGCTTCCAAATATCCCTTTGCCAATTCGCCAAGAACAGCCTTAACGAAAGGCTTCTTGAAGGGAAAGACGTAACTCTGTGAGATGAATTAACAGAACACAGAGTAGTTTCTCAGAAAGCTTCTTTCCAGTTTTGAAAGGAAGATATTTCCTTTTTCACCGTAGCACCCTATGGGCTTCCAAATATCCCTTTGCCAATTCCCCAAGAACAGCCTTAGCGAAAGACTTCTTGAAGGGAAAGATGTAACTCTGTGAGATGAACTAACAGAACACAGAGCAGTTTCTCAGAAAGCTTCTTTCCAGTTTTGAACGGAAGATATTTCCTTTTTCACCATAGCCCTCTATGGGCTTCCTAATATACCTTTGCCAATTCCCCAAGAACAGCCTTAGCGAAAGGCTTCTTGAAGGGGAAGACGTAACTCTGTGAGATGAATTAACAGAACACAGAGCAGTTTCTCAGAAAGCTTCTTTCCAGTTTTGAACGGAAGATATTTCCTTTTTCACCATAGCCCTCTATGGGCTTCCAAATATCCCTTTGCCAATTCCACAAGAACAGCCTTAGCCAAAGGCTTCTTGAAGGGAAAGATGTAACTCTGTGAGATGAATTAACAGAACACAGAGCAGTTTCTCATAAAGCTTCTTTCCAGTTTTGAACGGAAGATATTTCCTTTTTCACCATAGTCCTCTATGGGCTTCCAAATATCCCTTTGCCAATTCCCCAAGAACAGCCTTAGCGAAAGGCTTCTTGAAGGGAAAGACGTAACTCTGTGAGATGAATTAACAGAACACAGAGCAGTTTCTCAGAAAGCTTCTTTCCAGTTTTGAAAGGAAGATATTTCCTTTTTCACCACAGCCCCCTATGGGCTTCCAAATATCCCTTTGCCAATTCCCCAAGAACAGCCTTAGCGAAAGACTTCTTGAATGGAAAGATGTATCTCTGTGAGATGAATTAACAGAACACCGCGCAGTTTCTCAGAAAGCTTCTTTCCAGTTTTGAACGGAAGATATTTCCTTTTTCACCATAGCCCTCTGTGGGCTTCCAAATATCCCTTTGCCAATTCCACAAGAACAGCCTTAGCTAAAGGCTTCTTGAAGGGAAAGATGTAACTCTATGAGATGAATTAACAGAACACAGAGCAGTTTCTCAGAAAGCTTCTTTCCAATTTTGAACGGAAGATATTTCCTTTTTCATCATAGCCCTCTATGGGCTTCCAAATATCCCTTTGCCAATTCCCCAAGAACAGCCTTAGCGAAAGGCTTCTTGAAGGGAAAGACGTAACTCTGTGAGATGAATTAACAGAACACAGAGCAGTTTCTCAGAAAGCTTCTTTCCACTTCAGAAGGGAAGATATTTCCTTTTTCACCATAGCCCTCTATGGGCTTCCAAATATCCCTTTGCCAATTCCACAAGAACAGCCTTAGCGAAAGGCTTCTTGAAGGGAAAGATGTTACTCTGTGAGATGAATTAACAGAACACAGAGCAGTTTCTCAGAAAGCTTCTTTCCAGTTTTGAACGGAAGATATTTCCTTTTTCACCATAGCCCTCTATGGGCTTCCAAATATCCCTTTGCCAATTCCACAAGAACAGCCTTAGCGAAAGGCTTCTTGAAGGGAAAGATGTAACTCTGTGAGATGAATTAACAGAACACAGAGCAGTTTCTCAGAAAGCCTCTTTCCAGTTCTGAACGGAAGATATTTCCTTTTTCACCATAGCCCTCTATGGGCTTCCAAATATCCCTTTGCCAATTCCACAAGAACAGCCTTAGCGAAAGGCTTCTTGAAGGGAAAGATGTAACTCTGTGAGATGAATTAACAGAACACAGAGCAGTTTCTCAGAAAGCTTCTTTCCAGTTTTGAACGGAAGATATTTCCTTTTTCACCATAGCCCTCTATTTGCTTCCAAATATCCCTTTGCCAATTCCACAAGAACAGCCTTAGCGAAAGGCTTCTTGAAGGGAAAGATGTAACTCTGTGAGATGAATTAACAAAACACAGAGCAGTTTCTCAGAAAGCTTCTTTCCAGTTTTGAACGGAAGATATTTCCTTTTTCACCATAGTCCTCTATGGGCTTCCAAATATCCCTTTGCCAATTCCCCAAGAACAGCCTTAGCGAAAGGCTTCTTGAAGGGAAAGACGTAACTCTGTGAGATGAATTAACAGAACACAGAGCAGTTTCTCAGAAAGCTTCTTTCCAGTTTTGAAAGGAAGATATTTCCTTTTTCACCATAGCCCCCTATGGGCTTCCAAATATCCCTTTTCCAATTCCCCAAGAACAGCCTTAGCGAAAGACTTCTTGAAGGGAAAGATGTAACTCTGTGAGATGAATTAACAGAACACAGAGCAGTTTCTCAGAAAGCTTCTTTCCAGTTGTGAACGGAAGATATTTCCTTTTTCACCATAGCCCTCTATGGGCCTCCAAATATCCCTTTGCCAATTCCACAATAACAGCCTTAGCGAAAGGCTTCTTGAAGGGAAAGATGTAATTCTGTGAGATGAATTAACACAACACAGAGCAGTTTCTCAGAAAGCTTCTTTCCAGTTTTGAACGGAAGATATTTCCTTTTTCACCATAGACCTCTATGGGCTTCCAAATATCCCTTTGCCAATTCCACAAGAACAGCCTTAGCGAAAGGCTTCTTGAAGGGAAAGATGTAACTCTGTGAGATGAATTAACAGAACACAGAGCAGTTTCTCAGAAAGCTTCTTTCCAGTTTTGAACGGAAGATATTTCCTTTTTCACCATAGCCCTCTATGGGCTTCCAAATATCCCTTTGCCAATTCCACAAGAACAGCCTTAGCGAACGGCTTCTTGAAGGGAAAGATGTAACTCTGTGAGATGAATTAACAGAACACAGCGCAGTTTCTCAGAAAGCTTCTTTCCAGTTTTGAACGGAAGATATTTCCTTTTTCACCATAGCCCTCTATGGGCTTCCAAATATCCCTTTGCCAATTCCACAAGAACAGCCTTAGCTAAAGGCTTCTTGAAGGGAAAGATGTAACTCTATGAGATGAATTAACAGAACACAGAGCAGTTTCTCAGAAAGCTTCTTTCCACTTTTGAACGGAAGATATTTCCTTTTTCATCATAGCCCTCTATGGGCTTCCAAATATCCCTTTGCCAATTCCCCAAGAACAGCCTTAGCGAAAGGCTTCTTGAAGGGAAAGATGTAACTCTGTGAGATGAATTAACAGAACACAGAGCAGTTTCTCAGAAAGCTTCTTTCCACTTCTGAAACGAAGATATTTCCTTTTTCACCATAGCCCTCTATGAGCTTCCAAATATCCCTTTGCCAATTCCACAAGAACAGCCTTAGCGAAAGGCTTCTTGAAGGGAAAGATGTTACTCTGTGAGATGAATTAACAGAACACAGAGCAGTTTCTCAGAAAGCTTCTTTCCAGTTTTGAACGGAAGATATTTCCTTTTTCACCATAGCCCTCTATGGGCTTCCAAATATCCCTTTGCCAATTCCACAAGAACAGCCTTAGCGAAAGGCTTCTTGAAGGGAAAGATGTAACTCTGTGAGATGAATTAACAGAACACAGAGCAGTTTCTCAGAAAGCTTCTTTCCAGTTTTGAACGGAAGAGATTTCCTTTTTCACCATAGCCCTGTATGGGCTTCCAAATATCCCTTTGCCAATTCCACAAGAACAGCCTTAGCGAAAGGCTTCTTGAAGGGAAAGACGTAACCCTGTGAGATGAATTAACAGAACACAGAGCAGTTTCTCAGAAAGCTTCTTTCCAGTTTTGAACGGAAGATATTTCCTTTTTCACCATAGCCCTCTATGGGCTTCCAAATATCCCTTTGCCAATTCCACAAGAACAGCCTTAGCGAAAGGCTTCTTGAAGGGAAAGACGTAACTATGTGAGATGAATTAACAGAACACAGAGCAGTTTCTCAGAAAGCTTCTTTACACTTTTGAACGGTAGATATTTCCTTTTTCACCATAGCCCTCTATGGGCTTCCAAATATCCCTTTGCCAATTCCACAAGAACAGCCTTAGTGAAAGGCTTCTTGAAGGGAAAGATGTAACTCTGTGAGATGAATTAACAGAACACAGAGCAGTTTCTCAGAAAGCTTCTTTCCACTTCAGAAGGGAAGATATTTCCTTTTTCACCATAGCCCTCTATGGGCTTCCAAATATCCCTTTGCCAATTCCACAAGAACAGCCTTAGCGAAAGGCTTCTTGAAGGGAAAGATGTAACTCTGTGAGATGAATCAACAGAACACAGAGCAGTTTCTCAGAAAGCTTCTTTCCAGTTTTGAACGGAAGATATTTCGTTTTTCACCATAGCCCTCTATAGGCTTCCAAATATCCCTTTGCCAATTCCTCAAGAACAGCCTTAGCGAAAGGCTTCTTGAAGGGAAAGATGTAACTCTGTGAGATGAATTAACAGAACACAGAGCAGTTTCTCAGAAAGCTTCTTTCCAGTTTTGAACGGAAGATATTTCCTTTTTCACCATAGCCCTCTATGTGCTTCCAAATATCCCTTTGCCAATTCCACAAGAACAGCCTTAGCGAAAGGCTTCTTGAAGGGAAAGATGTAACTCTGTGAGATGAATTAACAGAACACAGAGCAGTTTCTCAGAAAGCTTCTTTCCAGTTTTGAACGGAAGATATTTCCTTTTTCACCATAGCCCTCTATGGGCTTCCAAATATACCTTTGCCAATTCCACAAGAACAGGCTTAGCGAAAGGCTTCTTGAAGGGAAAGATGTAACTCTGTGAGATGAATTAACAGAACACAGAGCAGTTTCTCAGAAAGCTTCTTTCCAGTTTTGAACGGAAGATATTTCCTTTTTCACCATAACCCTCTATGGGCTTCCAAATATCCCTTTGCCAATTCCACAAGAACAGCCTTAGCGAAAGTCTTCTTGAAGGGAAAGATGTAACTCTGTGAGATGAATTAACAGAACACAGAGCAGTTTCTCAGAAAGCTTCTTTCCAGTTTTGAACGGAAGATATTTCCTTTTTCACCATAGCCCTCTATGGGCTTCCAAATATCCCTTTGCCAATTCCACAAGAACAGCCTTAGCGAAAGGCTTCTTGAAGGGAAAGATGTAACTCTGTGAGATGAATTAACAGAACACTGAGCAGTTTCTCAGAAAGCTTCTTTCCAGTTCTGAACGGAAGATATTTCCTTTTTCACCATAGCCCTCTATGGGCTTCCAAATATCCCTTTGCCAATTCCACAAGAACAGCCTTAGCGAAAGGCATCTTGAAGGGAAAGATGTAACTCTGTGAGATGAATTAACAGAACACAGAGCAGTTTCTCAGAAAGCTTCTTTCCAGTTTTGAATGGAAGATATTTCCTTTTTCACCATAGCCCTGTATGGGCTTCCAAATATCCCTTTGCCAATTCCACAAGAACAGCCTTAGCGAAAGTCTTCTTGAAGGGAAAGATGTAACTCTGTGAGATGAATTAACAGAACACAGAGCAGTTTCTCAGAAAGCTTCTTTCCAGTTTTGAACGGAAGATATTTCCTTTTTCACCATAGCCCTCTATGGGCTTCCAAATATCCCTTCGCCAATTCCACAAGAACAGCCTTAGCGAAAGGCTTCTTGAAGGGAAAGATGTAACTCTGTGAGATGAATTAACAGAACACAGAGCAGATTCTCAGAAAGCTTCTTTCCAGTTCTGAACGGAAGATATTTCCTTTTTCACCATAGCCCTCTATGGGCTTCCAAATATCCCTTTGCCAATTCCACAAGAACAGCCTTAGCGAAAGGCTTCTAGAAGGGAAAGATGTAACTCTGTGAGATGAATTAACAGAACACAGAGCAGTTTCTCAGAAAGCTTCTTTCCAGTTTTGAACGGAAGATATTTCCTTTTTCACCATAGCCCTCTATGGGCTTCCAAATATACCTTTGCCAATTCCACAAGAACAGCCTTAGCGAAAGGCTTCTTGAAGGGAAAGACGTAACTCTGTGAGATGAATTAACAGAACACAGAGCAGTTTCTC